>NC_142202.1:37189635-37491908 GCF_049639895.1 Pseudopodoces humilis | reverse complement strand
TTCTCTGTTGATATTCTGATCTACAGAGACCATCCTCTGTTGGTTGAGAGAATAATTTGCCTTTCATATATAATCAGCCCTAAGCTTCATCTGAAAAAAAAAAACATAATAAATCCCAGGATGCTATATATGTGTATAAAATCTTTATTCAAACAATTCCCTGTTCTCTTGTATTACAGTATAAAAGTAATTTAAGAAAATAGTCTTAAAAACCTAACTCCTTTTGCCTGTTGTTTGATCTGTTTTCCTACCACAGTTCAAAAAGTTCAGCAAGTACAGTAAATAATGCACTATGTGTCCCAGAGCCATGTAGTCCTGACAATGTTAATGTGCCATGTTCATATGTGCTTTGTGTTCCTAACAATATTCAGCATAGAGATGGGTCTTTGAAGTGAAATTCCACAGTTTATTGTATTACTAAGTATTAAAATTAGTTGGCAGAAGTTTAAAACCAGATCCAAACTTTACTCAGTTTCTCTTGGTTTTACTGAGAGTCTTGTGTTTCATGAAACCTATGCTTCATGGGGTTGTAAGAAATCTTCAGTGTCTGATTTTCTAGTTGCAGTCATTGTAACTCAAAAATTCTGTGTTTTATATATTTCAAATAAATATTTACACAGTTAGGACACTGGTATTTTGCGCTTTGGGAAGAAAGGGAAAGAGAGCGAGGAAAATGTGAAAGGAGTGGCCTTTCAAATGAAATTAAAGGAAAATACAGATTCTGGTTTTCTGCTCTATCACTGTGTGATAGGCAATCATTGGATATGCTCCTGATGACTGAATAGAAGAAATAATAACATTCATGAGTAAAGTTGCCAGAACTTTGTGTGCTTACAAAAGGCTTTTGCTGGTTACGAAACAGAAGTCAAATTAGGATTAACTGTGGAATGGAGGTTGCACGTGGCAAAGGTATATAGGTTCAGAATTACTTGATGACATTGAAGAATTTACAGGTTTTCTGATCTTGTGCATTGGGATATTTCTATCCCAAAGGGACTGAGTCATTCTCAGTGCTGGAAAGTGCTTCTGTTAAGCTTCTGTTAAGTTTAACAGGACTACTGAGATATGTAGCAGGTGGGGAAGTCTGAAATTGTGGGGCGTAGGTGGTGTGCCCCTAGAGAACAGCCTAGAGCTTTGAAATTCAGAACTAATTGCATTTTGCAAAACAAAACAAACAAACAAAAACAAAAACAAAAAAACACAAAGACCCAAACAAAACAGCACAACAACAAAAATCACCACACTCCAGCTGTCTTAACAGGAGGAAATTTGCTTAAAGGTGTAAAAACTGTATGAGAGACATTTCCTGTGCATGCAGACTGCATATCCCATTCTTTCTCTTACAGCTCTTTTATTTGACATATTCTTTCTGGGTCAAGGGCTTTTTCTAAGGTTTTATGGAATGCATACCTTGTAATATAAATTTTGAAAAAACTGCTTGTAAACCTCACAGGTAAGATGAAAATACATCCAAGGCCCTGAATTAGGGCTGCTGTCACGTTTGCACTGGAGCCCCACTTTTGGAAGACAGCAAAGCCAGTGATTTCTGCTATGCAGAGAGCACCCCCTGCTCTCGCTGAAAAATCATGGGCCAGCTCCTAGCTTTTAGGTAGCCCCTTTTCAAGCTCATGAATGAGAAACCCTGTTTTTTTTGGTAGCTTAAAGGGCAATTTCCAGATGCTAATGTATGTGCTGATGTGCAGCAGTTGTGTTCAGTTGCCCTGTGGTTATTTCCCAGCAGTTTCCTAGGTTACACTTGGCTCCATTTTGTTCCCAGTGACAGATTCCTTATAAAAGCTGGAAAGTGCTCGCCCCCTCCGTGTCACCTCAAGCAGGAGGTGCCTCAGGCAGCCCCAGTGTGACAGAGCTGTGCCAAGCAGAGGGAGGCTCTGCCCTCCGCTCTCAGCAGAGTGCAGATGCTCACATGGGCTTCCCAAAACCTGCAGTGCTCAACTCCATCTCTCAAGCATTAGGAAGTGCTTCAATACATGGGTCCTTCACTGGAATTTTCCAGTTCTTATAGGCAGAGTGGTAGGAGTTCCTGGAAAAGGGAGACTGAGAGACAGTGCCATGGGTAGAAATTAAAGGGATCTATCCTCTGACTCACCACATGAGGGATTTCAGTTTGCACATTTCAGAAGGTTCTGAAGTACTTCCCAAGGTCATTCAAAAGAGCAAGGGATAAGATTCAGGAGTTGTGACTTCCCAGAGACAGCAGCTAAAAGCAGAACCAGTATCAGAAGTCAGGGTTCCTTCAGTTTCAGATAGCAATGATATGAGTGTTTCAGGTTACTGTTAGCTACCCTGGAGATTATTATGAAAATACTAGTTCAACGACTGATGTTAGAGCACTATTATTTCAACAGAATTAATAATAGTAATAATAATAATAAGCAATAACAATTCCATGGATACATTACTTGCAGAAGGAAACAGAGTTCCAAAAATAGAAGTCAGAATGGCTTCCACATATAAAAGAATCCCTGCTAGTAAACCAAATTTAGTTGCAAATCTGTGTATGCTGTCTGACTGTTTCAGCATCTTGTCAAAAATTCCTCTATTGTCTTTGGAAAGATATGCTGGATTTTTCTGGTGTTCCTAGTAAAAGGAGACCAGAGCATTGCATTTGTTTTCTTGTCATCATCTAAAACGTAATCAAGTTGTAAATTATTCATTAGCAACTTGCATTTTTACTGAATTTGCATTTACTTGCATTTTACTGAAAAAAATTCAGCTGGAGTACCTTTACCTATATTTATAGTTAATGATATATACAAGTGTTAGCTAGCTTGGGAAATAGGCTTTTTATAATTCTATCCACTGTGACAAAGTTTCTACAAAACCCTTAAAAAGATGAGGGAATACATACATAACTAGCCTGGTTTGCTCCATCGGAGAATTATCTGCATAGAAAATACTAACATAAAGTATAACTTAATTTTAAAAGAAAATTATCAGATTAAATTTGCTCAGATTATAAATGTAAAATCAATCTGTGAAGTATCTTAAAATCAATATACATTTTCCCTTGTGCTTTTTTCTTTTAAAATATCCATTGATAAGTGAACAATCTGTTTGCTTTAACTTCCACATTAGGCCTTCAGCACTGAAGGAAAGTTCAGTGTTGGTATAAAAGATCTTGAATTAGAAACTTACTGGATAGGAGAGTACATGTGGATTCCTCATTCAATTACCCCAGCTGTTTCTAAAAGTAAACAGCAAAATGTAAAAGCAATGTCAGTTTTATAAAGTAAAGAAGGATATTTTTTAATAGTTTATGAAATATAGGCACCTTTTAACCTAGTCAGTTCGCATTAAAAGTCTCTCAGGACTGCAAAAAAACAATGTAAAAAGAAATTACAAAAATAACTGATCTGAAGAAATTCAAGGGTAAAAATGTCCCAAGTTATATAGCATTGTCTCTTGCCTTTTGTTCATGGTATAACTAAGAAAGAATTTAATCTCCTTGTTTCAAATATCCATTAAAATACTTTTTGCTTCTACTTTTCAGCAGAAAAGCAAGATGGGGTCAACTTCTGCTACTCAAATTTATAAAGTTACATAGGAATGTTATTGATCTGAAGGAACTGGAAGAGTCCCAATAATGAAAAAGTGGTTAAATGCTGTCAAGAACTGCTGTTTCTTTAAGCTTATACTGAAGGCTGTATAAATTATAACAGACTGGAGAGAAGAATTGGGTTTGAAGCCTTGCATTTTAAATTTGATTTTAAATTCTCATTCCATATATAGTTTTTCATTGCTTAATGTAGTGCCAGATCTATTTCTATGTAGTCTCACGTCTCATACAAGGAATGAGTTTCTGAAAACTCACAGAAGGGGCATCACAGAAAATGCAGTTCAGTGCAAATTAAGTTGTAAAAGGAGTGAGGCATGCTTTCCATTTTGAGTTACTTCTGGCATTCACCTGACCCTCAACAATGAGCTGCGGGGTGGAGCCTTGCTGCACTGTAGCTCCTGTATTCACCTGGTATAGCCGTCAAAGGAGCTCCTTTTTGGCTCTACTGCCCAATAAGTTCCTACTGCCAGAGCTTGTTGGCAGCAGTGGCGGGTGATGCCAGTGCCAGCACCACTGCCCTGGAACCAGTACCACAGAAATGCCCAGTTCTAAATCTGTGTGGCAGTGAATTGCAGCCAGCATTACTGTGCTCCCATCTGTGCCACCCTGGGCAGTTCATCCAGCCTCACTGAGTCCCACCTGGCCCTGCAGCAGCCCTGTCCCAGGCAGGCACTGGCACTGGCACCTGGACTCTGCACCTGGGCAGAGGGAGAATGGCCATGCTGTTCCAGCTCTGGTGTCACCGGGACCTAGGGCAGAGTAGGATAAGAAGAAGCGTGGCACTTCTACATTTCTCAGACTCCCTTTAACTACGGATACTTCCAGAGATGGATGTGCCTGTAATTACTTCCTTTGGAGCTGTCTGCTGTGCACTTGACCAGGTTCTCTTGGAAAGGTGTAGATTTTCAGCTTGTGAAACATCCTTTGGCACAAAGGTCCACAAACATTGTGCAAGGCATGAGGAACTGCTTCCTTCCAGGCAGCTGCTTGGAATTTCACTCCTGCTATTTTTGTTTGATACCTCCTAAATCTGGTACTGAAACAGAGTACATAGCCACAAAAAACATACAATGAATTTGACTCACTGCTTTATCATCCAATCTTATAAGGTCCTTCTACAATCTTTACAATCAGCTTTCATCTCTGCCTCTAAACTATGTACCATCATTTGCAAACTTTTTCACCTTGCTGCAGACTCCTGGCAGGCTGTAACAAACAGCAGCTCCTGGCAAGCATCGCCAGGGAGCTCCACTCACACCACACTTGAACTGCAAAGACTGGCTGTTATTGTTTTTTTTTCTCTGAGTTGTGTCTGCCTGCAAAATACCACCTATTTGTTTCTGTGTAGGCCTCTCTCTACTGCTCTTAAACACCTAAATCAGATTGCTGTACCTGTGCAAGTGTCTGTATTTCATTCTAGGACATTAGGTACTGCAGTATTTAACTTCTGTGCCCCCACATCTTTTATTGCACCTAGCTTGAAGTACACACCAACATTTTTCCTTTGTATAGAAAAGGCTGACTAGAAAAGCATTTGAAGATACTATCTTTTTACAGTCCCTTTACTGGGAACCCAGCTACACTTCTGAAAGACTGATAAATGTTGGGCTGAGGATGTCTGCACAGTCAGGAGGCTGAAGCCTTTCTTTTTCCTGGACTTCCTCTCATACTTCTCTCTCATCAGTAAGTCTTTGAATCTGTGAAGACACGTATCACTGACATGGGGAAGCTTATGTGGGAGACAGAACTAAACATGCTTTGGACCCTGGGTGAGACCTGCTGCAGGGCATCTCACTCTCAGTTTTTTGCAGGCAGATCTCAGCTGTGTCTGCTGTACTTTAAGCCACAGGATTCCCTTCACAAATCCCTTTCCAAATACACATCGAAAGGGATTGCATCCTAGAGGTTGAGTCAGTTTTAATAAATGGCTTCATGTTGTTCAGAAGATATGAAAACCTCTCTCCCGTGCTTAGACTCCATTTCAATATAATTAATTTATTTACCTAAAGATGATTCACATAAAGAGACTGAAAGACAAACACAGAGGAGATTAATCATTATAAAATAGTAATTGCAGAAAGAGTCCTAATTGACTTATCTTTTGTACCCCACAGGTGTTTACCCTAACTGGACAGTAATGAATTCTTACTGTATATTACAACAGCACCTCCAACTATCCAGAAGCAGTAACGCTGAACTGGCCCACTTTTTCTTAAAAAGGAAAACCTTCCAAAAAAAAAAAATCAACCAAAAAAAAAAATACACACAAAAAAAGAATTTTCCACTTTTGGAGAGATCTTATTAAAAACATACCAAACCAAATACTACATATGCTCTTTTTGTATTTGTGTATACACACACATACACTCAGAACGATATATGCATATTAATATCTCATATACTGAACTAGAATGTTGCAATAATTTTAAACATACAAAAGTCAGTGGCCAAGACACTAAACAAATATATCTGGGATAAGATAAATCTTTCAGCATGTCATTCCAAGTGTGCCATTACTTCCATTTTGCTTTCCAGCCCATTAAGTGTTTGTGCCTTTTTAGGCTGCAACAACCTTGCAGAGAGACCCCTCCAGATCTTTAGGAACTCATCAGCTATCTGTGAGGACTTAGCTGTGAATTTGCTCCCTTCTTCAGATAAGTCCCCAGTGCCTCCTGGGAGATTCCCACCCTATATTCATGTCCTAGCTGCCAGGTCTCACTCCCTGCTTCACTCAGTACTCCCAGAGCTTGCCCCACATCCATGTGCACTAGGGGAGCAAGCAAGTTCCTGCTCCCCTGGGAGTGCAGCACAGGACCCAGAGGGCAGCACCCAGGACAAGGCAAAATGTAGCTTTGCTCTTCTCCATTCTGAACTTTCTTAATGACAGCATGACATTGCTGTGACTGCAGAGCCAGCTACAAATAATGTACATGTTTGTACCCTCTGTTGTGCACATAACATGGAAATCGTTCTACAGCTCTGTCCTAAGACATTTATTTACTGTGCATTTTATGTGTGTGGTAAATGGGTTATGTTTGATGTGTCAATCTGTTTGTCCTTGCATCATGTATACTTGCCAATACCCTCTGCTGCAGTGAGTGTAGCAGTGAATCAGCTCAAAGCCTCATTAATCAAGAAACCATTAAAAAAATACCTTTAAAATTTTATTGTTTTGTCATCTCTGGGGGAGGATCAAGGTAAGTTATAAGCTCTCATAATATTAAATAGACATATATGATTCATGAATGACCACTAGCTGATAATGACATGAGAATGAGCCTATATTTAGCTTTTTTCTGGCTTTTTCTTTGTAAGATTTGCCCATGAGCTCACGTTTTCTTTTGACATCAAAATTCTCTCTCTTGGAAATAGTGGTAGTGTTGCAAGCAATGTGTTGGGGTCTTATCATGAATGAGTTGGCAGGATGGTTGAAAGGAAATAACTTCTACTCGGCTACCTTGTTAATCAGCACTCACAGAAAAAAAATCCTTCCCAGAACAGAATGGGGATTATTTGATATGAGAGAGATTTGGGAGTTGTTTATAGAAAAGTCCCTAAAGCCTTTGGACTAAAACACAGCTGCAGTGCTGAAAGCAAATCAGATGCTGGATTGTATTACTGGGGTAAACAAAGTGAAGCAAAGCCTAGGAGGGGATGGTCTTGTTACATAAGACACCACTTACATTGCATCAAAAATGCTGTAACTCCTATTGTGTCCTGCTCCTCCGGGTGTAATTGCTCTTGAAACAAAGGAACAAAACAGAACAACCAAAATGATGACAAGTTTCAAACAGATAAGCACTGAAATGTTGGAAAATATGAAGTTTTCTTTCAATAGGAAAGAAAAGAGAGAAGAACACCTTGAGTAATCTATTGAAAGTGTTTAGGTTTAGCATACAAAAAGTTAACCTGCATTTCTTTTTTCACAGTCAGAGAGAGCAAAAAATGAAGCTCAGTAATGTGAAAATCAGATGATGGAAACATAATGAAGGCTAATGATCACATAAAATAGGTTACCAAAAACCTATTGAGGGCCTTTAAAAGATATCTCTCTTCCTTTCAGAATACACAGCAGAAAAAGGAATAGAGACTTACAGGAGCACGAAAGAAAATGATATGTAGAGCACAAAGAGGAGCAGATTTAACAATGGGACATGTCACTCTGTTCTCTACTCCGTGAGAGCTTACCCTGTTTTCATCACTGTGTACATGTTCCATGTTCCCGTTCCCTCTTTATCAGCAGACTTTGCCTGTCAGTGTGAGATGAGCTCACTTTTTTTATCTTGTTTTTGTATGGAAATTAGTCTCATGGAACAGCACTGTTTCTGTGTCTTTGCTGATCTTTCACACCCCCTTAGGAACTCGGTAACCTATGGGGCCAATTTTAACTGTATGTTATCAGATACATTTCCACAAATTTCATTAATAGGTAGTGGGATAGAAGAGAAAAAGAGAATTTTCAAGTGTCCTGTGCTGCATTATAACCTCAAGTCTGATTAAACATCAGAAAATCCATATCCTCTCTCAAACTCATTATACAAATGACTGCAAAACTTTCTCCTTGATTGCTAATGCTCATAGAAAAGCTTCCTTCATTTCTTTTATTCCAGGGAACTCTTAAAATTGAGAAGTTTTTGGGTTTGGATCAAACTGAATAAGCCAGTATATATCCAACAGCCCTGCTCAATTTTCTACCTGTACCAAACTGGTCCAGCAAACGATATTAACTGTCTCCAAAGATCTTGCCATTGAACGGGATACTACATCTCAGCATATGTCATATTTATTTATGTCATATTTATCAGATAAGTAATAGCATGTGAAATAACTGTAGAAATATCAGGTGTGGATTTATAATATAACTTTACAGCTAAAGTAACATCTTAAGAAATTCTTACAATGTACAGTCTTGGTGTTATGCTGCTTGAATTTTGAGGTATTCGTTCATTCACCTGCTTTTGTATCAAAGCTGTATTTAGTCCTGCATATGGGTTTTATATGACCATTACTCACAGGAAAAAAACAAACAAAAAAAAAAAACCACAAGAGAAACTCACTCTTGAATATGAAGCACTTCACTAGTGTGGAACCCACTGCTTTAAGAGGATGCTAAGACAAGTCTTCTGCTGAGATATTTTTAAAAGGTGATTTGCAATCAGTATTTTGACTGTTACTCCAGACAAAACCAATATGTATGCACAGGACAAAGAGGACCAGTTGTTGGACTGGTTGTTCTTTGCAATGATCTGGACAAGTTTCCCATCTATCTTTTCTGTAATTGATTGTCCAACAAAATTAGAAAGCATTTTCAAAGAGTAAAATTCAGAGACTTTGTTAATGGCATTATTGAAAGGTTTCTGCAAAAGGCAACTGGAATTTGCTGGTTTAGTATCTCAGTATTTAATCCCATGTAGCTGAACTGGATTCTTATTTTTTTTTTCCTTAAATGCAAAAGACAAAACACTGTAAATCCAGAATAGACCCTGATTCTTGCTAAAACATCATGTAGGGTTGCAAGATTTCCAAGCAAATTAATACATTACTTGCTGTTGTTTGATAAATGGTGATGATTATTGGTTTCTAAGAATCCTTTAAAAAAAGATTCCATATTTTCTAGAAAACTTAAACCCACTAAATTTTGTTTAATTGGAAACACTGAATTACTCTAGTTACAGATAGATAGATAGATAGATAGATAGATAGATAGATAGATAGAACGATATAGAGATAGATATAAGTATAGATATATTAATTAAATTGCAGGCTGCAAAATTTGTGTCCATATGGGACTGTGGTATGATCCAGTAGAGTAACTACTGGCATTTCAAATGCTGATCAGAATTATAAATAGAAGTGTGTCTTGAAAAATATTAAGGTGCATGAAAAAAAGAAAAAATAATTCTTTCCAAACTATCACTTACATTATTTCATTCTTGTTTTAATGAAGGACCTTTTGGGGAAATTGCTATGCTTGAATAGCATGTAGAATGTACGTGACATTTTATTTCATTCACCTGTGTCCCTGTCTGTTGTTCTCCTCAGCAGTCCAGAAATTAAATATTTCATGAGCTATTTGCTCTTTACTGGCCATTTAATTCTTATGCATCTCGTTTGTTTCGTTTTGCAGTTAAATAAAAAAAAATAATAATTTTCTGTGAGTTTGGAGCTATTTTATAATTTCATAGGATATCCTAAGGTGTGTATGTTGCTGCACGATAACACTGGCAGGTCACTAAAAGCATTTGCCTCTGCCTCTCACTCCTCAGCACCCACAAGGCATGTGTTATCTCAGAGCAGCACACATCCCTTTAAGCCTTACAGCTCGTGTGGCTGATGGACAAGGATACTGTCAGGGTCTTAACAGAAGTGCTGCTTCTGTACGTTTGTAGCTCTCCCATTGTCTACAGTTCAGTGCTGAGGTGCGCATCCATCGTACGTCAGATGCGTAATGGGAAGGCACCAAAGTCAAGAAAGGGACAGCAGCATCTGTTTCCTTTGAAAACCCGTACGAGTGTGTGCACATTTTCAGCTGCTAGTGGGCTGAGATGGCACAACAGGAAGACCAAGAACACTGCCATTATGTTGAATGATTTTCTCGTTTAAGAAAGAAATTCAGTAGAGAAGGCATGAATAAAACAAGATTTACAATGACTTGCTGTAGTTTGACTCATCAATTGTCTGTTGTAAAAAAATGGTGTCTTGGGAAGGCTTCATATAGGTAATCATGTATTTTAGTTGCTTGGTTTTGTATGTTTCTAGTACAGGATCTTAGAAAATCGGAATGAAATAAATGTGTGTGCATTAGGAGGAAAGTCCTAATGAAAAAATTTGCTTAAACATCTGCTTATACTTGAGATCGATTTGAGTGAGACTATTCAAATGCGTTAAATTAAGCCTATTCTTAATGGAGACCTAATGTCTAGCCTGCTACTCTCAGGCATTAGACATCGCTGTCATTAAGAATTATACATCTTAATTCCTTGTGTAATGCCATGTGTATGCATCCCTAGCAGCCATTATGCAATTATACATCTTAATCCTTTATGTAATGCTATGTGTATATACCTTAAGCACTCATTATGCAAGACAAAACATCGAATTGGATCCCACAGCAGCAGTGGCATCTGTCAAAAATCAGAGAAATACTTTTTCTTTAGAGGAAGGCTTTTCAAAAAATACCAAATATGTGCATTATTCCTTGACTTCAAATTCCCTTTTTTTTAATCTATTGTTGTATGAATAGTTTTGATGGCGTATATATACTATAAATACAGAAAATCATGGGTTTGCATCTTGTAAAGTTGTTTCCCCTTGGAAACTTGTATGTGTCTCGTGAAGAACAGGTGCTGTCAAGTAATTCTGCTGGGGGGATGGGTGTGTATGTGTGTACAGAGCAGACAGGTAGAGAGTTCAAACATCCTGGGTGGTGGACAAGCTAGAGCAAGTAGTTGTTAATTCTGACTTTTGAATCTTATCTTAACAAGTGATGAGCATTTAAGAAACTCCTGGACACTGGCTCCTCAAGAGCTAGAGTCCACAAGCAGAGGCTGTATAAAATGAGCTGAACCTAAGTGTGGGATTAATTTCCAACTTGTTCCTTGAACATGAGACTGAACAAAATGTGGTTACAAACATTGAATTTTGTAGCTTTGGACCATTTTTAATTTTAAAGCATAGCACTCTCTATTAATGGAAAATAGAGATAACTTGAACTGTAAGTCAAATTGCATCCTTTTCCTGTTAATACCTCCCAGGTTTTCATGAACTACAATTTTCTCATAAAGCAGCTGAGAAAAACGATGCACACTTGATTCTCCAGCAGGAAAATAACAGATATCACAACTCAACAGGAGCAAATTAAAGTCCATCTCTATTTGACAAACATGATTTTGCCACTTCAGTACAAGCAGGCATGTTTTGCCTCCTTTTTTTTGCTGCTTGTAGAAAAATTCCAACCTCCTATGTATCCAAAAATGAGATCGAAATCAAAAAGAGATTGTGCACACAGTTGAAGCAAACATACTACACAAAGGTAAGATATGAGAAGACTCCAAACAAGATTTTCTTAATGATCCTTATTTATCAACAAGCTATAGTAATAGCCCCCAAATACAACAGTAAGATGAATGAGAGATGTAGTGGTTTAGGGTCATTATTGTTGAGTGCTTTTAAGACAGTTTGCAAAAGTAACCTTTTGTGTTTTCTGTGTGAGCTGGTAGGTTATCTTTGAAGCCAAAGAATAGAAATACAGTCAAGTCAGACGCTAATTGTGGCTATTTTCTCTTGTCTTTGCATTAAACTCCCAATAGCAACAGAATTTGAATTTTGAGGGGAAAATATTAAAAAATACAGCATTTTCCCTCCAGATTATAATTATTTCAAGGATAACAATACATTTCTATTATGAGTGACCCACGGGTATGTTACTTTTTTCTTTGATTTGTGCAAAAACACCCCCCTCCAAAAAACCAAAATACCATGATTAGCAGCAGAATAGAGACACGTGTATTCTTAAGTAGCGGGGATTAGACACACATTAATAATTTCCTCAGGATCAGTTATATCTGAATAATATATTTAAAAAAAGCAAACTTTCTTCCTTTTTTTCCCCCTTGATTAATTATCTGCTTTCTATGCGGGTCCTGAATACAGAATTTGGCTCATGCTACCCTAATTACCATTGGCTCATTTGCATAAAATGCCTGAAGGATGTACCTCGGGAGGTAGAAAGGGTGAGTGTCTCCAAACACATACCTTTTTGTTCCTATCACATGAATCCACCAAAGTTACATGTCTTTGTGGCTGGAAGGCTTCCAGGTGTGGCTACTTCCGAGCCTTTTGAGAGCAGGGAAGGAGATGAGAGGATGGGATGATGTACCTTGTGTTTGACAGTAGGATTGTTCTTTGTTGGTGGTATAGTGGTATTGTTATATACTATTGCTTATATGAAGTTCTAACAGCAATTATGAGGTTCTTTCTGTCTTCAGGAGCAATGTGGGAAGAGTATGTGCTTCCAGGTATTAACAAAAGGAAAATGAATGTACTGGGAAAGAGGGAGAAAGAAAAAAAAAAAAAAAAAGAGCAATTGAGCAATTTCAATAGCTTTAAGACAAAGGGTTTTAAAGGCATGAGGAAAAAAATAAGAAATAAAGAAAGAAATAAAGGTAGTGAATAGCTTGAATTTTGTTTCAGGAATGCAATCAAGAGAGTCAAGATGTAAATGTAGCTAGAGAAATGGAAGGAAAAAGTGAATTTAGATGGAATGAATAGGAAGAGTAGTGAGAGGGGAGAGCCCAGGAGGAGGTGCATTACTGCAGCAGAATATCTCAAATGAGAAATATTTAGCTATGTGCTGTGTTTGACTAGTGAATCTTGATGCCATACAGCCATATGAATTCATATCCTAGGTATCAGAAACAGACAGGCTGGCTCTGATCCTCAGCAGCTGTAAATTAATGTAGCTCAACTGGAGAAAATGGAGTCATGTTCATTTGCATAAGCCCAAGAACTGGCCATGATAGCAAGAACTTCACATAAAATCAGATCATCAGACCACAATCTAATTATCACATAAGATGAATTCTTGAACTCCCTTTCTTATTAAAAACAAACACTAAGCCCTATCACACTGTTTTTTTAGAAGCAGTACATGAATGAGGAATTCTTCAGCCATGCATGCTTATTCTAAAGATCTAGATAATTTGCATTGTAGTCATTAATTCCAGAAACTAAAACAAGTACCAGTTCAGAGTTCTGATAACAGGACCTGTTGGTAGGCGCAGGGATGTCCTAGAGGTACTTGGAGTGCCTGGTTCATGCTTTCCTGTATTTCAGGCAAACTGTTTCAGCCAGCACTGTATGCATTATGTCAAATTGGTCTTCTTGAAGTGGATCTTTTGAATCAAGACTGTTTCATGCATATTTTTTTAGCCGATCATAAACTGTTTTTATACAGAGGTCTGGTGTACTCCCACGTAATTCAGGAATTCCAGGTTGGTGTCATCCTTCTGTATTCATGCATGTGCAGATACACATTTCCTTAGGATTTAAGGATTGCATCTGCTTTTCTGACTGTGCTGAGGAAAGGGTGAACACCTGCACTTTGGTTTACTATTATTTGTTGTGCCATTCAGAGCATAATTGCATAGCAAACATTTAGTAGTAGTGGCATTATGTTACTTGTGGGTCCTAGGACTGCACTGGCTTTTTCCATGTACCATCTCACCAAATTCTGTGCCAAATTCATCAGCAGGCCTGCATTTTCCTTGGTCTTCCTTTTATTGCTGATGTACTTGCAGAAATCATTGATGCCTTTTGTGTCCCTTACCAGATTCAAGTCCAGGTGGGTTTTGGCTTTCCTAAGCCCACATTTGAATAGTGTCTTTATAGTCCTTATGGACCCTTGCTCCAGCCTTTAGCATGCTTCATTTTTATGTCTGAATTTTGTCAGGTGCTTCTTATTCTTCAGGGAGGTCTCCTGCTATTTTTAGTTGACTTCCTGATGGTCAGGATGGACCACTGTTAAGCTGGAGGAGGTGATCTTTGAACATCAGCCACTGTCTACAACCCTTGTTTTCTCCAGGGCTGTCTACCATGGCACTCCTTGGCCCTAAATAGGCCAAAGTAGGTTCTCCTGAAGTCCGGATTTATAGTCCTGCTTTTTGCTTTGTCTCCTCCTCTCAAGGTTCCGAACTCCGTCAATTCCGGGCAGCCGCAGCCTAGGCTGCCTTCCATCTTCACACATGCACCTAGTTCTTCCTTGATGGAGGTGCAGCAGAACGTGTGCGTTGTTGGCTCCTCCATCCTTTGTGTCAAGGAATTGTTATCAACACACTCCAGAAACCTAGATTGCTTGTGCCTTGCTGTGTTGCCTCCCAGGCAACTGGAGAAGTGCAGTGCTTCTTGGGTGATTTGTAGATGTCAAGAATCTGAAGAAAAGCAAGAAAATTGCTGAGTGGTAAAATTAAATGGATAAACATGAAATATTTACAGAGCATATTTTTTGTAGACAGGGATCTTGCTACCTGTCAGTATATGCTGATGCAGGACAATGTTTGTGGGTTTTATACACATGTATATGTATTCAGAATCGGAATGGAGTTTCAAATAAAATGTTTATTGTGTGGTTCTTCATGATGGTGCTGAGACGAGTGCCAAAGTGTATTTCCTGTAAACCAGGCAATGTTCTGAGCTCACATTCCAGGGATCATTTTTTGGTAGTTTGTATAATTACTTTACAGTAATGTCCAGGATCAACAAACCAGAAAAGGATTAGTTTGAAAGGTCAGACAAGAAGTCACATTATTGACTTGCTATATACACTGTGAATACAATTAGCACAGATTCTGTAAGTTTGAAAAAACATTCCTGTTTCAAAAGAAAAGTACTTGAAACCACACAGTGAGGCTTTACGCCAAAAAGAAGGTACAGAAATTGAGGAATCCTTAATGGGAGCTCTGCATTGTGACTTCATTGGGTATTCCTGGAATAAACCAGTCCAGCTATCATTGGTTTTTGATTAGGCTTTTTTTTTTTCAGGAAGCATCTGCTTTTGTTCTTTGAAAGATGAAGTATGGTATTTTCATCATTATTCCATTGCTTTCTCCAGCAGTGTTTATAGAACATTCTGCAAAGATGATCTTCCATTCAGAAGAACCAAAAATGATGGTTTTTAAAAATTCTTTCAATTTCTTTCTCATTTCTAAACAATATTTTTTTTAGTTTATTCCCCTTTCAGATTAATTGGAATTGTAGATCCTTGTTCTAAATCCATCCTTCAGAGCTTGGAGTTGGTGGAGTTCCAAGGTCTGTCTACATCTAATTTTTGACTGAGGCTTAACACCAAGTCTTCATCTGTCTTTGAAATTTGTCCAAAGTTTCTCAGTGTTTTTCAGTGTCAATATTCATACTTAGAGACATCTCCAATTAGAATTTTCTCATGCAGGGGACTTTTTTTTTTGTTAGTTGGTTGGTTTTTTGTTTTTTTGGAGGGTATTTTGTTGGGGTTTTTTTGGAGGGGGGGTTTAATTTGTTTTTTGGGGTTTTTTTTTTTTGTGTGTGTGTGTGTGTGTGTGTGTGTGTGCGTGGTTTGTTGAGGGTTTTTTTGTTTGGTTTTTTGGTTGTTGTTTTTGGTTGGTTGGTTTGGATTTGTGGGTTTTTTTAGTATTTCCAGTAAAGTACTATTCAAACTCAGGATTTGGAAGAAGCAGCTTTTGGACTGAGTGGCACTGGTCTTTGGAGAGTACATGGATTGGATTTGATAATTGTAGATCATGTCCTAATTTTAAACGATTCACTTCTTCATAAGACAAAGATAAATTAGAAGTAGAATAAAAACTTGGGCTCAGTCTTTCCCCTCCCCCTCAAAAAAAAAACCCAAAGAAACAAACAAAATTTCTCTCAGAGAGATCCTAATGCCCTTAATCTGGTCACTAAGAGGGAAGGCACGTTCGCTGGATCCTTGTGCAGAACCTAGGCTTTTTGTGAGAACACAGAGACACACACAAATCTGTTCTTTATTTTATGCTCTCCCTAGTACATAAATGATGTGTGTTTACAGTTTTAAAACGCAAGTGCTACAAATAGGAGATAGCACAAACCCAATAAAACACTTAAAGCAGCACCACAGTTATCCCAGACACATTATTTATGCTCTTTTATTTGCTTGATGGTCATATTCAGAGGGGTGTTCTTTTTACAGGGCTTCAGCTGTTACCAGATTCAAGAGACGATGCAATGCCCTTGAAACAAGGAGCACCCTTTGCTCCTTTTTATGTGTTTCAGTGCATCTGAATACCATTTCTTCTTTATGAGACTGTCTTGTCAGAACTGGTTTTGCGTGTATCAACTGTTAGTAACCCCGGACTGGATCATAGCTGTTGACTATGATTTTTTAAGAATCTTTTTCAACTGCAAAAGCTTAGCCAAGCCAGCTTGTGTCGATTCCTGTGTCACTGCTGCCATCTTCGGGAAGTTTTCAATATTGCTGGGTGGGCTTTTTTTTTACGTAGATGAATTCCAGCAACTGGGAGATGAACAAAATATGTACATCTTGCACATCGTTACAAGAACACAGTTCAAATTGCACAGAATAAAAGTTTGTACGTGGGATGCCTTCATTTTGTTAGGGATATTTTAAAAAAGCATTCAAGGAAGGGAGTGTCCTGATTTATATTGCAATTCTGTGTGAATTAAGCACTGAGTAATTGCTGAGTTCTCATCAGCTTCCCAGCCTGCATGTTCAGTAGTTCATTTCAAGAACCACATTAATGAACCCGTCAGATTTCTAGGTCTGTTTGCACATATAAATGTGCAGCTAGATGCTCAAATGCCCAGGGCATGCATGCAGAGCAGCAATATTATCATATGGAAATAGGTTTGTTGTACTTTTTAAGGGTATATTAATAGAACTCTAAAGCTGCTAAAGCAGGAGCTAAAGCCACAGGCAGTAAAATTCATTCCTCATGACATTCCTTATGAATTGATATATGCATTCAGCAACATAACATCTTTTTCAAACCTGGGAGAAGTGATAGCTTAATGCAGCTTTCAAACACTTTGTTGGGAAAAAAAAATCAAGTTTTTACATCACAGTTGTAGTGTTGCATGTTCTGCAGAAAAAAAATAGCCACTTGGTTATACTTGTTATAAAATGCAGTCTCACCCTTTCTAAAGGCATATCAAGAAAACTATCATGTTTCCCTCTTTCCATCCTAGTTCCTAAAATTAATGCTTTCTTCCATGTAAAATTTCACTACTTCTTTATATCCATTTGAGTGATGACAACATACACTCTATCTTTATTTTCTTTACAATGTGACTCATGCTCTGAGTTTATCTGGAGTAAATACTAAATTGTTCCACTGAGTGACAGAGGATTTCTACCTCCATAACTAGGAGAGACACATAGTTTCTGTTTTAATATGTGCCTATATATATATATATATAGTTAGAGTTTTGTTCCTATTTTACTTTTTTTTTTTGTCCTTTTTATCAGTTTTAAGTGTAATGCTGCATTCTTTTATGATATAACACAGGCAATTATAGCCACTAGATTACAAAAAGTCTTTTAGAGATCCCCGTTTAATACATTTTACATCTCCAATTGCTTTAAAATTGTTCCTCTTATTCATAAACTACTAATCTCCTTATCCCTTGCATCTAGTTTCTAAGACATTCTCTTAAATTATAAGGTGGTGATGATATTGGGATTTTTTCAATATTTCCTCATATAAATACTTTGTAATTTATTATGGAAATCATTTGTAGGAATCTTACATTAACCTGCATCCACTTTGCATTTTATTAGTCATCCAGGCATGAAATTGCTAAACATTATACACTAGATAGATGTGATTAGGTGTCTGTACTACGTACTAAAGTTACTTAAATGGGAACAGATTTAAGTCAATACACAATTGTTTTTTCTTTCCATTGGGGCCAGCAAGAACCTAATACTTAATTAAATTCCTTTGTCATGTCTGTACTGCAGAGGGAAGTAAGAGATCTCTGCAGTTCTGCATTCCCAAGCAGTGCTGAAGCCTCTACCCAGCTTAAGACAGCAGCATGTAGAGAGCGTAGTCCAGGTCCCAAATAAACCACAGCTGCATCAGCTACAGATTATTGGTATGGCCGTAAGACTTCCAGGAGGGCTCTACCCCAAAGCTGCTCAGCAGGGTAACCTACAAATAAAACTCAGTTTTTCCACTCGAAGAAGGAAAGAGTCTAGGCTACTGCTGCACATAAATGGGAAGGCAGAGAGGAGAAGCGGGTACAAAGGAATTAAGAGCAGAGGAGGATGAGTTGCTGTGACAGCTGGTCCTGAAGGAGGGGTCAGACCCGGTGGCAGCAGCTTTTTCTGGGGCTAGGAAGAGCTCCTCAAAGTAGTAACGTTTAACATCTAAGGCCTTGTCAGAGTCCCTGTAGCATGAAAATCTAGAAGCCTTGCTCTCTCTGCTTGCTGTCCGCAGCTCTGGCACAGGTAAGTAACAGGGACATTAATGCCTTGCCGGGTTTAGCAGCCTGCTGCTGTAGGCAGCTGCTTACTTCGTTTAAGCTTGTTTGGCTTCTTTTCCAGCAGTAGTTTGGTTGGCATCTAACTGGGCATCCCTTCCTGGTGCTTCAGGGCACAATATTGTTCTGCTTCCAGTTAGAGCTGTGCAACTCTGCCAGGGCCACCTATGCCTGTTTTGACAACCAAAGCCACGGTCTGCTTTGAAAATTGTGCAGTGTTTGAACTCATGTTTGCTTGGGTAGTCAGCTATCAAGTAGATCGTTCAGTGATGAAAAGACATGACTCTCTTATGTGCACATAAAAGCACAGCCAACAACAATTTGTCACACTTTCAGAATGCCACATAATCCTGATAGTAACTCTGCTTTATAGCCTTTTCCTTCTTATTTTCTGGGATGGGCTAATAAGTCTCACATCCTCGCCAACATGCTAAGAACAAGATTGTGTAATACCCTTGTATGTAGTATAGGTAGAGGAATCTGGAAAGATTCTCCCACAGAGGCCTAAAGTCACTTCTAAAAGAAGTATCTGGGTGTGACCCTGCTTTTTTCTTCTCTTCCATTTCTTGCAGTGGTTAGAATACAAATTGACGAAGAAGGGGGCTGGGAAGCAGAAATAAGATTTCCAATCCACATAAATCAGCAAATTAGGGTTGGGGAGGCCTGGAACAGGTTTTTTGAGCTTACGCTGTCAGTTTAACCAGCCCACCTTTTAGGTTAATGCTGCCTGATGTAAGGCGAGCTCCAGGACAGCTGTGGGCACAAACTCGCCAGCAGTCACTGAAGAGGCTTCAGACGTAAATGCCATCGTCTAGATCTTAGGAAATGAGCCCATGGGTTGTTTTGCAGAAGTCAGGAAGGAGACATTTACTTTCAGATTCAAAAGGAAAACATTGAAAACTTAATGTAGTCCTATGCTTAAAGCTTTTTATGTTTATAGAAAATTGCCTCTTATAGTATTGATGGCAAATTGCCCTTAGATTGCAAAAGCTGCACAGAGAATGCAGCTGTATTTTTGAAACCATGTTTTGACAGATTGTCATGCTTCTCACAAAAGTTTGATTTTAGCTGAAACATGCATAGTAAATGTGTGTACTTTATTATAAGGAAAAAGCCCAAAATTGCTCTACAAGTACTACTATGCTGTGCAATTGCCTTATATCTGATAAAACTGGTGTCATTAGAAATGAATGCTTTTTCTACTGGGGCATTTATCTTCATTGTAGTATTTGCAGGTTTTTCTGTAACTGCCAATTGGCAAAGCCACAAATTCTGAGTAAACATAGCTACTCCAGATGGTAAATATTCTGCTTTAAAAGTCTCCTGTTGTGAGGACAAGAAATACCAAAAGACAGGGTGTGTGGATGATGGTCTCACACTTGGTTCTGGATATAATAAAGTGCCAGAGGCAAAGTCAATCCAACACCTGAGATGTCTGGTTCACAGCAGCAGCAAGACAAGAACTGTGACCTTTGCAGAAGGTGAGGGGTTGTTTTAACTGACTTTGGGTAGAAATAAATAGTTTCAGAGTAAAAAATACTCTGTGTTTATGGAGGTCTGAATTCTCACCGAGATCCAAGTCCTGTCTTACTCAAAAGACATGCAGCATGGTAAAATCTTTTTCTGTGAAATCTGGGCTTTGGGGGCTTTTCTAGAAGAAAAAAAATAAATCTGTATGTACTTCTCAGTCACTATAAAGTAACTTGTACTTTGGAAAGTGCATTTGGAAACCATGTTTTTCTAAACAGAAACACTATAGAGAGAAACTACTCGTGTCACTCTATTTGTCACTTACTGATTGCTTTGATTTCTCTTAAGGCATGTTCATATTTTTAATATAAATGTTTGCTCCAATCAGCAGCCTATGGTTTGGCTACAAAAGCTCATTTAGGATTGAAACTTGGTGCCTTATAATATTTTACATTTTCAAGGAAGTTTTTTTGACCAGATGTTGATGTTGTCCGGTGAAGATAATTAATTTTTTACCTACCCAGTGTTTTATTTCTACTACCACTTAATAAAACACTCTCTATACATTTTCTCTATACCATATAATTATTTGATGGTTGGAACTCTGTGTGATTGGTGACTACTTAGTTACACTCCTCCACTATATTTTCATTTACAAAAGAGAGGGGGAGATAGCATGGAAATACTTCACTGATTGCCTCTATTATGTAAAGTTTTGACCTTATGAAACCAGAATGCGGTACTTTAGAAGAATGGTCTGAGATGGCTATTGGGGGAGTCCAATGTCTAAAACCTGGAAATCTCCTTTATGTGCTGCTATGTGATCTTGGACAAGTACCGTTAGTCTGGATTCTCAGTGGCATTTAGGTAAGCATATCAACTGAATTAAGATCCTCAAATTTTACAGATCTGTGGCCCAGGTTTTCTACAAATTAGGCTTCAGTCACTGAAAGAAAGAGCAGTCCTCTGTTGCTTCACTGGCATGCAATGAAAGAGGTTTTCTTACAGCTCCAAGATGTTCTGATGCTATGGTGATGAAAGCTGTGCAAGTATCTTAGAATGCTTATTTTGCTTTGATGTGCAATATATAATCAAAATGGTTTTGAAGACCTAAAAATGTCTATTTAGTTCCATATGTGTCTTAGATTATACATGGCTCCTCTGGGATTCTCTCTAGACTATACTATAGCCTTCCCACATTACAGGAGCGCTTAAAGTACATTTTCTGGCAGCTCAATAAATAATAGAATTAACACTTGTCAGCTGTGGTTTATTTCAGCCTTAGCATGAATTATAATGTAGCACTCGTTTGGTTTGGTTTTGAGCTTGATTTTAAAAGAAAGAGTGAATAGATGCCTTGAAGGTTAATTTCTTGAATTGTTGTCCTGAGAGAGAAGGTAAAAGTTGTAAGCACTGCATTTTAAATGAAAGGTGAGGAGGTCTGTGTTGGTTTTCTTTGCTCATATAGTTTTGGTTTTTAAGAAACTTTGCATTGCTTGCATGCTAGTTTTGCTTTAGTACTGATGAAGATGTTGATCCTGCATTCATTAGCTTTTAATTTTCGCAGTTCTCATCAGTAGTGGGGGGTCCAGACAGCCAACACTGAATGAGGGATGATGAAAAGAGAAAAGGTAGAAGAAGTGATTTTTATAAGATTTTACAAGTCAATATATTCTCAGTGACAACAAGCCATAGCAAAAGAAACTGATTTCATTCTATGGTGAAATTACAGGTTTGAGAAGAAAAAGTAATTGCACAAAATCAATTTCTTCAAGTCTTATTGTAAGACTTCAAACTAGAGAATATTCTGATAAGGAATTCATCACCATATTATATCAATAAAAGGTTTTAGTGGGCTGAGTTCCAAATGATGTGGTTGTGGTCTGAGCAGCAGCAGTCTCATCACTGTCAGGTCATGAGGGTCATGTCGTCATGCTTTGGTCATGAGGGTTTAAAAACTGCCAGATCACAGAAAAGCAGTGTTTTATGTGAAGAATCTATGCAAAGTAGGGTGTTGGTAGCTGCATTTGACAGGGCCTGTCAGCAAACCTGTCATGATTCAATACACAACAGTGATTCAGAAGTACATAAAAAAACTTTGCTGATGCAGCACAGCAATGATAGAGATTAGTCAAAGATAACTATAATATGACAAAAACAAGACAATCCTCAGAAAAGTGCAATGAATATCATTTGGTGCTGGAGGAGAGAGGGATTTGATGAATGGTTTAACCAGTGAGAAGCTTAGGAGTTTCTCTGTTTAGGTTAAACAAGCTTCAGAGGTATCTTAATTACAGTACCTAAGCACCTTCACAGGAACAAAGTATGGGATACTGAAAGACTCTTTATTTTAGCAGAGAAATGCAAACCAGCAAGCAGTGGCTGGAAGCTGAAATTAGGAAGAGTCAAAGTAGACATTAGATACGAATTTTAAAAGTGATTTTGAAGACCCAATGAAACACTGTACTGGAAGTATAAGTGCATCTTTCCTCACCTGATGTCTTTAATATGGATGTGAAAGTTTGCTTTGGAAGACACACCTTGGCCAGAACATGGTCTGTCTTCAGTACAAAGCCAATAGTGGTAACAATAGGAGGGAAGAAATGGTAGTTCCAATTTCAACATGGATTGCAGAAGGCTGGTAAGAAATCTGGGTATGTGCTTGAGTTTTTACCTGCACAGAAGTCCCTAGCAGTGCACCTACAGTGCTGCAGATTAAACCTTGTCTATGACTGCCTCACTGCAAACTTCCCTGCATTCTGCTGTGTAGACACGTGGAAGGAGGTAAGGGTGAAAAAGAAAAGGAGTTGGGGAGTAACTTCAAAATAAAAGAAGGGAGCTCAAACTCGAAGCTTTGTGCAGGGAATAGGGGTATTTTACTGAAGCTGGAAGAAAGATAATTTTAACAGTAATGTTTAAGCACTGTATATAAAGGAGATATTATCAGAGACCAAAGAAAAGGCATTTGCAGTAGGCAAGGGAGAGAATGAGAGCTGTGGTGCTTAATCCAAGGGAGAGCAATCTTTGAAATGTTGTGGAAAAGGAAATGGTAAAATCTTACTTCTAAAAAACCAAGCAGCATAGCATGCAAATTACAAAATAATTTTTCTTTCATTTAAGAAAAAAAGAGCTACATTCTGCTCCCACTTCCAAACTAAAAATACTATAAATTGACCAGTCAGGAAAAATTGAGACTGAAGCTTCATTTTACCACTCTAGTTTTTATTCAGCATCACTGCAGACATCATCTGTGGTGTTTAAATTCCATAGAAGTGACTGGAGTTTGGTCTGATTTTACCTTTTGTTTGAATAATCATAATAGGAGGATTTTAAAAACAGGATCTGAATCCCTGTTGAGGTTTTTAATACCCCCTATTCTGAGGTCACTGGATTTAGGATTTCTGCTTGGGCCTATCTCATACATTTTTACAGATATTCAAAAGCCTCTAATAGCCCACACACAGGTTATATTAATTTCCAGTGCCTAAATCCCTTAAGTGCTTTGGGGATTTCCCTGCTAATCCTCTTTTTAATGCAGGGTTAGGTTTGAACCTTTGGGATTTATTCTTTGTGTTGGTTGTTTTCCAACCAAAGAATCTTTCAAGGGTAACAACAGTAAGTGTTAAATGCGTAAAGACATAGAAAGTTTATCTGCTGTTTATATTATCACAGCAATCTGCCAGTCTTTTTTTGGCACAAGAAGGAAAAGAAGGTGTGACTATTATTAGTAATTACACTACTTATAGTAATTTTAAACACTTACTAACATTAAATTTATGCAAAAGTATTAAATCCTGACTGAACATCAAATCCTTTCCTTTCCAAGGGCAAAGTAACTGTATTAATATTAATGAAGCCATAAAATACAAGTTAACTGACAGCATTTTTGCAGTTGCTTACTGCAACTGCATTTTGTTACTGAAAATTTATCATATTTTTCATGTCTGAAAGTAAAAAATGAATAGAACTATCACAAACTGCTCTTTGTTGTAAGTGACATGCCTTTTCCTTATGATGCATGCCTTGCCATAAAAAGGGAGTGCTTAATGCATTTCTGTTGGGAGATGCCTATTATTCTGACAAACCGATCAGCCTCCA
The DNA here is from genome assembly GCF_049639895.1 of Pseudopodoces humilis. Classification (NCBI taxonomy): domain Eukaryota; kingdom Metazoa; phylum Chordata; class Aves; order Passeriformes; family Paridae; genus Pseudopodoces; species Pseudopodoces humilis. Next base: position 37,467,751 of record NC_142202.1, on the reverse strand, counting down.
GGGTGTTTCTTTGCCACAGAACTGATTCTACATCTCATCCATTATCTAATAAGATGTGAAAAGAGTATCCTGTCTCACAAAAAAATCAGGCTTTGTTTCCTTATGAGGATGTGGCAGGCCCACTCACAGACTTGCTTGTAGGATATACAATTGTTAGTGAAAGGCCCCGTTATACACTCATGAATGTTTCCAATAGGCCTGTGGGGAAAACATTGGTAACATTGGTACCAAAGATAGATCATTTCATTCAAAGGCAAGTATGAATTATGGCCTCTATAATGAGAAAATGCATTTCATGTCTTAAATAGTACTGAAGGAGCTTATGAATTTTATTATTGTAATAAACACCAATGCCACATAAACTAGCCAGCCAGAATGTCTCTGCAAAATATATGCCCTGGTTGTTTTTCTTCTATTTCTTCATAATTTCTCCCTTTACAATGTTTATGAAAGGTTTAAAATTGTGCTTGCATGGGAAAAGAGAGATTGGAGTAAGGAAAGCAAGCTGAGGCATTGTGTGCTAAGGCAGTGATAAAGCGTATACAAAACACTATCAGACAAATGTTGTCAGTCAGATGTGCTCATAAGGAAATAAAATCACAAAGGAAAAAGAGAGTAGGATACACGGAGGGAAATTCAATTAAACCCTGGTCATAACCTTAAATGTTAAAGGATAACAAGTCTTTAAGACCTTAGGAAATGGTGATTTAGGAAAGACCAGATGGAAAGTGTAAGTACCTCTCTCTATGCGTTTGAGCAGAGCTTAACACACCCAAAACTTTTGACCACTAATGCACTGCAAATCACTGTTGTATTTAAATGATGCTCTGTTACAACAATGCAGCCTCCTATACAACATACCCTGCAAAAAAAGTGCCTCCATTGTGAAGCTGTTTGCTAACAACCACGAGTGAATTAACAAATCAGTGTTGGTTGAAGTAAAACAAAACATTTTAGATCAATGACAAAATAGAGGGAGAAGTGACACAAAAGCAAATAAGTGAATAGGTTTTGATATCTCTGGAAGTTAGAGTACTCACTCCACTCCACTGCTCCAAATTTCCCTGACTTTCTGAATAACAGGATCAATCCTTTTTGACTTGCACAATGCTTCTTTTCATAAAGGGCACTTTCTTTAGCATGACAATAAAATATGATTTTCAGTGCTCCTTAGAAAAGTGAAAATACAGCTTGAAAGAGTTCAAAATGAAAATACAAAAGCTGGAATTACTGGCAGACAAACGTTCTAGTGTCATGTCCTCCTGATATCCTTTATTCATTACATGTGAATGTACCTCTGTATCTAAAAATCAAGGCTGTTTTATCAGTCTTGCTTATAATTCCAGTCAGAATGGCTTACTGCTGAGAGATCTTTCAGAGTCTGGAGTTGCATCAAGACAGCATAGCTTTAAAACAGCATAAGAGAGACCCATTCTACATTATTGACTTTTCCCCTTACCTGCAAGGACACAGAATGTAACGCAGCATTGATGGGTCAAAGATTTTGACACATGTCAAGTCAGATATCTTCATTTTAGAGCTTAAAAAAAGGCATCAAACCTGATACATATGAACCACTTTAGGTGGCAGAGGCAGGCAGTCTGAGCTAGGGACAATTGTTTCACTTATCTGCAAAAAACATTACTTTTCAATGAAGCCTTATGTAAAGACAATCTTATTTAAGGAGGATAAAACCAGAACAACTGCTAAAAATGTAATAAAGGTCTAGAGGTAGATCCTTGTGTTAAGTATCCTATCATTGTGCTCTTTCTATGGATTTTTTTAACCATCCTATAAAGGTCTATAGCAAGGATATAATTACCTAGAAAATGGTATTTCATATGGCCTTTTATAAAGTGGTCATCCCCTAGCAAAGTCATCAACCATTTTCTACAGAGAAGGCATTTGATTCAGAACTATGAATAGACTATTTCCACTAGCAAACACTGTACAGCAGAACAGCCTTTTTCAGCTGTCACCCTTCTTCTTTAAATAGATTTCACAGCAGGAAAAGCACACCCAGAACTATCTAGTATGACTTTACGTCCCTAAATGAACCACATTGCAAAATCTCATTTTTAATAATGGCATTTATGTTGCTTTACTGGTGAAATGTAAAATAATAACAGCAAAATTGTCGTGTTAATGATCAGAGTGTATAATAAGATGCACAATTAGGAGGATTATGGGAATTTAATGGGAACAGAAGGGCAAGGGATCATCTGTTGTATGACTCTTCATGCTTGTAACCTGCTATGTCCCTAATGTGTTTTTAAGACTGGCATGCTTTTGTTTGTTTTCCAGTTCGTGTTCTGCCGTGAATGTAAAGAAGAATTCCATGAAGGGGAATGCAACTCTCTCCTCAGCCCACAGGGAGCCATGGCCCAGAAGGTATGGATCTCACAATTCCTGATCATTATCCTTGGCCCAGCCAGAGTGAAATTTGTCAAATGGGTCCTAATTATAATCCTAAGTAAAAGCAATTGCATTCATGTTGAATTACTCCAGACGTCGGAGTTGCCAAACTGGCTTTGCGGTGGATTTCACTCTCTTGGAATGATAGAGTAGCTGAGTTCTGTCAGGAACACACAGGCCTCTGCCATCAGCTGATAAAGAAAAGGCCTTCCCAGTGGGCTTCTAGGGTTGTCTCTATTCAGTGTGAGCACTTTTGAAAGGCTTTGTATAGTCTTGCTGCCTTTCCGCTTATTTTCAGTGCACCAGTCAGGAAATCATGCGGGTTTGGGCCGAATAACAGGGCTTTTACACAGCCTATGCAGAAAATACTATTGGTAATTTATGTTCAACTTACAGAAATAAAAAATATATTGTCTAGGCTGCAAGGTGTTAGATGATAATTATTCTAGGCTGCTCTATCATTTTGTAGCTATTGTAGCTATAGACCTACACAGGAAATCGTTTTTCTCTCCTGGTATTTCTCTTTGTTTGAGATTCAAGTTTTCCTTGAAATAAATAAATCATGTAAACCATAGTCTTTCCAACTTAAAAAAAAAAAAATTTAAAAAAAATTAAAAAAAAAAAAAAAGGGAGAGAAAGAATAGGAAACATATCCCCTAAATATCTCACAGCCTGATGCCCAGGCTGCACTCCTAGGTAGCAAAAAACTGGTATTCAGATATCTGTCCAGTCTAATGCTAAGAGGAAACTCAAACCTTGAGCCTCCACAGAGTCCAGTGTGGCAGATAAAGGTTTATGGGCAGGTGCTGATGAGGGTTTGCATCCAGCCAGCTCACAAGGAGGTGTGCTAAGCTGCTGTAAGGGCCTGCAGGCAGGCTCTGTCTGAGGCTGGCTTTTGGGGACTCACTGAACACAGACACTGGCAGAGAAGAGAAATTCTACTGGGAATCTTTGCCGTGTGCTACCTGAAGATGGTTCATATGCCATACTTTGCAGACCTTGCACTAGGTCATGACCTGTGTAGAGATTCTTCCCTTTAATCTTTCTTAGTGAACCTCTTCTAATTTATAAAAATAATTAGCACTAGTTGAGACAGAATGAAATGGCCAGTATCTTTGTAGTCAGTCAGGGTGTTTACCTCTGTTGACCTGGAACATGTGTATTGTATCAGACACAAAATCCATCTAATTTCCCAGCCTCTAGTGATTTGTGATGCACATGTGGTATTTTATGTCTAGTAGCTATTGGCATTTTTTTTTCCATGAATTTGTGCAACCCATTTTTGAAGCCATATGTATATATAATAAGGAGATTTTCAGCTTAGCTGCCCTCTGTGATGAACAGTTTAATTTTATTTGTGATAGCCTTAGAGCAGTCTCCCAGTTCCTATCCACATTTCTATGAAACGCAAAGCAGCTTCAACAGAGACATTGAGAGATGCTTAAAGCACCCCGTAAAGCAGGAGACCAGGGTTCAAGGTCTTACCTGAATTAAACTGAGCTAGAACCTGAATACATCTCAACATGAACAGAGAGCTCTATATTCATTAAGTTAATTATGCTTAGAGTTTTGCCTAGAGTACTGAAAGTTGTCACGGCACATTAAAAGTTAGTTCAACAATATTGGCTCTGTGAAAGGTAGAGTTCTTGTAATTTTTACCTTGTAATGCAGAGATAAAGATATGCCAATCACAATACCATAGGAAGACTTCATTTATTTTAAATATTTGATTTTTGCCTTAGCTTTTTCTTATAACAATGGGAGCACTTCACCCATCTGATTCAATCTCACAGCACATGAATTGCACCCAATTAAACCTTAGCAAACCTTAGTTAACTTAGCAATGTTGATTACTGTTGCAGTTCTAATGTCATGTGAATGTTCTTGCTGTTCCTGAAAAAATTCCTGTACTCTCAAGGAACTGTTCCAAAACAGATAAATGATAGTATCAGAATAACTCTTGCACCTTTACAAATCAAGTCCCCCGCACAGACAGGACCACAGACTGTGCAGGATTCATTGAGACTCCAGTCTAAGCTGAAGTTCATTGACTTAGGTCTGCCTTCGCCTCCCCTAAGAAACTGAGAGCTGTACTAATTAAACGTCTCCACGAGGCGGTGCTATGCCCCTGAAGGAATGTTTTCCCTCATTTTCCTCAGCCGGGCGAGCAAACCGAGTGGCAGCAGGCAGAGGGCGAGTGCCGGTGCTGGTGAGATGCTGCTTTCAGCCGCCCAGCATCCCTGCAGAGCCGCCCTGCACACGGGCACCGGGCACACAAACCATTCGGGGGCATGCCTGGAGAACAGGGCCTGTGGGACACTTTCCATCTCTATCCCTGAAATTAGTGTAAACATTTACCCACCTGTGCTTTCAGGCTGTCTGTTCCACTTGGCATCACCTGCCAGGTGCATCGGTCTGTGTGTCAGACCTAACTGGCTGTGACTGTAGTGCTTGGTGAGGCAGTGAGAAGGTTTGTTTTATCTTTGACCGGGGCCTCTTTCAAGGCAGGAATAATGCCAGGGTTGTCTCCAATTTGACTCCTGTCTGGATCCCTTCCATATCATTTCTTTTATCAAGGCATCTTATTGTCACAGCTCGTGCCAGTTGAATTTAAGGGTCAGACACTGCCGCTAAACTGTTCCTCTCCAGAACAGGCGCCGGATACACAATCAGTTTCAGGGAAATACTTCCAATAAGAAAAATGCAGGGTTTGCTTTAGCCTGTAGTGGCTGTGGCCAGTGAAAGGACCTCTTGCCGTCACATCTCTGCAAATGCCTGCAGGTCTATGATGTTCAACAAGATGAAACACTGTGGACATGTTGAGGCCTAAGTCAGCATGACAGAGGTGAACATGGTGCAGCATGAGGAGTGTGAAAGAGGTGAAAGAAAAACCAGAAAGGAGAGTTGTTGTAGGGGAATTGGGTGACCAGGAGTTGATGGCAGCGTAGAGAGCAGGAAGAGCTGTGGTGACACTCCGTGCAGATCTCCTAAAGTGTGTCAAGGCTCTGCAAGGGCCGTCTATTTCTTGGGGACTTTCTGTGTGTCAGGACAGGGCCTGAGGACAGGGATGAGCCCAAATGGTGGAAGGTGGGTCCAGAGGTGGCCTGTGACTGGGCTGGGCAGGGATGTGGGGAGCTGGAGGCAGCTGCAGTGTCACTAGGCAGTGACATGGGTTCCTGAGCCATGACCAGCATGTGGGGATTAGCAGGGAACTGGGAGAGCAAGGTCTGATGGTACCCTCAGAGCCTGGCACCAATTTGGGAAGACTTGGAGAAAGAGAAGGAGAAATAGAGCCTGCTATAGAGGAATTTGAGTGTTAGTGAAAGCCAAGAGCTGACTGGAGGGGCTGTAACCTGTCAGATGGAGTGGAAGCTCCAGATGGAGGAAAGGAAAGAGAGATGTGAAATGACATGGCACAGCTATGAGGGTCCAGGAAACATAAACAGTGGTGGTGAAATGGGCCTTGTGCTTGGGCAGATGTCAAAAGGAGGGAGGAGGAAGCCTGAGGGGAGTGTAGCTGGTGGGACTGTGAAGGAGGGTAGGGAAGGATGGAAGGGGGAATAGGGTAAGTTGGCAGGAGGGAGGAAGAGGGCAAGCACAACTGTAGGACATAGGAGGGATGAAGCAGGTGCCACATGTGGTCTTGAAAGTCTATTCCAAATGAAGGAGTTGGAAGCTTTAGGGAAGCTAAATGGCATTACTTGCTGCTTGGGGTAGAAAAGGCAAACTCGGCAGCAAGCATGCAGAGAGCAGCCCAGCTTTAACTACTGGTGTATCCTGACCCTTCAGATCTGTGCACAGATATTGCATGGCCCATTGGGAAGGATAAAATGTTCTCTTTCTGCTGTAATGTGTACTTTTAGTCTAGATAGGTCATTGGAAGCTTATCTTAAACATTTACTTACTAGTGCAGGACTGATATTTTTCCCATCTTAGAGTGTAAATTACATTATTTCAGGGAAAATAAAATTTATCTGTGGCAATATCAGTTAAGAAGCTTTGTTTTAAAACCATTGCAGACTCCTGGAGCTGTTTGAACTTTGGGATGACAGACAAAATAATATTTGATTAATTAAAAGGCACAGTGTGAATGATGGAATCAATGACACGGTAAAGTTGACTCCAGCCAGATGTAGGTTTAGAAAACCGCATAGTCCCTGCTATTTACACCACAAAACCAAGCTTCCTGGCCTCTTTTAACCTCACACGTCTGTGCTGGTGGGGAATGTAGCCATAAACCAGCTTCCTCTGTAATTCCCTACCTTAAAATTAGCTTATCTTTCTTAGCACAAAACCTTTCTAGATGGTTTTTCTTTTACAAGGATAAGCAATGCACACGCTTGCCCACTAGCAACTGCTCAATAAAATGTGGCCACATATTAGATTTGAACTTTTTCAGAGTAGCTTCCAGGGTGGTTTTGGTGCTGGACACGTTGACGAGACACCAGCAAGGTAAACTGTAATAGCAATGACACCGATGCAAAAGTGGTGCCTATGTAAATACACGAGTAGAATATGGGTTACAGAGTCATAAGTGTTTGGGGGGGAAAAATGTAACACAACCTGGATGAAATGTGTTATTAAAAAAGTGTTTTAAATTTGGTTCTGTGAACAAATTTTCTCCAAGAAGCTGCTGATTATCTTGTCCTACCAAACTTAAAAATCCTGTCAGAACATATGTAGTCTTAGCCCAAGCTTTAATTCCAGCTAGTCATGAGTCTGTTCTAGCAAATCTGGCCATGCAATCCAGTAAAATCCTTCTTTAAATATTCATCTTTAGCTGCTGATGCAGCTAGAAGTTCTTACCCATTTCTTGCTAGGTTACAGACTAGGTGGTGTAAATTTCTACCATTTTGTTACATTTAAAATCTCTAAAGAGATTTTTACATTTAAAATCTGCTAAAGGTGTTAATTTCAGACTCTGTTCACTGTATATGCAAAGTAAAAAGTGTATTGCTAGTTTTATCGAAGTCTTAGCTAATCAATGAAGTATTTTTAAGCCCATTTACAATAACACTAGGACTTACAGTTCAAATTATAGTTAAAATAAAGGATATGCAAACTTTCTGGTAACACCCGTTTTCCTGGTGTTATTTTTAACATTCCACTGCTCCTCTGGGTTCTAGGCTCAATAGCTGCAGTCTGGAATGGGCTGGTATAGTGAATCCTTTATCAGAAGGAGCATGATATTGATATTTTTTTTTCTTCTTACTGTATAATCTGCCTGGAGTCAGTCTTACGTATTTGTTAACAGACTCCTCTGACACACAAGCCAATGTTGATGTGCTTTACCCAAGTCAGTTATGCCTTTGTTCTCTTTGCTGTCCTCGAGACTGTTTTTACCCATCCTTCAAGGCTGTATTCGGGTAACTGTCCCCTTGAGTCTGGTTTATAATGCTGGGGCCTCCCATATCATCCTGTGTCTCTGCTTTCAAGGCCTCTTCTATCATCCCATGCCATTACTCCTCTGCATAGCATTTTACTGTAGGGTCAGAGACAGTTTGTTCTGACCAATAGTACCTATAGTGGTCATTCCCACCTTCCTGTTACAAAAATACATGGAACTCTTAAACCATCCAATAATACAAAAATTGTGGGAAAGCAGAACAGGGGAATAGTCATCAGGTCATTAAATAATTGCTGTCACAGACTAAAACAAATCTTTAGGCATGTCAACACAAGTTCAGATAAAATCTGATGGGTCCTGAGACTCAGGGTGCTGGCTTGGCACAAAGGTCTCTTACAAGAAACAGCAACACCATTTTTACTGAGGCATAAAGGTACATGTTCTAAACCTTCATCTAAAGTCTCTTCCAGTGTAAATTTATAGCTAGTGCTGTAAAACTTGACTTCAATTCCTCTCTTAACCTTTGGGGCACTACCTGTCCTGGCTGTAGCCATAAGCTGGAGGCCTTTGTCATCCAAATCCCAAAGCCCTTCCCAGACCCACAACTTTCAAATCAAACCTGTTTGATCAAAGCTTTTCCTTGTTTGGAACTCGGCCCTCACAGTCCTCAGGTAGCTAATGTAGGATCCAGGTAATAGCTTTGCTGTTCTGCAACTGGCAGTATAAAATTTATCCAGCAACCCTGTCAGTCCAGGAACCCATCGGACCTAACCAAAAGCAGAGCAGTCAGTGCCTCAGCTGAGTCAGGGCAAACCTGACCCTGTCCATCAGCACACACTTCCAGAGCCCTGGCTGCACTCTAACCAGGGTTTCTGGGCTCAAACCTGACTCAGGCATGATGTCTCAGGCAAACAACTGGCTCAAGCAGACCCATCAGATCACTTCCCAGACGTGTTTTTTGCTGCACAGGTGCAACATAGAGGCACATCCGTGCACACACACACCCAGGAAAGCCTGGCACAGCACCTGGCATCCTGCTGAAGGCTCTTGGAATGTAGCTCCTGGAAAAGCTCACAGCCCGCTTGGGCCACAGGTGAGCCTCCAGCCCATCTTTTCCTCCCACTGCCTCCTGTGTGCAGGTCTCGGAGTTGACAGTAGGGGGTATGAAATGTACAGGCATCGCCTGCCGGGCTTCCTTTTCCATCGTGGACAGACAGCTGCTAACCTCCCATGCCGTGGATTTCCAGCAAGCATGTAGGGTTGTGAAGCCTGGTCTCTAAGCAGCTAATTATAATCTAAATGATAAATAGTAAATGCTAACCACAAAAACCATTAATTATTTCCCTGCATTTTAGTGAAAGGAAAAGCTTCTGAAAAGGTTGTTCATACACAGCATCTTTCAGTGAGTCCTGAGTCACAGTATGAAATGTGGAACATCTATTATTAGGCCATTGATTTCTGGTTTTTTTTTTCCCCCATCAGGTAAATTTTAAAAGTTAAATAAAACATGGCTATACAAGAAACAGCACACCTAGCTTGATTTCTAAAATATCTTAAACAACTGAAAAAGAAACTGAGGTCAGGGTTTTAGTATTTGGATACTCACAATGTCAAGCTCAGGACGTTTCAACTCACAGGTGCCTAATTAAAGGAGCAAGAAAAATAACTATAACCGGGAAATGTCCTGTAAAATTAGTCTCTGTGTTATAAATAAAGATGCACCAGAGGAAATCTGAGAATAGGTCTTAACTTCCTGTCTAATGAGAAATAGACGAGAACTATATAGAGAGAACTTTAGCTTTCCTATTTTGGGCAACAATAAAGTAGAAAAGATGTGACAGAGTGTTTTTGTTTATGAGGTTAAGCTGACAGTCGTTTTCAGCTGTGTTGCCACTTACGAGAGAAGGCACGTTCTTTATTCTACTCATGGAAAACAGTTATATAAGAATGACCTGTATTAGATTAGATTTTCTGCTTTAGAGCAGTGCAAATTCAATATTCACCATCTACCTGAATTTAATTCATTATATGAATAGCTGCAACCCTCAGAGTGAGAACCTTGATGTGCAGTCTCACCAAACCAAGGCACTCTTTCATCTTGTATCCAATATAATACCCTGTGTATATCAATTTGATTTTAACTAGTTGCTGTCATCACAAAGCAGTTCTTTCATTTTATGTCAGAATTCCCTAGGCACAGTAGACAAATTGGCTCACACAAAGCTGCTTCATGTGGATTTAACTGGATCATTGTAGTACTGGCACCTCTATTTTTCCTGTGTGTGAAACATATTCTCATTGAATTTATATCTTTTCTGTTCCTTATCTATAGCCACACTTTAGCATTTTGATTAGCCTAAATCTGTCTCTGAACTAGAGCAATAGTCACGTGGCTATGTACTTCTCTCTTTGTGAGATTTTGACTCCTGAATGGTTCAAATAATCCATTTTCTCCCAAAATCCTCTGGTCTATCCAGTGCCCTAGACATCAGCTATTTTTACCCCCTGCAGTAAAAGCACCAATAAACATGACAGTATGTTAATTCATGTGATCACGTTCATAAAACAGCCCTGTTGAAGCCAAGAAGACAAAATTAATTTGTTGGACTGTCACCATCCATTGTAGATCAGGCTTCAACAGCTGAGGCTGTTTTTGCTTAGAACTCTAGCTGTAGCTCTAGTGGGCTGTGTTAACCTAAATATTATGGTGGGCTGAACATTGCTTGTGCACAATGAATTATTCTTTGTCTTCCTTTCAAATATACATAGCTTTTCTCACATTCTTGTTAGAAAATAAGTAATACTTCCTGTTTTGAGACATCGAAACCTTTTAAAAATTCTGTATTTCACATAAAGTGAAATAACTTTACATATTTCTATTACCCTAAATAAAAAGCTTATTTTTGCAAGTAAAATTCTCTTAAAACCAAGCATCTCTGATCAAAAGCAAATGTATTTCGGACTTAAAGAAAGCTTCACTAGGATACATGTTTTTTAATTATGCATCACCAGCTTTTTTGCTTATCAGGGAGAGATGATGCACCAAGGGTAAACAAGCAGGAATGCAGAAATTACATCTTAAAGCAAAGCACAAAGAAGGTTAACAGTTGCATATTGTACTCTGAATTAAGGGTCTTCAGTTTTCAGATGTTGTCTATACCAGGCAAAATAAGCATGATCATAAAAGAAGCATGCTAACATAAGGCGGTGTAGAATTCGGTGGATGTCAAAATTTATCATTATATATCTACAGCTTCCAGTATTTTGAACAAGAAGCTTTGCCATTAATGTTTTTAATCTGGATGGTACTTCTTAGCTGCTGTTTGTGAACACATTCTTCATTTGCTTCAATGTAGCTCTACTGGAGGGTTGATGTGTACTCTTTTACCTGAATGAGACGCTGCTCTAAGAAGGACACTTTATTTCAAGATGTTTTCTATCCCTGTAGATCTCTTTCCAGTACTGTAAGATATCGATTAACTGCAAAGAAAGCATTCCTTGTACATGTTTTTGTATTGTTGTATGGTCTTCAGCAGACTCTGTGGTCTCTTTATCCCTGTTAGTTTTTCCAAAAGGCTCAGCATAGAATTAGAAGTAAATCTACGTCCTTCACTGTGACCCAGAGATAATAAGACAAAATTTTCTTCCTGTCTCCCTGAGGGAATACTGCAGGGGGGATATTGAATAGTGCTTACAACAGTTCTTTCTGTAGCTTGCTGTAATTTATGGGTATTCATTCCTGGTCATAATATGCAGCAGAGTTGACAATCAAAAAATTTATTCATAAAGTGGCATAGATGAAATCTAGTAGCTTTTCCATAGTGCTGGGACAAATGTTCCATACTAACTGGGGAACTAGAGCATATTGTGTTGAGTGAGCATCAGAAGTGATCAAAGTCTCCTGTCCTCAGCAAACTGATGTGTGACGCACACCTGGAGCATCTCTGAATTTCCTGTCCAAGACCAGGCAGAACAGGCAAAGTTAGAGACCCCCCTGCTTGACAAACCCAGGCCACTGTCAAGGAGATTAGGTTTGCTAGTTTAGGATGTAAGAACATGATTCAAGTAGGCACTGGTAATGAAGAATTGCCATACACCTTTTCTTTATTGAAGAAAAAATGCAGATAAATATATGTGTGCTTACCATCACTGGGTGTGGAGCACTGAACGAACACTGAAGGCTGATATATCTGGATGGTATGATTTCTTCCCTGAATCAGAGGGACTCCATCACTGTACCATTTCTTTATATTTGGTTCATGCAGCAGGAAGTTTTTAACTCAGCAATCAGCAAGACTGGGAATAGAAGGGATGTTTCAACTCTAATAGGCTGAAATATGCTGCTGCATCTAGTTCATGCTAGAATTTTTGCAATGGAAAATACTAGAATAATAATTCACCATTTTTTTCAGCAATTTGTTCTTGGTAAATTGCATGTGTATGGCTAGAAGTTTTCTTTTAGTTATTCCTAAGGTCTCCCAATTTTGTTTTCAGAACTAAGATCAAAATTGTTTATAAAAATAAGGTTAGAAACTTGGTATGTGAAATTTTGCTTCAGTGTCCTTTGCTATTAGATCACAACAGAGACATGAAGATGGAGAAAAAACAGAGACACTGTGAAGCTCTTCTGGATTGATTACAAAAATTTTAAATACATCTGGTCTTCTCATTTAGTGCTTCTGAAAAGAATAGCAATGTTTTGTCACTGCTGTAGTGATTTTCATCTGTATGCATGTTAAGCAATGAGTTCCCATTAAAAAAATAATTATTTCTGTCACAGGGAAAACTGAGGCCCAGGTCAAGTGTTCCCCACTCTCCCACTCTGCCCCTCTGAGCTAGCTCAGAGTGCTTGCAAAAGTCATCCTTCCTTAAGGATGTAGGTGTTGAGAAATCAATACTAGATTATGTTCTTTCTTATTAGCCTGAGCAGCTTTTTCTGTTTCCCAGGACTTACTAATGTGCTGTTGTATAGAGGTCATCTTCCTGCCGAATTGCTGAATAATCCAGCAGGGTGCAGGGCTGAGTTCCCTCTCCACAAGCAGAGAGACAAAAGTAAAAGTCATTTCTAGGATACAGATAAGAAGACCTTATTCACTTTTGTCACCTCTACGTCAAAAAGATAAGCAAATGGGAGAATATTAAGTGGGGAGCAACAAAAGACATTCACAGGCTGAGAAGACTGATGTAGGTTGTAAAATAAATAATGGCAAACATGTTATTGATGTTTCCTGATTAAAAGAAGACAGTGAGGTTTGGGGTTTTTTTTGATGTTTTGGTTTAGTTTTCCTTAAATGCATATTGCAATGGCCACTACATGAGCTGGAAATAAATTTTTGCAGATGTTGGCCTTTGTTATTCCATTTTAATTCAGGTCATTTCAGCCAAGAACTAAAATCTAGGCACTACTCACTGACACAACTTATATGTTTTATCAATACTAGATGACCAGAATTCAAGTGGAGTTATGGCTTTGTTGCATTGTTTAAAGCTGGGCCAATTTCCTTTTCCTGTCTTACTAGAAATAAATATATTGAAAAATTATCCATAAAAATAAATATAAAAGTCTATCCACATAAAATCCTATTTAGAAGGTATACACTAAGAAGTTACAGGAATTGTTATAAATTAAATATTTTTATTTAAGTTCATTTTCCCACATGCTTGAATAAAACCATATTATGAATGGAGAGAGCAGAGCTTCAAGGTTGGAACCTTCATGCATTTTTTATTATAGGTACTATTCACATGGTTGCCAGCCTTGTGTGATGGAAATGACCCAGGGCACTGCCATCTCTTCTGTCCTTGTACTATCATTTTAGGTAGGAAACAGCCAAATAGGCCATTTGTGTAGATTATGTAATTTTGTCCCAGTCATAAATAGGACAAACACAGGAGTCCCTTTTAGATTCTTCATGATGACTTTTTCCTTCTGTGTCATTCTACCTGGGGAGCTTTCGTTGCTCATGAGTGGGTTTTACCTTTTTTCCAAAATCTTTATGTTTATTCTTTGTGCCTGTTATATTCGTGTAGAGTTACACTGGAATGAAACTCAGATCTCCAATACAACAGAGTACACTTTATTATGAAAAACAGCTTCCTTCCAGGCACCCCACCATCCTTTGTGCAGCATCCTAGCAGCAGCATTACCAAATGTTGCACTTTTTTTTAAGTGTTTTTGCTGCTCTTGCAAGCAGGGCTCTAATCCCTGAAGCAGAATCAAACCTGTGGTGTCTAACATGTGATGTTGTCAGCCAGATTCACCTGACTCCTCCTTTGCCTTCCCTTTTGCTTTACCTGTCTTCGTGCATTTGCAGCGGGGCTCGGTGCCCCCATGAGTGCTCTTTCTCTCTCTTTGCAGCGGTATGTGGTTGATGAGCACGCAGCCATGCAAGCTCGATGGGAAGAAGCCTCTAGAGAAACAATCAAGAAGACAACCAAGCCATGCCCCAACTGCAATATTCCAGTAGAAAAAAATGGTAAGTTTATTAGACATCTTGTACTTACCTGTCTCTTAAAATTCACTTTACAGTATAAACATATGAACGTGCAGGCGTACCTAGGCATAATATTATTCCAAGAGGGGAGAGCACAAAAAGCTTGAATAATTCCCTGTGTCACCTTAACTAAATTAGCTTGAAAACACTAACCCTAAATCACTTAGTTCTAAAACCACTAATTAAGCCTCACAAAATGTCCAGCTATTTTTTAGATAGGGGAAATGGGGCACTGGATGTAGCATTCATATGACTGGATGTCCAGTGAGTTATCTACAATTTCTGTTGCCACTGGGAAAAGTAGACATTTGTAGGGTAAAACTCATCTCACAATGCAGCAGAATGTATGTCAAATGTAGGCCAGAAAATCACACCTAAAAGTGGGGTGTGAAGAGTTAGTCCTGCTGTAGATGTCTACACAGTGTATGGCTGAATTTCAGTGAGATTAATCCCAACCCAGCCACACAACCATGGCAGAAGAGCAAGTTAGAGGAAGCAACACGAGTCCTGACAAAGTCTGCATTAATCAGTGCTTACCATGCAGGAAGAAAAGTAATCTGCTGGCACTGGGGTGTTTAAAATGAAGAACAGGAATGGTAAATAGGCTGTACTTTATAGGTTAATACTGTTCCAAGACTTAATTGTATTTATGCTAATTAATAAAAATATATTAACATGACTGCCTAAATATTATACAAATATTTAGAGGATGCTTCCCAGTTTTGTGGCATTCACATAAGACACTGAAAACGCCAAATAAGGCTCTATGAACTGCAAGGGGAGAACTTTGAGCAGCAGCACTACAGAAATATTACTGGGGAAGAAATAGGACAAAAACCTAAAATCTGGGGTTTGATGAAAAAAAATAAGGCAGTTGACAGATGGAAAGTGGGAGACACCTTCAAGCATAATAAGCAGAAGGAAAGAAAGATTGAATTGAAGAGTGGGAAGGTGAGACAAGATTTGGCATAGCGTAGAGAGCAAGGCGGGCAGCATAAGAGAGATAAAAGAGGTCTAGGTAAAAAAAAATATTTACAGATTTGTAGAACAGACTGAAAACCAGAAGTTTTAATCTGATTAGAAATAGACAAATGATAATGGTGACTATTTGTATTCAAGAGTTTGTGCACAGCCATACTAAAAACCCCTTCTGGTTAGGCTTGAAGGAGTGGTAAGACCTTTACTTTCTCTTAGACTCTGAGCACCCTACTTCAGTTTTGAATTGGATGATCCCTTAAGGGACCTTCCCACCTCAGTGATTCTGTCATTTTGCAAATAAAAGGAAGAAACTTAAAAAGTGCAGTGTTTGCCTTCTTCTTTAGTCATGGGTACTGCACATGCCAGCTTCTATTTGTAAACTTAAAGAAGCACTTCAGAGCTGCCAAAATACAGCTGCTGTCAAGAGACTGACAGCTGTATCCTAAGGTCTGCCAGTAGTCCTCATTTGGGAGAAGTACACTAACTCCACACAGGAGAATTCTGCTTTCCTTCCCCAGATATTCTGTGGACAACGTATTTTACCAGGGACAGTGACAATGCCAGTAACTTCTCTGTAATAGCCCATATAAATGACAGGCATTGTAGAATATTTCTGGATGCCAGTACTGTCCTGTAATAGCTGAAGTGAAAGAGAGGAACACTTTCCCACAGCTAAGTCCCCAGGCCGAGTGAGTTTAAACACACCTCCATTGCCTCTCAGAGGGCTCCTGTACTCACAGAGCTGTAGGTCCCGTTACTTGAGGCACTCTCCACTCTTGACTGTTGATCTCAGCTGTGCTATAGCAGAGAATAATGTGATTTTTGTAGCTTAGCAGGGAGGGCACATGTTTGACAGAAAGCACCTACTGGGTTTGGGTCCTGCGCCAGGACTGAGATGAGTTTTACCCAGTGACAGCTTAATACAAACTGTAAGAGAGGACTGGATCTAAACTTTATAAAAACCATAACATGGAGGCTGACCAATTGTATGTTTACATTTAAATAAGATAAAAATCTTTCTGCCACATTGCACTTCTTATACAAAGATATAAACTGATGAATAGACCTTGCTATCGCAAGTGGTTTTCTCTCTCTGTCAGGTGAAGCAGACAGGCCTGTTTTAACAAACGAATTCTTGTTTGTTTTTGCCTTCGGAGAAACATTCTGGAGTGGCATTTTTAAAAACATGGTGTAAGGGTAGCAGCTCGTACAGTAGGGAACACACACTCCCTGTGCCTCCCATCACCATTTGGAGTCAAACCAAGATGACATTTCAGCATTTCTTCATAGTGCATGCTTTTCTCTCAGTTTGAATTATACAACAGATCTCTTTGTGTGGTAAGCAACATAGTTTCAATTTGAAGTGTATTTCTGTAATGACCTTTGACAATGTTAATGTTTTATAAATTACAAAATAAACTTTTGATCAAGGTGGTGAGCATAGAAATTAAAACTTCTCTCATAGTATGGAGAAGTAAGGAACCCAACATGCAAAAAACATTGATATGATCAAAAGGCTGTTTCAGATACTAAAAAGGTCAAATGAACTTAACTTACAAATGTAATTTTTGTATCATCAGCAGTCAGCCACCAAAGTCTGTATCTCCTCATTTACCAAATTTTCACATCTTGCAAATCTTTCAATCCAAATTCAAAAAATAATTTAATTTTGTTTATCTTCTGGCTCACAGCTGGACTTGCATGGAGTAACCTTGAGGAGGTACCTCCTCAAAGGACTGCTTTGAGAGGCCACAGACTAACATCTTTTTTCCTTATCCCTAGCATAGTCTTTTTTAATTTCCTCCTACCCCTGCAGTCCCTCAAGTGAGAAAAGCACATTAAAGCCCAATAACAGAGGAGCAGCGAGTTTTAGAAAGCCCAGGGAAATATTCTTTGGTTTTGTACTTTTATTAAATAATTTACTTAGTTGGTAAATTAAGGTCTAAGAAAGCTGATTTTAATGCTCTTTACTGTTGACTAACATCTCTAAGTGTTTTCCAAGTACCAAAGCCATTCTGTTGCTATTTTGCAGGTGGCTGTATGCACATGAAATGCCCTCGCCCTCAGTGCAGATTTGAGTGGTGCTGGAACTGTGGCCTGGAGTGGAACAGAACCTGCATGGGAGATCACTGGTTTGACTAGCAGTGCTGAGGCCAGTCCGTGTTGCTGCTAAAGCTTGTTTTTATCAGAGCCAAATTCTGAACCACTTGCTTGAACAAAAATCCCAGTGGTTTTAGGGACACAGAGTTCAGAAGCTGACCTAGTTTGTTGGTTTTTTGCTTTATTGCATATGCAATCATACCAAAATCACAGTGAAGTTATGCCAAGGCTTTTAAATCCACTAAGTGAAAAGAATAATTGTTTTAATGGACAGACTTGCTCATTGTGGTACAAAGAGGGGTAAAATACAACTTTTTGAACTGGGGCAGTCTGTCAACATGGAGAGCTGGCAGGGTTACCATGAGGAACCTGACCTGACATTTATAGTCAGGAATACATAACTCTTGCAAGAGGGAGCAGCCTGCATACATGCTTGTGTCTGAGTGTGCAAGCATCAAGGCGGGGTGTTTCCTGCATCATTTCCTGTTTTTCTTTGGCTGCTTCTTCGCTCATTCAGCACAATTTTTGATTTCAAGGCAGTATTTCTTAACAGCATTTTTGGCAGAGGGAAGGCTGTGGCTCTTAAGTGTTTTCTCTGGGTTTCTTTCTAACAGGTTTTCTGTAGCGGTTTTGCTTTCAAACGAAATCCTCATGGAAACACCCAGCTTTTTGTGATGTACAACACAAAGGCAGCCTACCTACTCATTATAGCCTTTGTTACCATGGAAGATTAGCTAAGGATGCAGTTTCAGCCCTATCTGCGGCTGTTGGTGCAGCGCTGACTGGATCCAATTAAGTGTTGTGCAAGCCACACTCACAGGGCTTCATTTTTCTTGTACTTATGGAATGCTTTGGACGCAGAAAAGCAAGGCAGGAGACTTCTCAGGGCTTTTCTCTATTATGATTCTTCTAAATTGAATTAGAATATGGGTATGATTATGAAAATATATTCATTGCTCTTATGGTGTGGGGAAGAGGGACAGCTTCATTTTACAATGTTAGCACAGTAAGTAAAGTTAATAGCATTTCCAAGTCTGAACAATTTTGTTGTTTGTGATCTTTACATTGATGTTTTACTCTGAAATGAAATGAGTAATGTCCACATCCAACACACCATGTAAGGATTTGCACAATTTAGGTCTGGAAAAATAAACCGCACAATAAATAAAGTGGTCAAAATTTTAAACTTCATTCCCTTTTTTTCATTTTAATTTTTTTCATTTGAGTGAGTACAAAAATATTGGGTGGGTCATGCATTGCCTTGACTGTTTCAGACTCCCAGCTGAGAGGCTAGCCCTTTGATCATGACATAATGTTAGCACAAAATAACTTTTTTTTATCAAGTTTGAACTAATATTTTGTATGGCATGACTGTAGAGTCCTGAAAATATGGGTGTGCCTCGTATCAGTGCAAACCATGAATCTTGAGGCATAAAAAAAATCCCAGGCTCACTAGAAAAAATGTCCAAAAGCAGTGGAATATTCATCTGTCTAAACTGGAAGTGACATTAAAAGTGTGAGGAAACAAAAGAATGAAGGCATGAGGTATAAAAAATGAGAGAGTGAATTGCTAGAATTAAGAAAATGAGAAAGAAAAGAAGTGGCAATGAAAAGACAATGGACATTTCCTAAAGGTAATTTTCCTGTTTGGCACTGCTGAGCTAAAATTTATGCAGAAGTAGCTACAATGAAGTGTAGGAGTGCAATTGAATGCTGCAATGTAGCTCATGTAAGTATTTTGTCTTAACAGGGATATTTTACTGTAGCTCTGATTATCTCATTATTTGATTTCCTATATCTGGATCTATTTTATAATTTATATGGCTAGTTTCCAACATGCTAAGGGAAAAGTAATAATGCTTAATTTTACTTTGATCATGTGTTACATGGGAGTTCATCACTATATTTCATATTCAAAAACATAGCTAATTAAAGATGTCTGAATCTCCCCCCCCCCCTTTTTTTTTGTCTTCTTCATATAGGAAGGAGTTATTCACTTTAAGGCAGTTTCACTGAGTTAGAGCCTGACCTAACACATTAATGTTTTAATTGTTACGTAGAAACATGTGATTTATGCCCCTACATCAGGGTCCATTGAAGTCAATGCACTACAGACCAGCTCTGTATTTCTTTCTGGCCTGGGAAGGACATGCCAGCATGAGTCATAAGGCTAGAATAGAAACACCTCTTTCTTGGAAGAGCTTGTCAGAGAACAGGATTACAAGCATCTGCCTGAGATGTAAGCAAGGGCAGGAAAGGAGAATAAAGAAAGGAGTTCCAGCATTGACTCAAGGTTGTATCACACAGTCCAGATTTCGCACTCTGCCAAAAACAAACGTGTATCCTGAGGAATTTAACAGAACATGTCCTGATCTTCTCTGTTCATACTATATGTCTCCGTGAATACATGCACAAACTTTGAGATGGTACAGGCTATTAATCCAATTTCTCTTTAAGATTCTTCCCACAATTTAAAGGGCATGGAAATTATGGATTAATGCTCTGCTGACACTATAAGAATGCTGGAATTCCTATAGAGATGTGTGAATTGAATCCAAAATGTCCTACAGTGGTAACTTTTTTTTTGCATGGAAAGTGCCATTTAAAAAAAATATATCTAAAATGTCTTGAAAAAATCCAATTTATTTTGAATTTTGAAGCAAAACAGAACAATCCAAGTTTTCAGTGTCTATTCAGACTGCTCCTCTTATTTCAGCTCTGAAATATCAGAGTGAAAATCACCTCACTCAACTTTAGCCCTCTGGTTGGTTCAGTAGCTTCTGAAGTTTGTTGTGCACATACATGGTGGAGCCTGCTGAGTTTTTAGTACAATTGCTCTTGGCTAGGGTGTGATGGCAACATCCCTGTTGAGACTAGGCACAGCTCCTGACAGAATGCACAGGATCTGTTCTTTGTGCTCCTGCACACTCTAGGCTTGGTTGCTGCATGAGGAGGGGAATCTTCTTTTTTTTTAAACTTTGAACACTGGCATTGCTTGCTGGCATTCATGAAGCCAGCCTCAGCAAGCACTTCCTCAGGGTTGGCATGCACATCTCTGGAAGTGGTCCTGGGCAACCATGTTAATGAAGAGAGACAGGCCTCAGGGATAAAAGTAGGTAACAAACCTGAAGGCTTAAGCAGATAAAAAATTTTCAAGAGCTTATGGGTTTATGTTCTCTCATAGCAATACACTCTAGAAACAATGGAATTTAACTGTATGTTCTAAGAAGATGATTTATTGTGGAGCTATAAAGCAAAAAAAAGAAGTCTGTACCTTTTCATATTAAGATTTAGCTTTGTTAATTGAATTCTCTTTACCTTGAACCTTCTTCATCTTTCAGATTAAAACAATTACAGATTTGTTCTTGGTACTGCAATCTGGGATCCTTTAGTGCATGTTAAATGAATTAAGTACAGGATGTATGTTTAAATATTCAATAATAATTATCATTATAATAATTCAGCTCTAGAACTACAATGAAAATCTCTAATACTTCATTCCAGCTGGAAATGAAACCCAAATACCAAGTACATTAAGAAGAAAATATGTAATAGTTTGGGTTCCTCAGGAAAAAGCATATCTCAAAGTTTAAAGTAAATAATACTTTGGGAGCTGTGACTTTGACTAAAATATCATTTATATGTCTGTCTTATCTCATCACAAAACACAAGTCAAATTATTTAATTTTAAAAGGTACACTTTAAAGAAAAAAAACAGCAAATGGTACTGTTTGTACATAATGTTATGTACATTATGTAGTTATTATTATGTAATAATAATATTTATGTATTTATGTAGTTTATGTAGTTATTATTATGTAGTTATTATTAACTGATGGGAAATAGCAATCAAGCTCTGAAAGAACAGCAAGCAGCGCTGCTATTTGCACCTGAAGAGTAAGGTACCATCCCTATTGCAAACCAGTGTGGTAGTTTTTGCCTGCAGATGTTGTAGATCCTGTAAGCTGGAGTGAAATTGGTATTTGTGGAGGGAAACATGAGGTACTTGGAGGTGAAAGGCCAGATTCCAAGAGATTCTGCTGGCCTGGAAGACTGGGAAGATTCAGCCTTTTGTGCCAAACTTTCTCACACTTTGAGTAACAAAAACTGTTACGTTCCTCATGTTGGCTGTGCTGCTCAAACCATTACACAAGTAAATCGTCGTGTGCAGGAAGCTCAGTAAGCAACACTTGCAGCAAGATTGGAAGATAAAACACAAAATCAACTCTGAAGATTGGTTAGCCCCATGCTGACCTGATTTGTCTGATAACAGTGTTTGATGAGTATGTTGTCATGCTTTAACCAGTCAGCAAACGGAGTGCCATGCAGTGCACTGTGCCTCCCCAGCCCCGCTCTGGGATGGGGAGGAGAACCTGAAAGAGGTAAAACCTGTGGGTTGAGATAAGAACAGTTTAATAATTGAAATAAAGAAAAATATCGTTATCTCCTTATCATTATCATCATGGAATCATAGAAAGGAAAATGGAGATAACCAAAAGAGAAAAAGGAATGAAACACAAGAGGAATGAGTTTTGCACAACATAATTGGTCACTACCCACTGACTGATGCCCAGCCCTGTCCTCGGTAGGGATTAGCCCCTCTCAGCTGACTCCCCTGGTTTATACACTGAGCATGTCCTTCTGTGGCATGGGATATCCCTTTAGCCAGACCAGGTCAGCTGTCCTGGCCATGCTCCCTCCCAGCTTCTTGTGCCCCTCCTCACTAGCAGAGCATGGAAGACCGAAAAGCCCTTGACTTAAGCGTTATTTAGCAACAACTGAAACATCAGTATGTTGTCAACATAATTCTCATGCTACATCCAAACACAAGCACTGTACCCATTATCCTGGCTGAAAAGAGGACAGATGGTGATGGCTGATAGAGAGAAACCCTACACAGAGATAGAGAACTGCAGTAGCTTTTAACAGCTAGGTTTTGTTTCCAGGCTGCAAAATTCTCATTCTTCAGTTCCTCCTTAAGCTACAGAAAAGCCTGAAGAAGCCAACACCGGATGAAAGTTTCCAGCAGAAGGAAACCCCTTGTCCAGTGGTTCCTGATGGTTTTGCAATAGCTTCACTTAGATGTATCTGACAGCACAGCATTAACAGTGATTCAACAAGAGACAAAAATACTACTTTAGATTTTATCTAATTTATTTACAGATTTAAACCAAATATTTCTATCTCTAATTAGCAAGTTTAGAAAAACACCTTTCCCTTTTTTTCAAACCTGTTTGTCTACTGGTTCCTATTGTGTTTATTTGTGTATGTGTTTTATGTATTTGCCCATGTGGCTCCCCTTGTGTGTCACCTATTGATTTCCAGCTGTGTGTTTTTCTCATATTCAGATAGTTTAATGCTCTAGAAGTTTGCTTGATTGTCTAGGAACTACTGGAATACACACTCTCAACAGTGTCTTCTCATATTCTGGGTAAGTATATGCTGCCAGAAGAAATGTCGGTGGCTTTAAGGAAGCAGAAAGGTAGGCGAGTTGAGAGAAGCTTGTGTAATCATATGGAGAATCATATTTAATGTAGTGCTTTGTGTATCTGTAAAGGAATATCTTTTTTTAGAAATCAGGCCACATGCCATTTCATTTTTCTTCATTATTATTAATAGCACTTTTTTCTTTGCTTTTAATTTGTTTTTCTTGTCTCTATCTCCATGTTTTTGAATAATGGAGTAATGGTTCTGTGCCAGTAGATAAAATATGCAGGAAGACATCACCTGTTACATTACTTTCTGGCTTTTATCCCTAGAAAGCCTGAGGAATGCACATAATCCATGTAGGCAGGGAAGTGCCATTATCTGTATCTTACAGTTGGGGAGTTCAGTCCGGAGAGTACAGCCACACTTCATGGAGGCAAAACAACAGCTCAAATGCACATCATCCCTTTCCTCACAGCTGGGAAAATCTGGATGTGCCAAAGTGGAGGCCACTTGTGTGCTGGGATGGGGACGACACAGGAGGCAAGTTTGAAATTTAAGGTCCAGAGAACACCAGTGTGATGTTAGGGACATTAGGAAATAATTTTTTTAAAGTTAGGATGTTTAGTGGCCTAAAGAATGATGATCTAGCCTGACATCCTTTGCAACTACTGGGAATTTTACTGCTGGCTTCACTGGGGGAAAACTAATTTAGACTTTGAAAACACTACTTACTTTGGCATTTTTGCAGTGCATAGGAGATCTCTGGGAGAACTTGATGTCCCAGTTTAATTTTGTCTGTTAGTTAAATATTTACTGAAAGACATATTCATGCCCACCTCATATTCTCTCCACCTCATTTTCTTCTCAACTAAAATCCATCAAGTATTGCTGTCACACTGGTTTTAGAAACCTTTAGGAAAGAACATCTGAAGCAACAGACTGTACACGCATTCTTACTTGGTACATGATTGTATTGTCTGCCTCATAAACAGTAATCCTGACAGGCTGCCAACTTCAGCTGCTGGTTACCAGGCCAAAAGCTGGTTGAATGATGGCCTTAAGTAATGCTCAAAAGATAATGCTAAAATGGAAAGGAGTAGTCAATACAATGAAATAGTATTCAGACACTTCTGTTGGGGCCAATATATGTTTTTCTTGGAACGGATGCTAAATGCTCCTGAATAGGTTCAGCCAACTGAGTTTGTTTATGCCTGGAAGCCAAACCTGGAAAGCTCTGCACTGTGCTTTTCCAAAGTAAAGAGATCCCAATATGGTCAACGGGTTTGAATTTTTTTAATGAAAAGCTGAAGTCCATGTGTTCCATAGCTGATGGAGCTAAAAATCGGAAAAAAAACCAAACTACATCACTAAGCTACAGTGACATTTTTCAAGTAGTCAGTGAAACAACAAATGCCAGGTTTGCCCTTTTTTTTTTTTTTTTAATTTGCTTCTCAAAGGCCAGAATGACTGTGATATTTACATTAAACTCAGCCACTTAATGAAGCTGAAATCAGTTTTGATTCAAGCTTCTAAGTTTAAATGGTGATGTAACTGAATCTTAACATTTCACCACAATATTATTCAGTCTTTGCTTAGCAAGTATTAAGGTGCTAATTAACTGAGTGGCAATCACTCAGTTGAAACTTTATTTCAAAAGTACAATGATAAAGGCTATTTCTGTTGCCTCATTCTGTTGGATTTTAGAGAAAGTAAACATGGGCTTCAAACCAGTGCTAGCAATAAGCTCCTGCTTGGTAGAATATCTTCTCCTGAAGCAGTGAACTCTTCTCAGTGACATTTACTGTGCACAAATTAAAAACAATCAGTGGCATTTCATTTTTAGTCCTCTTTATTGTGTGAGCTCTGGGGTAGAACTGAATAAATTAAAATATAAAGTGAAGTCTACACAACAGAAAGCCTACTTTTCTAGCTGTTCCAGTACAGCTGTACCACAGACCCACCTGACACTAGGCTTGGTAGACAAGTGCTTTATAGAAAATCAGCTGCAGATCAGCAAATGTACATCAGCAAATCAGTAAATATTTACTTATGCCATTATATTGGAGTATTTTTTCAAGGCTTTTGCCAGTCTATAAAACTCATAAGCCCTCTTCCTCCTCAGGAAGGACTCCTTCCAAAAGACCTCTGTGATGGGTGATGGCTGGGGTAGTCCAGCTGCTTACACTTCCACTGTGTCATCATCTAGGTGAGCTGGGGCACAGATTGCTGTCATGCTTGATATTTGTCAGTGCTCAGCCCCCACGTGGGATCCCAAAAAAGGCCAGGTACTTAAAGGTCACAATCACATATACTTTTAAAAAAATACCTTCTTTGAGTGTTTAAGCAAAGGTAGTGCACATAGATAAAAGAGAACAGTTTAAACTTTTTCTCTGATTCTGAATGCTGTGCAGAATTGAAAAATCTGTCCCTGAAAAACTTTAAATCAATACATTTGGTCCTTCAAATAACAGATAAATCCATGATCCAGAGCCCTTTGTAATGACTGCAACCAGTGTCACTTTCCTGTTGTTTCCAGCAAATGGTATAAACATCAGACTTTATCTTTCTACACAACTTTGCTAGTTGTGCTTATTTAGACATTTATATTAGATTGTAAAAGGCCTTAGCAGAACTTTAGCAAGTCTCAGATAAATGATGAATACTTATTATTATGTAGCTTGGCCCAAAGAAATAATGGTTTTTACTGTCTTCATTATTGAAGAGAGATTTTTTTTACAAGCAGTTAAGCCTTGACAGGTAAGACGATCCTATGAAGTCCCCTCATATATGTTCCTACAGCACTGTGTTCACCTACTCCCAAATGAAAGTTTCATCTTTAAGAACTATTCAATGAATTATTTAATTTCTTGAAAGAAGAAAGAAAGATCCAGAAACATTTCCTATTAATGCAGTTGTCTCATATTCAGCAGCTTCCTTTGCTAGTCAATGCCATTACTAGAGAGATCTCCATACCAGGAGGTTTTCCTGATACTTAACATCCCCTAATTTCTTTCCCTTTCAACCCATGAAGATCTCAGGAGTATAAATTGGTCTTATTGGTTTGTTGTGTCCACCTACTATCACTCACAGGCATCTTGTTATGTAAGTCTTCCCATGAATTTACAGAGTGCCATGGCAAGCAGTTTTTAAGTCCCATTTGCTTTCATGGCAAAGCAATTCTGCAACGTGATCCCAGCTGCTAGTGATGAGCAACCTTTTCATGCCAGGGTATTAATAGTCACCTTATAATTACATATCATTATATAAACATCATTGGTAAGTTTAATGTTTTCATTTTCCTGTTAATGTTTCCTATCCCCTTTGTTCCCTGATTGGGTGGAATAGACAGCAATCAAATTTCCACCTCATTCATTTTATTAGGCTTAATAGGCCAAGCTTAAAAGTTTGAATAAACATTTTTGTAAACATCCTAGAATGAAGTATGAGTGATGGATTTTGGCATAGGATGCAAATGTGGTTGCAACACCACCTTCTGTGGCATCCATGCTTCTGTGTCTCTAGTGGAACCACTCCTGACACATGCCAGATCATAACACATTGTTCACTGAGACATTATGCTAGCAATTCATAATCATGATAGTCTACCTCACCCAAAACCTTCTTCACCTCGTTTCCAAGTGGTGTGCTTCTGGTTTATGAGGCACCTACACTTTCTTTGTGTCTTTCTCCGTTTCTGCACTTATACAGTTCAAGATGGCTGCTGCTGTGCATCTCAGGATTTAGGCAAGTTACTGCAAAGTGAGCAAGTACAGAAACATCCTTTAATAATCACCCAATGTGTGTTTGTATTCTAAATGCTTTTTTCATGTTCTACATGAGCATTTTTTTTTGCTTCTTTACAGAACTCTAAATCTGCTATGTTCAATGCGTCTGGGCTTGAACACCTCCAATGTGGCAAGTTATATAATTGTTTGCCAAACATGTTTCAACTTTTTATCCTGAAAGTTCATCTACTGGTAGATCTCATGTAGATGTAGATTAATGTAGTAGATTGATTCTGTCCAGCAACTAAGTACCCACTCAAATGCTCACTCACTCCCACATCCAGCAGGATGGGGGAGAGAGTAGGCAGCGCAAAAGCAAGAATAAAACCTCATGGGTCAAGATAAAGACAGCTTAATTGCTAAAGGTATGAAAAAATAATAATAGTGATACAAAAGCAATCTCTCACCACCTCCCACAAGCAGGTGGATGCCCAAGCGGTCTCTGGGCAATGGCTACTTTAGAAAGACAGCCTCCCAGGTTTTATTGATGGGCATGATGTTATATGGCTTGGAATATTACCTTGGTTAATTCATCTCAGCTGCTCCAGCCTCTCAGCTCAGCCCCAGCCTAGACAATGAGGTACCCAAGTGGGAAAAACGGAAAGCCTTGATGCTGTGCAAGCACTGTTCAGCATCAAATAAAACACTTGCATGTTATCAACACTGTTTTAGTCACAAATCCAAAACCCAGCACCATACCAGATTCTAGGAGGAGAATCCGTTTTGTAGCAGCCAGACCTGGTGTAAGGAGCTTGCTTTACACCGGCCAGTCCAGGATGCTGCTGCTACACCTGTGGTCACGGCACCACACATCCTTCCTGACTTGGCTCCCTAAAGCTCTGAGCCAAACATGACTTGAACTAAGGATTAAGGGCTTTTTTTCTCACTGAGAGCATTAACAGGTTTTCTGTACTTGACTGGCAGGCTACTTTTATAAATTACTTAGCAAATACTGGCTAATTTCGAAAAGCCTCTGTGGGAGGACTGACAGACCGCTGCACAGACAGACAGATGGAGACAGCAAGGAAGGTAGGCCAAACCCCAGATAGCTACATGAAATTCTCACCAAGCTACTGGGGAGTGTGGCGTAGAATCAAAGAGATGAAGCTAAGGAGGCTAAACAGCCTCATTTTATCATTAAATGATGGCTACACAAGGCATGAAGCATTCCCATACCAGTCCTAATTTCTGCTTCAAATTGAGATCAGAAGTTCCCCATTTAATTTAAAGGGAAAATTGTTGCGCAAATCTGGATAGGTGGTTCTCGTAAATAGATTAAGACGCACCCACTCCACCCCCTCTTTTGGGGCTGTACAGGAAGCATGAAGAAGTTTATTGGATTCAACCCAAAAGCTGGGCCTTTCCTGTGGTGGAGTGATGTTTCAGCTGACTCTTGGGGAGAATAAGGTTGGCGCTAATTAAAACTCAATAATGATGAAAATTATATAAATTATCTGATTCATTTTCACCAAGTGTCTGCCTGCCTCTCTCTTGACTACAGATGAAGTTTGGAGCAACCAGGCTCCCTAATTCTGGTATCTCCATTAACTATCTCAAGTAGGGACGACACCAGCAGCAGCCTGCCTGCTTTTGGCTACTGTTTAAAGATCACCAGGACAAAGGCAGTGCACCTGCCAGCTCACCAGGGAGGACACCTGAGTCACAGCTACTACAGTCAAACTGTTTTCTGTAGTGCCAGCAGCACAGTGAAACAGGGATTATAGAACCAACTTTATCACTTCATGCAGCTTCAAAGAATATAACACTCAGGGGAAAGATGAGAGCAGGAAAAACATAAAGGTGGCTTTCAGGGATCTTGTTCTTCAGTCTGCCAGATGCCAGGCTGGGCCCATTTATCAGCAAGGAGGGAATAGGAAGAGTTTCCAGAGGGGATTATAATGGCTTTTTATCAGTAAATGCCAGTGTTTGAAATACTGCCACATAATCACATCCTTGTATTGTCCTATTTAGTTTAACATCTCATAGGGGATTTTTAAAAGTGTGTTTTGCTTCATTTTTATTAAAATTGTTGTAGTGTGATGATTGGCAGAATATAAACTATATTGCTAGATAATAACTTTTTAAAAAAAAATTAAATGAGAAACATTTTGAAAGAACTTTTGCCAGTCCTTATTGCAGTACCTAAGAAACCTTAAGTTAAAATAGTATTTTGCCTTGTCTGTCATTTATGCACTTCTAAGTATTTTCCCCAGAATTCTCTCTTATACCACCGAATAGGGCCAAAATAAATTGCATTCTATAGACATTGAGGAGAATATTAAGGAGGTATAGCAGGTATGATTTTATCCCCTCTATATGTTTCTTTGAATATATATTACTCTATACCATGGATAAAGTTCTCATTTCTTTATGTATAAAGGAATTTTAAAAAACCTCCAAAGCTCTTTTATAGATTTTTTTTTTTCCAGGAAGAAAACAAAACCACTTCACTGGTCAGGAAATTATTCAAAAACAAATATAACATTTTAACAAATGACAGTACCACCAGGTTAGTGGCTTCAGTGCACCTGAAGCCACTGCTCTGCAGACAGCAATGGCTTGTCAGAAACCATTTCTCCAAAATAGAGTTTACTGTTTCTGGAGACTCTAAGACTTCCATACTCTGAGAGCAAATATGATAATATTAAAATCTTCTTAAGAAGCTATTGATCCTGTGCAGTTTGAGCATGTCCTAGTTTAGTGAGAAAGGAAAAAATAATCTTTTTATGAACAACTTTTCCCCTTTGTTATTAGTTACAGACATTGGAAATCTTGAATTGCAAACTTCCTAAGTGGTGGTACCAAAAACCTGCTGAACTATCACAAATACAGGAGCAGCACTTCAGCCAGGTTTCATTTTTTGAATCAAAAATGTTGATGTCTTTGCATCAACAATTAACATTGTTATAAACACATCAACCAACACAGAAAATTAAGAACACTGGAATATGCGTTCTACCCACATCTGATGACTTGCCTGGCCTTGAGCAAAATGCATTAATGTGTGCTTGCAGAAACCTCTGACAGAATTATTCTGTGACAAAATAGCTCCTTCTGTAGTAAATTGCTGAGGAACAACAGTTGCTCCAAATATTATTCAATATTTCTCATTTAATAGCAAAAAAAAAAGCAAACAAACCAACCCCAGGAGTTAGTTTTGCTTCAGTTTTAGCTTCTTATCACCTTAAATAAATAAAGCAAGCATCTTTTTGTTTCATCAAAAATTGTTTGAAGAGTGAGCAGTGGTAGGAAATTTCAGTTTGGAAGCTGAAAATTGTCTAGGATTATACACATTTGGAAGAGCTTTGCTGTAAAGGAAAGTATTAGGCATGCTTTTTCCTTTTGCCATTACAATCTCCTAGATCCCGACACTATAATTTTCTTTAATTACGCTGGTAGCTGTTATAGCTAAGGGACAATGTTTTGACCCTGTACACACAAATGGCTGGGTTATCAAATTGCCTGTGTTATAGTACAGAGGAAGCTGCTAAGTAGAATGATAAAACAATTTTATCATCTCTTTCCTCTGCTGCTGTTCAGGCTGCCTCTGCATACTTCATTCTCTACCAGCCAGGAGGGCCAAGCATCATGACTAAAAGGAACGGCACATGAGGATTTATGTGACTGGATGCTGTAAAAAAGGTAATGGGAAAACTGCACTTGCAGAACAATATCTGGACTTAATGACACACCCCTCTCTCATTGACAATCCTGATTCCTCCTCTGCACTTGATTTTAAGTTCATTCAATATCTGGTGAGAACCTAACTCATCCCGGATGATGACTGTCACATTCCCACATACCCTTTTCATGCAAGGAGGGGGACATTTAGAAGCAGCACAAAACACCAGCTGTAAATCAGACCTGAATTATCTTTCCTTTTTCTGAAGAGGAGCACCAGTAATCATGAAGGAAGTTACTCACCACTTGGGGTAACAATGGCAGGATCAGATTCACGTCCCTGCCTTCAGTTCACAGACAATTTGTGAAAATAGACTTGAACACTATGACAGTATTATTAAAAATGCCCGTGAGGGTTTAAACAGCACACCATAAATAGCTAGTGTTGCTGCCACAAACAGGGATGATGAAACAGTTTTAAACAACTCCTCATTAAATTAGGCTTGTTTGGTCTTTGCTCTGAATATGTGACAGAGTCTGTGGAAAAAGGACTGGGCAGCCATGTGAACTGAAACCTACATTACATATGAAGACCCACAGAGGAGGCAGTAAATTTGCAGAGGTTGCTTTAATTCTGACATTTCCATCTTTGAATGTTGACTTTGCAGCATCCATTTAGCTGTTTATGTGTGTGTGTCTAAGCACACATATAAATCAAAACTGAAACACTGCATTAAAACCTTTATTAGTTCTACAGAGCTTGAAATTTCATGCTGTAGCCACATTTTACTACTCAAAATCATTTCAAGATCTGCTGCACATCTGTGCATTCTCCTGTCTCCTTGGGAGAGCTAACTGTGGGAAGTAAGTCACTGTACCTTCTATACCTCTCTGCATAGATCCAATGTCAGCAAGGACCTTGGCAAATGTCCTCTGCAGAATTTTGCTGAAGTGGCTGAAGGCACTCCTGTGCCCATCTGAGTGCCCTGCCCTTCTTCTGTTACTTGCCTTTTTCCAATGAACAGTGAGCACTGAGCACTTCACTTTCGTGGGTGGTTTTCTAGAAAATTTGACCTATGCTGTGGGACAGTTAAGACACAGTCACATGTTGCTTCTTTATCTTCCAGAGGATCAATAACCCGAGAGGGTAGGAAAGACAGACAGGAGACCAATAACATCTGAAAGTGCCCCTGTGAAATTTCCCAGAGTCTGTCTGCTCAAGAGCCCCTCAGCTGTGTTGGCAAAGCACAGATCAAGGGCCACAGCCCCCTTTAGTGTAAGCCAGTACCTAGTGTCACAAAAACTCATGGTGCTACACCAGGCTGACATAAATTAAACAGTTATACCTATTTATAGTTCAGGGCCTGATAAATATTTAGCCATCAGAAGGCAAAGCTCCTACATTCTACATTGACTAAATATGTCCAGGCCAGTTCTTCTCTCCAGAACTGCAGGTCCCTCCCACTCCCACCTGCCCCAAATCACCCCAAAGAGAGCAGCCACAACCTTCCTCAAAGTGATTTGCAGTCACCCAGGTAGTGAGAAGAACACAACATTAAGGAATTTTGCTCTTGTCTAATTAAGATGATGCAATCCACTGTTCCACAAACACTTAGGGATCTTCTTAATAACTCTATTTTTATCAGCGTGAGTACCACACACAGTAGTACAAGGTAATCATCAGGGCTGATGTCTGAATTCAGGAAAGTTTTACCTTACTGTGTTTTCCCTCCTGAGCGTTTGCTCTCTGGTAATCCACTCCATCTGCCATTACTGTGCTGGCTTCCATTTGCATCCAATATAAAGTAATTTTCTTTAAATTACTTTATAGTACTTTAAGGTACTGATGGTTCTGCTTCCAAAAATGTACTCTTAATAATCAACTTCTAGGCACAATTTTAGGATACAGGAAACTAAAATGAAGCAAACTTGAATTGCTTTTAAGTAAAAAAATTTGGCCAAGGCTTTCAAGAGCTACTTTCTTGTGGGAAGATGCATCTTGTCCATTTGTTAGCCTCCATTTCCTGATTCAGAAGTGGCATTTAGGCTCCCAAAGATATTTAGAATAAAATAGTTCATCCACAGAATTAAACAGCTTCTGCTGATGAAACCTGTCACTTGTTGCCTCCATTTCACTGTGGAGCATTATTAGCAGTATTTTACTAGCTATTCTTACAAAGCCTTATTGTGCTTCATATTGTCTAGTGTTTAGGAGAAGACTGTTCATACCCTTAAGGTGTCATGAGCCAGTATGGTATTTCCTTCCTCCCACCCCACTTCTGTGAGCTCTGTTGTAGTAACAGACACAGTCAGAGGGCAAGTTACTCTCAGAGACATACCATATTCCCACAAGGTCCTGTTCCATTTACAGACGAGCTGAAACTCAGTGGCAAAATCCACAAAATGTTATGAAAGCAGCTGGATCCCCTCATATGTGATACACAGGGATTCAGCTTGGATGAAGCCTACTACTCCATGCAGAAGCCTTCACCACGAGATTATGCAGACATCACTTGTCTTATCACATGATGGAGACTCCTGCAAGTGCAGAGAATTGCTGTTTGAAAGTCCAAAAGAGTTTTGTCTTGGTAAGTGAATGTAACACCAACTGTAAGATCCTTACACTGCACTAAATTGAGGCAAAACCCCTTGCCTTTGTAGAAGCTTTAATAATTTCAAGTGGATTTGGGGAAAGACCTTGAAGCACACAGTGTAGGAGGGAAGGTTCACTTAGGATTGCAATCATTCGACCAGTACCAGTGCATGGGATTTGGTTTCAGAGTTAAATTCATTGCCTAAATAAGGTATTTGAAGTGAGAGAGAGGAAAAAGCATTTCATACCTGCCAAGTAGTAAGCTGTCCCTCTGGCACCAGACTTTTTAAATAGTTGTTAGGATGATATCACACTGCCTGATGTAGGTCTTGGAAAAGTGCTAGTATGAAGTGGAAATTTTCAGCCATGAAATGGCTTTTTGGCATGGGTTTTGGCATTCTATATGTATTAGAAAGAAACACTTTTTAAAATATATATATATATATATATATATATATATATATATATATAATTTTATTTCACTGTTTGTGATTCACCTTGTGAAGAAAAAGGACAAGAAAATCAAGACATCAGGACAAAAGAGACATCTCCAGTACAAAAAAAACTCAGACTATGAGGTCACTGATGTCTCAAAATGCCACTAGTCCCTGGGGGTGGCAAGAGAAAGCAATGTTTAGGAAGCCAGATGCAGCCATTTGTCTCCAAGGAGCAGCTGGTGACAAGATGCTCTTATTAATGAAATAGAATTGCTCAGTGCTGTCGATTTACTGCAGTTAGTGTAGCCAATTCTGATTCATGCTACCATTATGGATACCAAGCCTAGGAGACAGCAGGCTTTGTTGGTTTTATTTTTAATACTTTAGGCACTTGTGATTCAAAAAATTTGTAAAAAGTACTAGATATAGACTGTTTTATGGTTGAATTGCTAGGTGACTGATAGATCCCAGAGCTCAGTTTCCTGGACCAGTGATTCTTAGTCATCTGTCAATTGATGAGTAGGAAATTATATTAGCTATGTTATTCATGTTGGGAAAAATATAAATCAGTATGGTTTGTAGGATTAATAACATACTGCTAGCATGGAAGTGAGCATGCAAATTAAATAGTGTCAAATCACTCTGAGAATGGTTGTGCTAAGCCTGCATCAAACAGCTGGGGCTGAGCTCAGAAGTTGGTGAGGACATGAGCTCATCAGGATGGATGTGTGTGTGTGTTGTGTGTGTGTGTGCAGAAGCCTTTTCTATGTAACACTGATGGCTTGAGGTCGGGGCACTTGAATTCCTGTGACAAATGACAGGAGGATGACACTGAGGACTCACCATAGAGCAAGAGGTGCCTCCTAACAGCAACCCAGTTCCTTTGTCCCCATCAGTTTTTAATACATCACACATAAATGATCTGACATGTACTGCACCCAGCTTTGGTACTTCTGCATTTCCTACTGCATTTTCTGTAAAGCTTCATTGTACCATCTAATACAAAAACATGCCTAGTTAAGCAATTCTGATGTTGAGCTACAAAGTTAATCTTTCTCAGAAAACAGTCCATTCTGTGTACAGTATCCAGCAACTTTTCATGGGGGATTTGTGAAGCAGGCAGCCCTCTGATAAGGCCACACTTAGAGACTGTTCTAAGGTACCACCTTAGTACCAGGTTTAAGTGGCCCTCTCATGGAAGTTCACTCCTCCAGGGCCAAGTGGGAGTGCTGCCCAATTTCTGGCTAAGCCATTTGGGCATTTAGCCATAAGGTCACAGCACAGGTGCCTGTAGGAGAGATATGTGGAGCAAGGCCTTTGCCTCAGGTTTGATGAATATATTAAATTGGTGACAAGGGACCCAGCAGTTTCAAGCAGTATGATGCTCAAGGAAGCTGAGGACTGGTTTCAGAACAACCTGCCAATGGTTTCTAAGACCTTGCTATCTACTATCTTTTGCAGTGATTTTTTTCCAAATGAAGTGGATTGCAATTCTAAATTCACAATGCAGTTTCAAATTGACTACAAAGGAGTTGCCTGAATAAACAGACTCTGATTTGCCACCATCTTTTGGATTCAGACTGCTGACCACCTCCATGGTCTGTTGGTCACTCATACCCCTAGCTATCCCCTAGCCTCATCTTGTTTTCCACAGAATCAAAGAACAGAAGACAAAAAGATACCATGGGGAATCTTGTGCCATGAAGCAAAGGTGGACCCTAGGCTGCATCCAAAGCAGCATGGTCAGCAGGTCAAAGGAGGTGATTCTCCTCCTCCACTCTCATGAGACTCACATGGAGTGCAGCATCCAGCTCTGGAGCCCCCAGCATAGGAATGAAGTGAATGAACTTGCTGGAGCCAGTCCAGAGGACGGCCAAAAAATGATCAGGGGGCTGCAGCACCTCTCCTGTGAAGTCAGGCCAAGAAAGTTGCAGTTGTTCAGCCTGGAGAAGAGAAGGCTCTAAACAAAAAAACTGGGGAGGGACTTTTGACTTTTTACAAGGCATGTAGTGATAAGACAAGAGGGAATGGCCTTAAACTGAAGAGGTTAGACTGATTTAAAGAGATTAAACTGATTTAGATTAGATATCAGGAAGAAGTTCTTCACTCATAGGGTGGTGACACACCGGCACAGGTTGCCCAGAGAATCTGTGGATGTCCCATTCCTGGAGGTGTTCAAGCCCAGACTGGATGGGGCTTTGAGCAACCCTGTCTAGTGAAAGGTGTCCCTGCTCATGGCAGGGGGTTGGAACTAAATGATCTTTATGGTCCCTTCCAACTCAAACCAAAATGATTGAAGGGCTGATTTCCAGCGTACGCAGAGAACCAGGGCCCTTACACTGAAACACTGCTGGGGACTGCTGTGATTTGTGCTGGAAGCCACACTTAGGACTGAGGTGGACAAGAACACAGACATCATATGGGAGCATCTGGAGGCAAAAATAAGCTCTTACAGAAATGGCCTGATCTTTTGGATATAATAATGGTTATAGAGAACCTCAAAGTGGTGTGGAATTATAACCTAGTTTGCTTCTACCTAAACAAATCCCTGGATTACATGCCTTTCTTAGATCCCTGGCAAATCCTTTTAAATTTTGCCCATGAACAGGCTGAACGACATGATGCAGAACTGGAACCAAGCATGTATAAAACACTATGGCTAGTATTCACAGGTAAATGATTAGTAGAAGCCAGAGATTTTCAACTATTTTATGTAAAAACACTCCTGTTCTAAACTCAAGAGTTTTAGATTCAGGAACTATTTTCCTTTTCGCTGGAAGTTAGTAATTTTCTTAATGCAGTATCCTTATTCAATAGCCAGTTCTGAAGCTGTGTCTGCATCTACTGAAATCAAGGAAATGCCACTGGGAGCAAGATCAGGCCAAATTATAGCAAATGAAGAGCTAAGGCCTCTTGGGACACTGGAAATACGTAGGTTCCCTAAACCATCACTTCAGTGGGGAAGAAAGGTCAACAGGAAGAAATTAGAGGAAATACAGTGTCCTGTACTCTTCACAGAACACAGATTTGCTCCATTTAGTGGGATAAAGCAGTCAGTAATGTACAGTATTTTTTCAGTCACATCACAAATATTTGACAGCCCAAGGCAAAACCAGTACAAGATCTTGCCTCTTTTACTCCTTTTCTCTAAATCCTGAGCTGCTAATGCTGTTTGTATTTCCTGTTATCAAGTATCAGGCAGTCTCTTTCTGCAATTTAGTACCAAAAATGATGTTTCGAATTTTTTTCATTCCTTAATGTGTGCAACAGACATTTACAAAAACTGTAAGTATCCAGCTTTTTCCCAATTAGCTTTTAGCTAATGCCTTTTTATTTAAAAATCTATTTCATCAACCAGTGGCTCATTATCAGAAAGAAAGCATCAGTACAGAATGTCAGGTCAATTTTTGAGGGGTCAAATTTGCTGACACAGAGGATTAGTCTATAGGGTGTACTACTAAATTTAACCCTTGAGTGACCAATAACCGTACTTCACACAATGTCTCTAAAGTGTAGGACCGTTATGAATTGTTAGTGGACTTTACTAAAGTATACAGATTAAAAATTGACCCAAATCTGCTCTTCAAATACATAAGACTACACAGAAATTGAAAAAAATTGTATCTACTATCCATATATGAAAACCCTGAATAAAGACTGTTGCTTAGTGATTATTTCCTTGCACTCAAACCATGGTTTATCCCATAGTTTTCTTGGGAAGTAGACCCTTATCGGGAAATAAGGGAAATGGGAAACTTTATCCCATCAGATAAAGCTGTCTTTACAAAAGCAGCACATAGGAGAGCATGGGATAGAGACATCTGCAGCTGAGCAAGAAGAGAGTTGAGTCCTGTCTTGTGTTTGCAATATGGATAGTGTGGTATGGGGCTGGTGAGAGGACCTGCAGCAGGTAATATGTTCTTCAGTGAACAATGTATACAAATGAGTATTTTTCCTGGCTCTTCTTAGAAGTTTTTTTTAAAATTACCTTTCCAATTCTGTGTGATTGAACAGATAATAAAACACTAACTTCAAAATGCTCTAAGTGTGGCTTAAAGCTGCTGTATTTTATGGGTGGGGTGAGGATACAGTCATTCACAGGGTGAGGGCACTGCTTAATTACAAGCTAGATCTAGAAGACCCCACTTACTGCAGGGATGGCCATCTAATGTAAATTTGTACAAAGCTTGAAATGGCAGGCTCACATAGCTCATCTCTACACACCACTGTGGCATAAAGCAGCCTTGTTCTCATCATACTGAAGTAGTTATTTACTCTTCTAGGTGAGGAAATGTACATATGCAAGCAACAAGAATAATTGTGTGATTTGTTTCTGACTGTAAATGTCTCTGTAACTACATATGCAAATTAGGTATTGCCCTTGAAGATCTGGAGAGCAGCCAATGTGCTTCCTTGATGTAAACAGTAATGCATAAAAAACAGCATTTCATTTTACAGGGTCTGTGCTACTCCAGCTTCCAAGTGTTCAGACCAAGATTTTTTTTCTGCAGTTCCTTATCTGAGCTTTCCTGCAGGTTCCTGAGTACCCTCTAAACGACTCGTACCTTACATCTCTGAAGAGATCTTTCCTCTCAGATCTTAGAGGAATTCCACCCACGTACACCCATGATCATGCCAGTAACAGATGTTGCATCTCTGCATTTCCAAGGTGCCATTGAAGCCCCCACTGTTTTGTCACGCTCTGAACTATGCTTAATCAGAGCTGCAATATTTCCTCCTGTCATGGGGCAGGTGTGCATGTCTGTGTGTGTCTAGACTATCTGCTCTGTCACCTATACATGTAGGAATAGCTAAAGCCAGTCACCTGAGTCACCAAGTTTCAGCCCAGAGTGGTCCATGCAGAAGTCTTCACTTTAATCAAGCTTTAAGAAAACAAGACAAACAAATCTGTGACATTTGCAGTAGATACATGTGTAAAGAGAAACAAAGGATCCTCTCCTCCTCATAGGTAGGCTCAAGCTGAATACTTAAAACAGCTACGGAAATAATATTAACACAAATGTAAGGAGTATCTATTTTGTGGATGTCAGCAGATGTGAAAATATTTGGTGTAATTTTGAAAAGAGTAATTTGGAAAACATTTTGTATGGTAGGATCCTTGGTAGTTACTAAAGGAATTGTATTCTTTCAAAACTGTAAAGAATTTATATAACTGATTAGTAATCATAGACATGTTGTGGAAAATAAAGCATGCTGAAAGAACAAATGTTCAAATAAATGGGTTTTAGCATCTCAGACAGTAATCTTTCCCTATGGACTAGATTTGTACCTTTTTGTATCTTTTTGTACCTTTTTGTGACCCTTTGTAAAGGGTCAAATTGGACAGTCTGGAGCTTAAATTCCTGTAACTCATCTCAAACAGCTCTTTTGCTAATGCCTATTCAATTAAAGAATGAGTCTATTCTAAAATTAACCCAGAGTGGCCCCAGAGTTCAGTTTTAACGTGATGTTTCCATTTGTGAGTACCAGGTGGCTTCTTTGAAGCGAAGTGGGAGTTTCTATTTGAAAACAGTGGATCCATTGTACAGCTGAGGTAGAAGAGAAGATGGCAAGTGTCACAGTTGGGGTTAGTCCACAGAGAAAAACTTGCCCAGAAGAATTAGCTACACAGGGAATGGGTGTGATTTTCAACATCACTCCCCCACTGGCCTATTTAATCTGGTGCACCTGCATCCACATTACAACTTCCATCATTACAACAATGTGTTGCATCACTACCTTTCATTTTTGGTTTCCATACTTAAATAAACTGTCAGCCTATATCAACCTATGTATAGATATTTTCATGTGGTTTCCTAGTGGGAAAGGATTATGGAGTCATACTATATACATCAATCCTTACTATAATTCCTGCCTGACCTTGTTAGCCGATTTTAATCAATCCCCAAAAAGCAGCAGAGATCTCAGACACAATTACTTTCCCACAGTTTTCATAAAGATGGATAAGCCAAGTGCAGGAAGTACTTCCTCTTATTGCTGGCATGGAGGGATAGCCTGCAGTTCAGTCTTTATTACACTCTACACAGAAGAGGACCATTATGAATGCTTTTAAATGAAGGAAATGAGCCTTTTATAACCCACACCTTATTAGATATTGGAGATTCTAACCATACGACATGCAGCAAGAGCAAACTGGACCTCTTGAGTCCAGCTGCTCATGGCATGAGTGTATCCCAGTATATCCCTATGTCCATATATCCTATATCCACCCTATCAGTTTGCCA
Source organism: Pseudopodoces humilis (assembly GCF_049639895.1). NCBI lineage: Eukaryota > Metazoa > Chordata > Aves > Passeriformes > Paridae > Pseudopodoces > Pseudopodoces humilis. The sequence goes on along the minus strand of NC_142202.1, from coordinate 37,428,306 downwards.
GCACCAACAGCAGGGGTGCTGCCTCTTTTCTCTAGGCTGGCATAAGAAGCACTACAGAACTTTCCAGGACAGACAAGCTTTTGCCTGCAATAAAATTTCTGAAGTCAAATTCACAAGTTATTTAAAGGTGCATGTGGTGAGCGTTGGGTTGGGGTCCAGCAGTGAGAACCAGCAAGTTCATTTTGCTTCAGCTGACAGATCCTGGGCTCCTCACCGACTGGAGTGCACACTTTGCCCAGTGGGACTGGAGGGGGTGATTTGAGGTTTGTTTTTGTGGTTTTGGTTAGTTTTTGTTGTTGTTATGGTGTTTTTGTAATGTTTATTTCTTACAGGGAAACTCACTGAAAATCACACATTTCACACAGTGATGGATAGCTGGGAGGCATCGTTGCCTGGTATAAGTTCCTGACTCAACTCTTGATTCTTGCCCAATGCAAATAAAGTATTTGCATACCCACCAGCAACAAGAACTGCACTTAGGGTGCAACCCAAGCACTCAGTACAAAGAATGCCAAAATTGATACATACTCCATTCAGTGCTCTGGTGGGCAGAGTTTACAGAAAGAGAATCTGACTCCTTTTTATCCTCCTTCTTCCACCACCTAGAAAATACTCAGTGACGACATCACAATACCTGCTTTTAATGCAGAAGTATTTCTTTCTGTGTGCTTTTCAGTCTCAGTCATTACCATGGAACTTAACAGCTTCATAAGACTTAACTTTTAATCCCCAGCTTAAATAAGAGGGGATTATTATTCATATATTCCTGGTTAGTCTTTTGAGAAATAGATATACTCTATCAAAACTAGAATTTGCCTCTCCAGTGGAAAGTTTTCTCAGGTGTAAGGCATCCATAAAGCCTATTACATTCAGCTGCAGCTTAACACTAATGAAAGCAAGAAGAGAGATTTTTATTATGGCTTCACAGAAAATCAGAACATACAAATAAACAGCTGCAGGGAGTTTGGTTTCAAGGAAAACTAAGTAAAACATGTTGAGAAATGACCATACTCAGCATCAGAGTGCCTAACTTTTGGACCCTTGGCTTTTAGGATAACACCTAGATGCTGAGTAGGATAACTTGGAATAATACCCCAAGAATGTGTAGTACACAAAGCTGCTTCAAGTAGGTGGTGGGGGATGCTTTGGACATGGCTGCACTACAAACCCAGCCACTCTCCATAATTAAGTGCCTCATTCATAGATTTTAAGTTTTTTCCCTCTGCCCAGAATTAGCCCTTTTTCAAAATGCAGCCACAGGGTCAGACTTTTAAAATCTGGCTGGAGAAATTCCCTTTACCAACCTCTTGCCACATAGCAGTTCAGCAGCTAGACCACTGCCCACTGGTCAGTGAGCTAGATTCAACTCCTTCACGACCAAGTGGGAAAATCTTGGCCTCTCAAACAACACACTCAACACACCCCACCAGCAGGAACCTGTCAGGGCAGGTGACACAGTTACATCTTGATAGCCCTGAACACCCACATTTGGGACCCACACACACGGCCCATGGGCCAGAGCTCCACTTAAGCCCAGGTCTGGGCCTTTAGTCCCTGTCAGAGCTCTCAAGTAGATACATGCATGTTTGGTTGGGTCTCCTGCCTCGTTTCCCAACCCGATGTCGCTCCATTTCCAGCTGTGGCCTTATCTTCTGCTGCTCTTTGTACAATCTTTAGACGTGTTTCATTGCTTCATCTTGTCTAGGACTGTCAGTGGAGCTGCTCTGTGCTGCCACTGCCCTGTTCAGGTACTGTGGGAAAGTGCTCTGGCCAGTGAGCACACTGCCTGTGGTGGGACTACCCTCAGCTCCAGCCTTGCTATTGCTGCTCCCTAAGAGCATTAGTTACCTAATGGTAACAGCAACATTAACGATAAAAGTAATGAAAAGGAGAGAGAGGAATAAAACCCCAGAAAAGTAAGTGATGCACAGTACAAGTGCTCAGCAGACTCTGATTGATGCAGTAGCTGCCGACTGAAGTTAAGCCATGAAGAGTTTTTAATTTGCGTTCATCTTACACTGAAGATAAACAGGGATTCTACGTGGCTGGTATGGACCGGGACTGGAATAAGGCTTTGCTCTATCCAGCTCATAACCTGCCAGCTTCCAGCCCCGCTATTTCCAGACACCCAGCAGCTGACAGTACTGTCCCAGTGATGTGTCATCCCAGTCACCATCACCTTCCAGTGCTTTGGGCGTTTATAATAGACTCGGCTCCTGCTGTTCTCTATTCATGAAAGCTGCCTTTCAACCCACAATCAGAGCCTGGCAGCAAATGTTTGCGTTGTCACATAGAGTGAATATTGTGTGTCAGGGTACTTGGCGCTTGGATGGCTGCCACGGTATTTATCTTCTTCCACAGCACTCAGGCCGTGGAGCTCCCTTTTACTGCCCGGTTTCTACTTGAAGAGGCAGACAGTCACAGGTGCGCATCACCCCGTGACAGTCCCCTCTCCCCCTTCACCCGGCATTTGTCCCGCTACGGGATGGCGAGCGCCCAGCTCCGATCAGCGCCGGCGACTCCGAGGGGACGAGCGCCGCATCGCGCCCCTTCCCCCAGGCCGCCGCTCCCCCTCTCCCCCTCCCTCCTCCGAACCCGCTGCCCTTCCTCAGCCGCGCCGCGGCACCGGCAGCTCTTCTTCTCCGCTGCACTCCGAAGGGCAGGCGAGGCCGGTGCGGGGAGGGGTCGCCCCTTCCCACCGTCCCCGGAGGAAGTGACATGATGACGGCGGGAAGGGCAGGCGAGGGGGGCCCTGTTCCCGGAGTGGAGCCGCCTGGCGGGTGGAGCCTGGCGGCCCCGCCCGAACCGCCCGCCCGCTCCCGCCGCGTGGAAAGTAGTGGCAGCCGGTGCGGCTCGGCCGCCGCCCGCGCCCGGCGCCCCAGCGCGGCACGCGTGCCCAGGCCCGCCGGCGCCAGGTACGTGCTCTCCCCCTGGCGCCCTCCGCGCTCCGCAGGTGCGGGGCCGCCCCCCCTCCTCCGCCCGGCATGCTGCCCCGGGCGGAAAAACCAGCCCCGAGCCTGCCCCGGCCCGGTGCTGCCACCCCCCCGGCGCGCTGTGGCGGCGAGCCGGGCGGTGGGCTGCGAGTACAAGTTCCCCGATTTATTCGCCGGTCTCCCCCGCCGCCCGGACCCGCGCCGTTTCTCCGCGGCCGCCGAGAATTTTCCTGCCGCCTGCGGGCCCCCTTTGTGTGGCGAGCGCTGCCCGCGCCGGGGTTTCCGTGGAGACGGCGGAGCTACGGCGGCCCGGCCCTGCCGAGCCCCCCTGAGCCGCGCCGGGCGGGCGTGCCGCCCCTGCCACTTTCCCTCCGGTGCCGGGCGCTCGGCGCGGCTGGCGTGTGGCCGGGGATGGGGCGGGCGGAGCGGTTGCCCCGGGAACGGGCTGGTGCCATCGCCCGCTCGCTGCCGCCTCCCCGAAGGCGCCGCTCCACAGCGAGCGGGCGGGCGCGGGTCGGTCGTGGAGACTGCTCCGTCCGTCGTAGCCGGGAGTCCGTGAGCTGAGGCGGGGAGAGGGGCAGTCTTGTCTCCCTGGTGTTGTGATCACGGGTTGTAGGAGCTCTGTCTTTCACCTGTCGGCGTCTGTTCGTAAAAAAAATTTAAGCAGAATTAAATAATGGCCGTGAACTGAGTTTAGGTGTGTCGGCTGATAACCGTGTGGTGAACGTTATTTAAATAACAAGTAACGTGTTTTAGCATTTATTTCAACAAGTGAGCACACACTCGAGTGCCTGAAAAGTCAACCCCCGAAAGAGTCTGTTTCAATAATGTCACGCACCAAGACTTTTGGTCCTTTGTTACACATACCTAAAAGCCGTGTTTTACGTCCCTGTGCAGACATCTAAGAATGATGTACCTTATGCAAGAGAGAGCAACCTTGCTGCTACATGAAAACTGAAAATGCTTTACAAGAAGGTAGAAGGATGCCAGAAACTCTCAAACAAAAAAACCCCAAGCATTTATTTAAAAACAGTGATGCCTCCAGCCCAGGAAGTTGTCCCAGGCGATTGTAGCCTCAACTTGTACTGATAATGATTTCCCACTAGAGTGAGTAGCAAAAGAATTAAAAATTGCTGGAGTAGAGAAACTGTTATGAAACAACTTTAGCTGAAATTTGCAGCCTTTTTTTCCTCTAACTTCTCATGTGAAGGATAAGATTGCTGTAGATGTACAAAGGTCTGTTTATATATGCCAGGACCACTTCTGTGTAAAGACTGACTGCATGGATCAGTAGAATAGTTGATGTGCTCTAAATGTTTGCTGTCATTTTCTTTCTCTAGCTGCTTGTAGCTGATACAATGCTGTGGTTTTCCAAATACTACAGATTAAAACATGTATTTATTCACTTCAGAAATTTGTGTAAATATTATGTGTATCTTTGCTCTTCCCTATTAATATTTTCCATTAACAATGTCTGAATAAGCTGTTTCAAAAAATGAAACTTTTCCTGTGTTTTATGGATGACAGGATCAGGTTTCATGTGGAAGAGTATATTGGGAAGTCTGCAGAGAAGAGAAAACATATTGCAAGCTGCTTATGGATAAAGGTTGCTCTTAAGTAAAGTTGTGTTGTTGGCAAGCACTTTAACAGATTTTAGTAAGTGCCTCGCAACAAGGTGGAAGTAATGTATTTTCAAAGTGGAGAAATTGAACAGAGAGGTTAGCACTTGCTCAGAGTCACAGAACAGAAGTAATTAACTGTGTTTCTTGAAACTCAGTAGGTGTTATTTTGATGGGGAGGTTTTTTTTATGGTAAATCTTGTTCTGTCCAGCCCGAATGCAGAGGCACCGAAGCAGTGCTCATCTCCCTGGAGTGAGGTGTGCTCTCCTTGAGTGGTGGTTGTACATCACTCACAGTTTAATGGACTTACTGTACCATAGCAGAGAGGAGTTTTGTAGAAGGGCTCTCTTGCAGATGATGGATGAGAATCCTACAGCTGTACTCTGCCCTGCTGGAAGGGGTAGGTTGTTTTTTCTGTTGTGTACCCTTGATTTTACTGCTGGAAGGTGAAGACTAGGAACAACTCCCCTTCAAATCTCTTTTTGCAGGAAGACACTGTCACAGCTGTGCTGAGAGTAGCAAGGTACCATGCTTGTGTTGCAGATGAGCACTCATGGCCCTTAGAACTTGTATCAGTAATTTGGTCATTAATTTTAAGAATTCAGATTTCCACTGCATGATGTGGAACGCCACTTCCCTAACTCCTAAGTAATGGCATCACTACTGCTGCTGTCAGTGTGTCCTGATAAGGGAGCAGATGAGTAGGAGTGCAACAGTGCATAGTAGGGCACTGTGCATGTACTTTACTCAGGAAAACTTTTGCAACTGTGGGCTTTGCTTATTAGGGGAAACCTAATACCAGTCAAGGCAACTGTCTCATCAGGTGTGTTTGATTCACCTGTACTGAATGCTGTGGGCATTTTGTAAAGGAAGTAGAAATGTGACAGAACAGTACCCTGTGTGCTTTGTTGCCTTTCAGCAACAAATATGTGGTATGTGGCAGCTAAGAATGTGTTTTTTCCCTGAAGTGCTTTATCTCTGGGGTGGCCTTGCCCAGTGATTCATTTGCAGGTGTTTGGGAAAGTTTGCTCACCAGTCTGTTGTTTGGTGGTCTTGAGCTCATTCACATCTGACTGTGGTGAGTGCCCTGATCAACTCTGACTAATGCTTGTGTGCTGCTCAGAAACTGCTGACTCACTTCATTTTCATGCTTTTCCCCTGTTTTCCTCCAGTGCCTCGAACTAGAGAGGAGGTAGAGTCCAAGGTAAGGTCAGAGAAGGAAGAAATGGAAATGGATGAGAGTAACTGCATGTTGTGGCAAGGATGAAAATGCTGCAAAGACTCTCTTTGGTAATGTGGGAAAAACAGAATAGCTGTAATGGATTTGCTGAAAAAGCACGTAAGATATGTGTTAAGAACCGAGCAGAGCAGTGTAACAGCTGTAGTGAGCCCACCAGGAGATCCTGGGTTATGGTCCTGCTAGTTTTCTGTTCTTCAAATTGAGCTTAAAGCCTTTTTACTTCTTATGCCACTGTTTTGACCTTCTGCTCTTCTGTCTGTTGTGTTATATTCTGCCACAAAGGGCTTTACACTGAAATAATTTTCTGCTTCTTGCAAAAGGGCTGACTTGGCTTGAGGTTTCTACTGTAGCGTAAATAACGGGGAAAGGCAATTAACCAGTTCTAGGCTGGGAAGGAGTCAGAGAAAAAGGTCACTGAGAGAAGGTTTACTTGCCAAAAGACTAAAGACAGGCAGACAAGCACACTGATTTCAGTTGCATATGGACTGTTTATTAACATCTGAAAAACCTCTGATGTTCATTAGATTTCCTTTTAATTGGACCAACAAAATTAAATTTCAGTCACATTTTCCCAGTAGAATCCAGGTGGATGTAATGGTTTGTCCATGCTGGTTCAGTTTGCAGATAATGGAGATTTTTTCATCTAGTGGAAAAAGGATGACTTGACTTAACAGCTGCTGTTAAAGACAGGGAAAGAAACATATCTGGGGGAAATGGGCACATGATTTCAAGTGGCATCTACTTTGTGAAAGGTAAATTGTGTCCTGCTTCTCTCCCTGTCTCCAAGTTATCCGTGTCTCTGCACATTGTAAGTCGCCTCTTCTTACCGTCTTTTTGAGCATTTTGGAAAATACTATTACTGCAGATACCGCTTTGCACTTCTGGAAGGTCTAGAAGCATTCTGCAGCAGACTGCAAGCAGACTGCAACTGCACATGAATCATTTATGAGGTTCCCCCCTTCAAGTCCCAGCTGGTTGGTCAGGGGTTAATTCTGTGATTCTGTCTCACTGTATGTGTTTTACATGCCTGTGCCTCTGAGTGTGTGCATAAATATTGTGTTTCACCCAAGAAGGAGACAGAGAAAAGTTTCATTTTGAATTTAAGCTTTGTAAAAGTATCTCAAAAATATTTAAAGTAAGCAGGAGAAATGCTCAAAGCCAGGCTTTTAAAAGGACCTGGGCATGTGCAGTTGTTCAGTGATGTTGTAGAAAATCCAGGTGGGTGTTAATGTATCTATCTAATGCCTAGTTGAGTGCAAAATTTATAAAAATGTTCTGGATTCTTAGCAGCATGTTTAGGAACTGTTAACATCTGCACACTTGCCATCCAGTAAAGTAAATGCAGTCAGTTCAAACACTCTCTCTAAATGATCTTGCTGGATGTTTAAGGTGGTTTTGACTAGCCCTGGCTTTCAGTGCTGAGAATACAAGATCATTGATTAGTTACATCACACTTGGCTGTTTTGGAGTCATAATCTTTGCTAAACAACAAAGAAAATTGAAACTTGTTGAGAGATTTCTTCTGGCTTCAACAGTTTGAATCGGGTCCAGAATGAAACATCTCTTTATTATTGGTGCCTGTGATAAAGGCTTTCATTCTCTGAAGTTCTCAAATTAAATCAGGCTGTTAGGGGACTGATGGTCAGGAAGAATGAGGAGGCTGAAAGTATTCCTAGTTCATGTTGTGACAAAATAGTTCTGAACACTAACATCATGAGGCAGAGGTGAGTGAAAATTGATGTAGAATAGAGCTGCTGATATGTGGGTAAAGCAGTCACCATGTTTATTTAGATTTTTACCTGGCATTTGGTTGTTTCCTGTGTAGGTGCATCTGAGCTTTTCACTGTAGCTGGCATCATATTTTTTGGAACCATGCCATCCACATCTCAGCTATAAGATTTTATTTTTTAAGTATTGGGTGTTAGATCGTTAGGGCAGGAGCTGGTTTTCTTTAAATAATAAATCTGGAAGGTTCATTCTTCAGTTAAACTATTTTCTACAGAAAGAACCATTAAACAATATTTAAGGAATAAGTATTAATATCCTGTGTATCTCTGTCTTGGTGTGGCTACATCTTATGTTTGCATTGTCATATTCCAGTTTTGGGATGCGATTTTCATAAAGGAGAAATTCAGCTACTTCATACTCTTCAGCATCATATGATAGCATATAGACAAATTAAATCATTACTTAGACGTTAAAAAAGGCCTTATGAGTCTTTTTGTGTTTAATGCTTCCTTAATATTCAAAGAGCATACTAATGTTGCTTCATATTAATTAAAAATATGCAAATGGCTTAGCTGAAGGAGACTGTCTTGTGTCACAGAAGATACAAAAACCTAACAGCTCACTTGGCGCTGTAATCAGGTGAATGGCACTTTTTGTTTCCAGCACGGTTAACACTATCTTGTGATTTGTAGTGGAAGTTTTTGGATACCCTTATGGAGAAGGTCGGTGCTGTTGGCTCATACCGTGTGACTTGGAAGCACAAAGGATGCGGTCTGTGCCATGTACCTGTTATATCAGTGGCAGTGTGGGCAGCAGGGCTCAGACCCTCCAAGCAGAACATGGTTGTCTGCAGTAGGGGCCCTGCAGCTCTGCTCAGAGAGAGGCCCCATGTTAGAAGTAATCATACTGGGGTTTTGGGGACAGTAGAAAATTCTTTGAGCCCGCAGCTCAGTGGTGGAAGTTGCACTTGAAGTTGCTGGTTAGTGGTGCTGTAACTGTGGTGTATTTCTCAACTCAGTGACTTGTGCCCTATCTCTGCTACTTTCCGCAATTTTTTTTCTTAAGAGTCTTGCTGCCACAAATTCTATGTTATTCTGTAGTTGCGCTTTCTGGTTTTATTTAAATAAACAAAACAACAAAGCCACACCAGTCAGGAATTAGACTCCTAGGAAAAGGCTTAAAGACACTGCCCAAAATTGCTAAAATGTAAATCACAATTCCAGAAACTATAAAGAGGTCTTTATATGGGAGCAAAAGTTACCCTTTTCTCACTGCTGATAATTTTTACCTTCTGATTGATGTCTTTGCAGCATCTATCAATGCCTTTAAGTCCTTCTTGGATAAGAACAATAGGAAAGACGTTTGTTTGTGTGCACACAAATGCACGTAATACCGCCCACTCAGTGCTAAAGCTGTAACTTGTAGTTTATGGTACAGACCCATCCAAGTTGCTGAATACTTGACTTACATTTCCTGAGGAATGGAGAAAGGAAGGGAAAGCAGAGTGCATTAGATCAGCACATACATCCTGGGTTGTACAGGAGCATTTATACCTATTGCATCATCTGCTTCTGCTGAAGGTCCTTGTGGGATGTGCCCATTCCCTCTCTGCCCTCTATGCGTGGCCTTTTAAAAGGTGTTGCGAGGAAAACGTGAGCATGGGCAAGAAGACAAAGGAGTATGAAAAGTACTATTTTGTGTTAAAAGCTGGAGCCTGGGGAAGTGACAGGTTGTGGTTCCAGTGCTGGCTGTTTGGTGGATTTACTGTGTAACTTTCACAAGCTCTGTACCAGGGGAGGTAAAAGGTGACCAGCAGCAGTATTTCACTAGTGTCTTCTGAATAGCTGTAGCTTTTCCTATCAGAGGGGATGGATAAATACAGGGAAAAAAATTGACAAAATCCACACTACTTTCCTATATAAATGAAGGATTTCATCTTGCATAGAGAAATGGACTTGTTCATGTTACTAAGTCTGCTGAGGGGATATGAAACTCTCCTGCCTGGATACAACTGCTTATGTGTTTGAGGTGTGTTTGTCTGTTGAGGAACTGGAGTTAGGAGGTGATACTTTCATAGTCAACCTTTGCAACTCATTGTGGGTAAGAATAGGAGGAATAAGTGTCTGAAACTTTGAAGTAAATGTGATTCATGTTTCTGTGTTGACTCACATGTAAATGTGGTTAGGATGTTGGGGAAGTATTTTTTCTGTTGAGACTGTATAAGCAGTTCCTGTACCTTGTGCTGACCCTTTGTGTTGCTGTGAATGTAATCTGTAGTTCTTAAAACAAGGTGAGGGCTATCAGTAGGCATAAGCTATGAGTCTTCATAGGAGAGGCCTTTCCAAAGCTTATCTCTTATCAAGAGAATGTTTGGACTCCCAGCACAATCTTCAAAAGCAACCCTGTTTTTGTACAAGCTCCTGAATAATCCTTTGTCTGCCTTCTTCTGTACCCCCATTTATCTGGGCTCTTTTAAAAGAAATGTTTTTATAATAACCACTGAAGAATTCAGTAGCTACTCTTGTGTTGGATCCGTTCCTGAAATGCCCAGCGTGGAGGTGATCAGTGTGTCTTTGATGTTGGGCAAGTATTGCGATACTAGTGGCAACATCCTGCTGTACTGCCCCTGCTGCCTCTGTAGTTGTTCACGTGTTAAATTCCTGTGTAAGGAGTGATGGTGTGTATCTCACCCTTGAGACATTTTTCTTATGCTGTGCATTGAGGATCAATGCCCTAATTAGGCTGACTCTGATCTCACTACTTCAAATGAACAGTTGCCCCAATAAGGCCATGACAGTTCTGTACAAAATTACAAAATTTCATGTATCATAAATGCAAAAGCATCTCTACTTACGGACATACGTAGGTGTATTTATATTTGCCAGAGCTTTGTTTGTTGCAAACATTCAGAACTGGTAATTTAACAAACCACCTGTACTTTTGCAGAATGCCGTAAGTCACTGAAGTGACTTTGTGCAAGCATGTTTGTGGGGAGCTTGTTTTTTATAGAGTGCTAGATGACAGTAACGTGTGGGTCTCATTACCTTTGATTAAGCACTAAATGTTATCCATGAAAACAAGTATTAAATTGTCTGTGAGCATGTTGATACAGTTGCGTGTCCTACACCCTTTGTGGTTATTCACCTCGGTTATTTTTGAGGAGCTATCCAGGTTGCTTTTGTTAGTGTGACAGCATAGCCCACATCCTGCTTAGATTCTCAGTATGCTTTCTTGTAATTTTTTACTGTTTAGTCCTGCTGTCTTGCTTAGTCCCTAAACTTTACTTGTGTGTCATGCTTGGTGCCCTTGTTATCAGTGCAAGTGGCTTTTTAGGTTAATGGACCCAGTTAAAGTAATAAAAAAAGGAAACAGAGGGACTCAGTGGTTCCCAGGACTGAACTCTGATAAACTCATCTACGTCTTGAGTATCTTAATGCAGCACTTTATTTTATTTTTTCCCAAGCTAATTGTAGATAATTGCGCTTACATATATATTTATATGCATATATATGAATTTATTAAAGTACAGAAATCTGTGTGGGAAACAGTTGAACGGAAACACTTGGCATTTTGGAAAGAAGCAACTTGCCTTCCAGTGCTATTTTTGTGAACTTCATGTTCTGCACCCGAGATAACTGATGTAGTTCACCTTGATGTATTTTTTGAGGATCTTTTTAGAAGCTTGGAACAGAAGTGCTTAACTTCAAAGGATTCTTTACAAATAAATACCTCCTGTCTGCAACAAGCCCTGCAGTTCCTAAATGTTGCATCTCTAAGGAGTTTTTTATTGATATTTGTTTAAGTTCATCTCCCTCCTCCCTGAATATTTCATGCTTCTGGAAAAAGGAGCAAGCCTGAACTGCTTCTCACCAGAACTTGAGCAGTTGCTCCCCATCTTTCCCACTCCTTCCCAGACTATGCATGCCTCTCTCAAACCACTGTCATCCTCCTCACCTTGCTGTATAAACGCTTTGCTATGTTGGGACAAGCATTGAGTCTTAACGGGAGCTGTGCTGTGCATTTTGCCAGTAAGGTATGTGTTCACAGAGGACTTGTGTCCTGGCAGGCGTGCAGAGTTTGTGTAGCTGTTTTCCCTACATTAGATCACAGCAGGAAGAAAATTTAAAAGGGAGAAGAGGAAAGCATTATGCTGTGATAATTATTTGAAAACTCCCAGATTATATTTATTTCTTCAGTTTACACTCTGTTACACAAATTATCTCTGTGCTCACTAGAAGATAAACAGTAAGTCAGTTTTATAGCAAGTATATAGATTTGAAATACTGAATCTTGCTGGTAGGTGGTATTCCTTCTTCAGCTTTTGAAACAGCCAGACTGACTGATATCTCCATTGTAACAATGTGCAGCTCAGGAATTCAGGACTCCTCATGAAAATCTAAAAGTATTCCTTAACTTTGGGGAAGGTCTTAAGATACGCTCCAGTTATTCCCCAGTTTGGGAGTTTTTGGAGAAATTGTGGTGGGTTGATCTTGGCTGGCTTCCAGGTTTACACTGAGCTGCTCCCTCACTCCCCTTCCTCAGCAGGACAAGGGAAGAGAATAGGACAAAAAAGTTTGTGGGTTGAGGTAAGGACAGGGGGTTTCATTCACCAGTTACCATCATGGCCAAAACAGACTCTACTTAGAGAAGTTTAATAAAAGTTACCATCAGCTGATAACAAAGGCAGGTAAAAAAATGCTCTAGTAATTGCCTTTGGGGGAGATGGAAAGTGATTCAAACCCTAATAAAGCGTGAGGCAAATAGATAATTCTTCTTCCAGATTTGCGGGTTTTTTTTGGTGAGGTGTGTACAGATACAGTCTTCTTGCAGATGAATACACACACAGATGCAAGCTCACTTTTGCTAGCTTGATGCTCACTGACAGAGCAGAGCACAGGGGCTTCCTGTGACTTGCTTTGCATATGTGTTTCATGTACAGCAGCACTGTTAAAATAGACTGATGTATATGCAGTGCTGCATATATATGTTTGTGATCTTTTCACAGAATCATTTAGGTTGGAAAAGACCTCAGAGATCAAGTCTGTCCTGTGACTGAACACACCACCATGTCAACCAGACCATGGCACTGAGTGCCAGGTCCAGTTAAACACCTCCAGTGTCAGTGACTCCACCACCTCTCTAGGCAGCCCATTCTAGTGTCTAATCACCCCTTCTGTGAAGAAATTCCTCTTGATGTCCAACCTGAACCTCCCCTTGCACAGCTTAAGACTGTGTCCTCCTGTCCTGTCCCTGGTTGCCTGGTAGAAGAGGCAGATCCCCACCTGGCTACACCCTCGTTTCAGGCAGTTGTAGGGAGCAACGAGGTCACCCCTGAGCCTCCTCTTATCCAGGCTAAACATCCCCAGCTCCATCAGCCACTCCTCACAGGACTTGTGCTCCAGACCCTTCACCAGCTCCTTTGCCCTTCTCTGGACTTGCTCCAGCACCTCAATGTCCGTCTTGTAGCGAGGAGCCCAGAACTGAATGCAGTACTCAGTTGTGGCCTCACCAGTGCCAAATACAGGGCTTTTGGTGGCAGCTGATACTGACTTAAAAGGTGCTACTGAAACTGCTCAATCTGACCTGAGCATATTTTCATAATAGTCTTTGTAACTCATCCATCCAAGAATCTGGTTTAGATGAGAAAATGCAAGAATAGGCAGTATCATCATCTGGTTGGCTGTTTTTAACTTGCAGCAAAGCATTTGAGGACTGAATCAAAGACCAGATGTAAGTGAAAACTTTAATGTATGCTTGAAATATGTACTGAAAAAAAAGAGGTGTACTGATGACTTGCCTCTCTTTCTAAGTGAGTGATATGAGCTCAATCTAGATGCTGTCAGATACGTATCATGTTGCTTTCCACACTCTGTGAACTTTTGAAATAGTGACAGTTTCTTGCTTCATTCGTGTGCTTCCTCTAAAAGTGCCAACAGTTGTGTTCTTTATGAAATCTCTAGTTGTAGTATCAAAACACTTACTGGCTTGGAAGTACGAAATAGAACTGTTCACTGGCAGCAGCATCTGCTGGCATAGAGTTCTTCACCTGGCGTATCGCTTCTATGTCCTCCTGATCAGTTAGTCTAAGCAGAAGGAAATGCTGAGCGTAATTGAAGTGGAAAACACAGTAAATCTTGCTGAGGACTGGAAGTTGGAGGGGAAAGAGTTAGAATGAATAGTCATGTAATTTGCTTTTAAACCTGAACGTGTGACCTGTTAGTCACATGAATAGATGCTTGTTGACTTAGTCCCTAAACAGACATTTGAGGTTTGAGTCTTTTGTTCTGTATCCAAAGGAAAACTGTTATTAAAGAATGTCCCTATATGGTTTAGATGCTCTAGCTAGCCATTTTCTCCTAATTAATTTTAAAGGGTGTTTGATAGAAGAGAGCTTCTTGGCAGCATTCTGATCTTAATAGCTTCTGAGAAAATGCATTGATTTGCCCTTTTGTTTTTAAAAGATTGCTGTATTTTTCAGTCATTATCTATAAAGAAATCACTAATTTATTAAACCAGCATCATGGATTAAGAATTAAAGACCTGACTCTTTTATCGCTTAAACTGGTGTTACATTGATGTCACCCATGAGGACTTTTAGGAAGAGAGAGAGTAAATGTAAGCTGTTCCTGTGGACTATTAAACCCATGTTTCTAGACCTCATTCATAAGATCAGAACTGATTCTTTTTGTTACCTGTACCAAGAATACATTGCCTTCTTGGAGTTTGGGAAATAAAAACAGTCCAAAAAAAATCTTACAATAATGAGCTTATGTCTGAGAAACAAAAACTTAGCAACCATTCCATGTACAATGTTTAGTTTGCACATTTTATAGGGAAAACAGATTGCATTTAGTCAAAAGAGAAAATTTCTCTGTGTGGTCCCTACTTTTCGTAAAGGAAGAATTAATGCAGTCTCTCATTTGTTGTTCCTTTTGTGAGCCAGTTAGGTTAGATGCCTTTGAATGGTATTGCTTAAGTAGATTTAGTTTGCCTTAAAACAGCTCTCTGAAGCTTTACCAAAATGAAGTTTGATGGCTGAAGTAGGAAAGTGAGGAATTAATTACTTTCAGACATTCCATTGTGGCTTAATAAAATTGTAAGGCAATAATTATATTTTATCAGTGTTATTGCATGTGTGTTTATTTCTGCAAAGTTTTATTTTAAAGACCCAGCAGGAAGTAAATGATTCACATAAACATAGCATTTTAATAAAGTTTGACATCTGTTATAATGAAAAGGTAACAAAAAAAAAAAAAAAGAGTTGCTGGATTAATTAGTGGACAAAAGACCTAATTATTTTTGTTACAAAGCCTGTCTGTCAGCTTCTTACTACAGTAGATTTATGTTGTTTATATCAAATAATGAGTTTTCAGGTCTTCACTAAGTAAACAGTGCTACAGTCTTTATTTGTGGCTGCTGTTTTTATGTTTTATCCCATGTCTTACTGATCTCTGGGAATTAGGTTACTGTGATTCTGTGGGATAGAATTAAACAGGCAGACTATCACAAAAAACCCCTTTTGATCAGTTTTAGCCAAGGACCATAGAATAAACCCAGTCATCAGGGTTTTGGACACTGTAGAGTCTTTGAAACCATCCACTTGCAGGTAGCTGGTTGCTTCTGTTCTGTTTTAAAGAAGGTTGCTGCCTTTTTAATTGATTGTCTTTGTCTTCTGAGTGTTCAGTGGAAGGGCTGGAGAAGAAACACAGCAGTGTTTCCTACTAGACAGCATTTCTCATTCTGCTTAGCCTTCAAAAACAAAGCCTTTGGTCAAAGCCCAAGCTAGTAAATTGTGTGCCACCCTAAGAATTGTACTTTTAACAGGAAGGCTTGTTAAAGCTGGAAAAGCTTTTTCTGAGTATCATGGCAGTGGTTACTACAATGAATAGAGGCCTGTTCTACCGTCCTGAGCTACAGCTGGTGTCAGCTGTGGTACTGAATAGTACAGCAAGACAAAGGGAACAAAAGGACACATTTTGTCTGCTAATAATAGGCTTGGGACTGCCCTAAACTCTTTATATAGATTATACAACAATACTGATTCTCTTTCTTAAAATTTTCCTCATCTTCCTTGTGGTTGAAAAACTGGCTAAATAACTTCCGAAGATTCTGAGCAGTTCTTTGCTGTGGCGAGCAGAGTCAGCAAAGGGTGGTAAAATAAATGTTTCAGGACACTGATCTGAGACTCAGTGCCTCACATAATGGTATCTCATATAAACTAAAAGGATAGGCATAAAAATTTTTTTCATCAGTTAATTCCCTAGGCTGCTGACAGCTGCTGTTTTGCTACTGCATGTGACTGGCACATTCAGAAGTACTGTCTCAGGGCTTCCTACCTGGGAAAACTCTTCCATGTCTCAGAGGGAGAGACAGTGGAGGAATGGAACAGCATGGCAGGGCACCTCCTGACTAACTGCATTCAGAATGCTGGGGGTTGTGTTTACTGTGAGATGTGTCTTCATTCTAGCAGTGGTGGTAGTGATGGTAGGGGGAGGTCTGTACAATATTTGATAGGTCAGAATACTCTGCAGAGGAAATTTCCTCTGAATGCTCAATTGCTAATGTTGGACTGGACCTTCCCAAAATTATACAAACATTTCATAAGTAACTGTAGAGTTGATTCTTTAATGGAAACACTGCTGGGTCACAGGTTACTACTGTTATTGATGTTTCATTTCTGGCTTTATGGATTATAACTGACAGAATCAGTGTCAAGGAATAATTGAACAAATTGTGTATTGTGCATAGCCAAGCTTTTCTTCTCTTGCCAAAATCAACTGTTATTTGAGTATGAGAGGGGAGGAAGACAATAAAGCTAGAAATAAGGGGCTGCTGCTACGTCTTGTTTGGGGACCATATCCGGCATAGCTTGTAGAGAAAAGCACATCTTGTAAGCAAGCTCTAAAGCTTGCATTTACTTTCAAGCAGCTCCTGAATATTACACAGGTGACAATATAGGTCTTATGAAGTACAGACGATTCAAATAAAAATATAAATTAATATCAGAGCTATCATATAGTTCAAACCAAAATATTTTATCAATGAAAACCTTATATAGAAGAGTATTGTAGTCCATGGAAAGGAGTCATACACTCATGGGCTTTTCCAAGTTAAGATTGAAATTTAAAAACTTGTTTCCAAAGACAAATGTAAATTGATTCACAAATACAGTATTCTCTTTCCATTGTTACTTTTGCAAATACTGACATCAGGCCTTTTCCTACCATAGATTTAATTTTAAGCATGAAGTCTGTTTTAAGTCTGTCTGTAGAAATAAATGCACTCCGTAACTGCTGATACTATTTGGTTTTGCAGGTTGTCTTCTGAATTTTGTCTGAAGGTACCCTCTTGCTTTCTCAGCAAATCATGGACATCGTTGGCTTTCTGAAGTCGCAATTCATTTGCCACCTTCTGATCTGCTACATATTTATAGTGTCAGGACTGATCATTAACTTCATTCAACTCTTTACACTTATACTTTGGCCAATCAACAAGCAACTGTTCAGGAGGATCAACTGCAGGCTGGCTTACTGCATTTCAAGCCGTAAGATTTCTTTTTTTTTTTTTTTAAGTATTTTCATATTTTGTCTTGAGGGAATTTATAGAAAAGTTATGGATTTCAAAGCCTGTAATAAAGGTCATGTCTGCTTCCTATAGCGGCTGCACTTATGTGAAGAGATGTATGCCTTGTTGAAATGTCTTGTGCTGAAATGTTTTGCGCTTTAATAGTGGGATACTTGCTTGACTCAGTATATTGAAGAAAGACTGCCTATCATTTGGCTATCCATCATGTTTCATTAACCCAAATGAGAAATAGTGACCAAATAATGCATCTCAGCAAGTTCATCTATTATCTGTAAGGCTTACAGTGTTAACAAGTCGCTTCCAGTAATGCTTTCGATCTTTTAATCATCCATGATTTTGTTTATGATCTTGGTTTAAATGTTTCATGTGCAAATCCTGTTCAGGACTAGGAAATAACAGGAAAAAAAAGAAAAATCTTCGATTTCCTGTGTTTCTTTCTTAAGCCAGTTATAAACTGTTTTTTCTTTGAATAGGATTTCAGATGTTAAGCTGCATCTGTATGTATTTAGTATATGCATGTAGTTATAATTCAAAATACAGCAGGTAGCCCATAACCAGTTGAAAGAAGCAGGGATTGCAGTGATACTGATTTTTTGGGGGGAGATGAGAGCATGGGCTGAGGATGTTGTAGATAGACCAGACTTTTGAAACTGCTGTGAGATGTGACAGTTGACTGGCACTTGACAAAGCAGATAGTTTCATTGGAATGAAGGAGAGCATTTGTTTCTTCTCTATTAGTAGGAGTTTAGTGGAATCGTCACCTGACAACAGTGAATTATCAGAGCATGTGCAGTTTTCTGTTACAATCAGTTTGCTTATATATTTGCTTTTAAAAAGCTACAACTGCAGCTTCTTTTTATTTAAGCAATTTTTATTTTAAGCAATTTTATTGTACTGTTGCTTCTGACTTCCACATAACTGCATTAACTTACAGCAGAGAGAATTCTTCACAGAAACTGTCATAGAAATGCTAACGTGCCCACATTCATTATTTAGGAGTGTGCTGTTAGATGTGTCCACCTTCCAGAGAGATTTCCCTGGGCCTTTCTGAACTCAGAAGTGGTTTCTTAGAAGGAAACTGTTAAACAATGCACGCTTTTTGTTGCTCCCTAAAGATTATTCAAGTGTGATGTCACTGTCAGTGCTAAGTGACTTGGGGATGTTTCATACTGGGGAAAACAACCCTCCATTACAGCCTTTAACAATTGAGCTGTAGAAATGCAGCAAAATGGTTTTGTTCAGGTAATCTCTTCTGTTACTAGGAACCTGAAAAAGAAAACTATTGTTAGTATTCATAATAAACTGTATGAGGTAGAAACCAGTCACATGCCTCAACTTGGTGGCTACTAGGGATTATTTATCTTCCATCAGTCACTGAGAAGCAACTATTCAAAGCATTTTTTTAAAAAACATACTTTTGACTTAAATTTCAAGTGCATCAGATTGTATAGGCCCAAAAAAATTTGGGATGCTGTTTTATTATTTCTGTAATGGAGAGAGGATGTTCCTTTTGAAAAATCTAATTTTTGCTGTCTCTGTGTATGTCCCTGAAGTAGTGAGTTTGTAAGTACTATTCATTTGCATGTACAAACAGTGGCATTGAATATGGCCAGGTTTTTACCTTTTGCCTGGCAACATAGTGTGTTTGAAGCCATGGTATGTAGAAGATACTGCTGTATATAGGTATATATTATTATTTTTCATTCAATGCCATCTGGCCCATTCTTGATTTTGACTACTTAGTGCAGTGATATTAGCACAGACTCTACAGTCTTCATGCTGAATCTTTCAGTTTAGCTCAATCTAGTCTGATCTAGGGGATGGACAGTATGGAAGAGGGGGAGTAATCCTGCATGCTTGTCCATGGTGGGGCAGATGGCTTTGTACTCAGGGTTGCTGATCTAGTCTGCAGTGTTGATGCCACTGGAATAGATGGTGGTGTGAGGTTTTTGCCCAGTCATGCTCAGAACAAAGTATGTCTAGGTTAAAGCCATTTATTTTAGCTTTACAACAGAGCAAGATAGCATTTGATGAGTCACCCTTATCTGATTGATATTTAGAAAGGGGAAAATGATTGCTAATTTGAAAAAGTGTTTCAAAGAACTAAAGAACAATTAATCAGAATGGATGTGTTTTTGGGGGCCACTGGTGTGGTGACTAATAAGTCAGGTCTCTATGGGTCTGATGAAAGTCGTGGAAACAGCCTACAGTTGGAGACAGTGAAGTTGGAGAATATAATACTTCTACAGTGGTGACAAGCATCATGTTGCTTTGAGAGCCTGATACAGCCTGAGTCACCAAGTCAGTCATAAAGTGAAATATAGAGCAGGCATGTTTTAATTGAAAAATGAAATGAAAGCAGCAGTTATCCTTAGATCCTGCAAGTTCAGTTGTTTTCTGTTTGATATCAAAGGTAGAGATAAATGGCTCTATGAATCTGGAGAGTTATTTTGTCTTTGAAGATGTGCTCTTCGGGCAAGTTGGGGTTTTTTGTATTTCAAGTAGAGGTATTTTCTTATACCCTTTTTCTTCCTATCTCCTTCCTAATATAAGAATGCAATGTTCTCACTTCTCCTCATGCACTGTCTGCTGTCATAAAGCATATGGGAAGCTAAAGTGCTATTGTGATTAATGACTTCTCCTCACTTGAGTAGTACAGCTTAAGTTGGGGTGTTTCTCTGTTCACATGGATCAAACCAGACTAGCTCAAGTTAAAATATTCACAGAATCATGAAATCATTGAAGTTGAAAAAGGCCTTATGATTGAGTCCAACTTTCAGCTCAGCATTGCCAAATCCACCACTAAGCCATGTCCCTGAGAGCCACGTCTCCACATTTTTTAAATATCTCCAAGGATGATGACTCAAATTCTGGGCAGTCTGTTCCAGTGCTTGACAACCCTTTCCATGAAGAAAGTTTCCCAAATATCCAATCTAAACCTTTCTGGGGACAATTTAAATCTGTTTCTTCTTGTCCTGTCACTTTTTAGTTGGGAAAAGAGCCCCACTTCACTACAGCCTCCTTTCAGGTCACTGCAGAGAATGATAAATGATCCTCCTTTTCTCCCTCAGTTGCTCCTCTTCAGACTTGTGCCCCAGACCCTTCAGCAGCTTCCTGCCATGAGCTGGCTGCATGGAGTAACTGTGGCGGGGTAGCTGAGCACGGGTAGCTGTGCGAGCTGCTGCTTCTCTGCCGTGAATTTGGGACCTGCACTACAGCTTCTCACCATAACTACTGACAGCCCAGAAGGCCAAAGCTGCAGACATTCAAACTTTTCATCAATGCAAGTTAGAGGAGAGCTAAAAACTTGGTTTCCAGTTTGAATTGACAGTCAGAAGGATTAACTAGAGCAACAACTTGCTTTTAATGAAACAGAGCAGGTGTAATGTCACATACCAAGTTGCCTTCAGTAATTGATGATGAGAAGTTATTGCCAGTCTTGAAACCAATTGTGAGTCAACATGGTGAGCTTAGCTTCTCTGTTTACCTGCTGCAATATGTAATAGCATTGGGGATGCTCTCCAAAGGGTGTTTTCTATTCCCCATGTTGCAGTTTGGCTTGCTTTTATATCTCCAAGGTACTTCTCATACTTTACTATAAATAAACTCTTTCTGTTTGATCCTGTTACCCCATTTGACAAATACGTAGAGAGTAGTGGTAAATTCTAGTCCTGTGTCCTCTGTATGTCTAGACCCTTACCAAAGAGTGTTGTTGCAAAGAGTGGACATCCAGCGTCAAAAGGACAAACTTTTGTCTGTGTTGGTCTTAAAATGAACCAAAAGATTGGTAAGGGTTGTGCACCCTATTTCATGTTTAAACAAACAAACCAAAAAACCCCCAAAACAAACACCGCAAAAGAAACCACACACACAAGAGCCTAACAAGACTCCCAAAATAAAAACAAGACGCCAAAGTCTTTGGGCTTCTAACTTACAGAAAATATTTTCTGGCTTCAAATATATATTCATGGATTGGTTCAGCTGCCTGTTAATCTGCTCCCCCTTTTGTAAAATGACAACCTGAGTAAACTCCTTCATACTGAAGTCAACAGGGTGCACCCTAATAAGGAAATTGAATACTGCAAACCTCAGTAGGGGGATAACAATAAAAATTTCAAATGTAAGTGTGCTTGGAAGTTGGCACAAGAGCAAAAGCTAGGAAAGCAATCAATGTCAGGTTTTATTTTTAGGAACATTTTAATTTAGGAACATTTTGTCCTAAGTTTCTTTTTCTAAAAGATGGAGAACCAAGGTAGGAAGCACTTAGTGTGGAATAATACATCTCAGTTCTCATAGATGCTGTTTGTGCCTGGATCAGAAGGGGCGGGAATACACCTTATTCCTTCCACCCTCTTATGTGGTGGCAAACCACCACAAGGGGGGCACGCAGCTTTTCTACAGTAGCTTCTAAAGTTGGCCAGACTCATAGAGGGAACAGGTTATCTTGGGATTCATGCCATATGTGCTCATGGCTGCACAGCTTGCTGGGCAGTGGGAAAGTGGTTTGTACTTCCCAGATCAGTCTGTGCTTGCTTGGCTGTTGAAGTGCAACCCCAGGTCAAGCAGAGTTTGCTGGACTCCTGTGGACTGTTCAGGACATGTTTAGACTATGAGAATGGGACATACACATATAGGATACACAGCTTCTTTTGAGGTGCTGAGTGGGAGGTGAAGTGAGGTGCTTGTGAGCAGAACAGTTGTTGTTATCTTGTCCTCATGCTGCCACTGTACTGGGGGGAAATGAGCTTCTGCTGCTCCTAGGGTGAATGGCAACCTGGCCTCCTGCTGACTCTGCACCAGGTGAATGTTACATAAACAAAAGACCTGGCAGTAGCGATATGGTTGTGTGGACAGGTGCTCCAAGGGCCTTAAAAGCAATCAACTTGGCTTCTAATCTGCCTTCATAAATAAATTATAGTAGTACTAATACCTATTGTTGTGCCATGAAAGGGGTGTTGTTACACCTTTGGGTAAAATTACACTATGTAGGCTGCAGTTTGTAGATCCTGCTGAGGGGAAGGCCCTTGTTTGCACAGAAAGAGGCACCCTGATGCCTGTTCATTGACTGCAGCAAAACCAAGATGGAAACTGATTCTTCTTATGCCTGAGCTTCCTAGAAACAAAACCAGAGGGAATTGAGAACTACTTCAAGTTCTGTCATCTTGTCTGACTGTTATAACACAGTAAAGCTAATTCCTTCCGTGTGCAACTATAGGTTTTGCAACGCAAGGACTTTGTGATAGTATCCAGGCCGTGCTAATCCTCAGTCCTTTGTTTCTTGGACTTCAGAGGAGCCCTCAACCATTTTACTTGTTTATATGAAGGTGGTGCTGAGGCAGGGAGGAGAATTCTTGCCTCTACTGCAGTTATGTAGTTGGGAAGGGCTGGGAAGCAAGAGGTTCCCAGAGAGGTAGGACTTTCTTCTTCCTCCACTTGTCTTTACCACCATCATATGCTGCAGAGGAAGCAGTCTGCTGTTGTCAAAGTATGGCACATACAAAGCATGTCCTTAACACAGTCCTGTAGTATTTTATTTATAGAGCAACCTGACTTATGCTTGTCAATGTTGATGTAGGGAAGACTTTTCATAGGACACTTAGGACTGTTTTCTTAGCCTCTCTGAAATGTTGTTTTGAGTAATCTGTGCAAAATGTATTTTTCTCAAGAGCTACTTGTCTACATAAACCTTTGTTATCTCAGTTCCACACACCACATTGTACAAAGCCACTGGTGAAGATTACAGAAAGTTTGCAACAACTACTGGAGGAAAGTTGGAGGGCCATATTTGATAGTCTTGCAAAGGGAAGATATTGATTTGAACCTTGAGGAAACTAGATCATCACCTTAGCCTTCTCTTTTTCTCTCAAGCCAAGCTATGGTAATAACCATGGAAATAGAGTGTACTAAGAAAATGCCCATGTTAGTTTTAATGTAGAGAAAATCTAGAAGAAATAAACTTCAGCAGAAATCATCTACCCTAAAGTGTCATCTACTCTAATTCATTAGTGTCTTCCTTCAGCCTATTTTCTAATACCCTTTTATACCTGTTGCATACTGAGGACAGTGCTTCTGGTAATCTGGACAATTCTCCACTGAGACCAAACGTTGACTTTCTCTACTTTAATTTGGAAAAACAGAAGGAGCAATTACTGCACCAGATTCTCCATTTTACTAGAGAGTAAGATAAAGTGTGTGTGTGTGTATGTATGTATGTTTGCTTCCATCACAGCTTGAACTTTTTTTCCAGACTGTGTTTGTGGAATTTCATTAATAGCTATGAATAAGTCCTCTGCAGTGCCTAGCATATGCCTCCAAATTTTCCCTACTATCATTAACTTGCTGTATCAACTAATAACATTTCAGTCCTTCTCATTTTGTGCCACTTTCAGGTGTTGTTACTCAGTTTTCGTAGGTGTTCAAGTATTGACAGTGAGCTTGAATGGATCACACAAGACTGTATGCTGATTGCAGGCATGCTGTGTGAGCATGCTGAAGGTGTGCTTGAATCACATCTGTGTGTGATCTTTATCAGAGTTCCTTGTTCAGCCTACAAGGGTTATGATCTGTTAGGCTCAGCTTTCAGTTCAGGAGAAAGGGACTGCTTTCTGTGAAAATGAATGTGAAAAAAATTTTTGATACTGATGCTTTCTATACGAGACTAGTGAAGATCTAGAGAGGCACTTAGTTTGATCTTTAATGAAAAGGGCATCTTCACTGTCACTGATACTATACTTTTATTGCTGGAGCCTTTGTAGAGGTCACTTGTCTTCATTTTCCTTTTTTATTTTTTTTCTGTCAGATTCCTGATCTGAAGAAGTGTGGTGCTGATAGCCTGCAGACTGGAAAGAGAGATGGTAGGGAAGCAATAGGTGAACTGTGTTCTGTTTGGTGTCTACCATCACACATCACAAAGATTCTTTCACTTTTTGTTAAACATCAGATCTGGCCAGCAGACTTCCTAGGTTCCTGAACTGGGGTAGGTTTTGGAGTGTTTATACAAAAGCACTTCTATCTGACGCAGCATAATCAGGAACGTGATATCTAATGATTCATGACATAGCACAGAATCTGAAGACTTTCTGGTGCTACAGTTGTTTATTCATTAAGGGTGACTATCACAATCAGAAGATCATTTCATATTTGTAGAAACCCCATTTTAGCTATAGGCCTGATTTCATTGCTGAAATGGTACTGAAACTGAAGGATAGTCCCTTGATGATGTGGAAATGTCCTAATACATGAGAGATTTTTCATCGTACATAAATTTTGTACTGCTCTTATGCTGTAGTTACATGACCCTGTTTAAATGATCTCCAGATCAATATGTACTGCTAATGAAAGATTTTGATGAATGAATGTATCTGCCTGTGTTAGGTAAGGAAATATAAATAGTGATTGTGCCAACTCAATTTCTTGTTTCTTGATGGAACTTCTAAAGAAGCTTACCTTTTTTTTAAAAAAAAAAACCTGCAGCTGGGAGGTTTTTGTCAGGGGCTCTCATTAATACAGCTTTGCTGCTGTGAAGGAGCTACTCCCCAATCCTACTGGATTTTTTTTTTCCCCTATGAATCTCATACCATTCTCTGACATTTTCCAGGTATTTCCCTTGGCTCATAGAGTATCTCTTCTAAGGATGTGCAATGTGCTAATCCTCTGCAGTTTGCTGAGGACTCTATACTGGAAATCTTAACTATAGAGAACTAAAGAATCTCTTACTTCCTTCAAACTCATATAATTTATCTCTAGGGCCTATATGAGAGACTTTTGCTATTCTTTGTACAAAGACAAAAGATAGGGAGGGAGATGTTAACCTTACAGTATTCAGAAAAATGCATGCATTGTATGGATTGAGTTGTATTTTTACCCACCAAAATATATCAACTAAAATTTTATTATTTGAGCATGTATTGCCTTTTGTGCTCATAGAGGAGGAAGATACAGGCAAAATAGTTGACATACCTCTTTATGTTTATGTACTTAATTTACCTAGTTTAAAATTGAGACCATAGTGCATTTTCATTTCAGTGTAGTACAGTATATTTTCAATATTGTTTTTAAATACAAAGAGTTCAGAAATTTTCTGCTTGGATTAAAACCAATGAAGCTTGTCTCTCTTATGTCTTCACAGGCTCTTCATTAATTCATGGCTAAAATTCAGGGTTGCTTGAAAGGTGATTTAAATTTCTCTGGTTGTACAGGGATAACTTGTAGCTCCTTTTTGGTGCATGCAGTTGTCAGGTGAGAATTAGAAAAGCTCGAATGGCATATGCATGAATCTTTGAGATGTGATAGATTTCTTCATGTGGAAATCAAATGATGGTCGATATATAGTTAGGCGAGTGCAGGTGAGCAGAATGGCAGACTGTCCCAGAAGCAGCCCAAGCTGTGTGAGTTGCACTGTTGGATTTAGTGACTTAAAAATTTTGGGAAAGAGCTGTCCTATGCTGTTGCTCAGTGTATGTGCCATGTAAGTAAGTCCTTGAGAAGTTCTTTTTCTATGTTGAAAAGGTGGGTATGGAAATTGGACCACTTTTAAGAGCAGTGGTATGTTAGGTTCCTCCTGTGTTGCATAGGATATTGGAGTGCCATAGGAATCTTCAGGGCTGTTTTTCAAAGGTGGTTCCTGTGAGCAGTATTAAAAAGTGGAAAATAAAAGTTGAGTACTTCACTGTAAATAGTGTGGGAATGATAATGCTGTCTTTGACCTTCATGTAGTCAGGATGCTGGAATCTCTCCTTTATTTCCAACTTGTGTCATTGATTTCTTGCTGTAAAAAAGTCCTGTAATCATGACTGCATTTTTAAGCAAGGAAGACTAAAAAAAGGAAGAGGAAGGTTGTCTGCTTTCATAGATGAGCAGTGCCTATTGCAGGTGGGTACTTCCGTAGGACATCTTTCCTTGAGATATGAAAAATATATGCTAGTAGAAGAAACCCCTGCGACCAACTTGCCTGTCTGGAAGGGCACCATTACTTATTACCGGTATTACGTTTGGAAGGTCATTCCTGCTGCTCCCTTCACTGCTTCATTAGGCATTCTACAAGGAGCTTTGTGTTGACCTTTGGGGGCTGTCCAGGTGGACAAAGCAGCAGAAGGAAATGCCTGGTTGACGGTTATCTGCACTGACTGGTCCTGTTGCCAAACCAAGAACTGCTGGTTAGTTGAAACATGGGAGTACTCCTGAATTCCTTGGGGAAGAAGGGTAAGAGGAGCCTTCAGATATGAGACAAATACCTCTGACATGTGGCTGTTAAATAATTAATTTTCCCAAAGGGTTTGAAAAGAGCATTTCAAAACACTGACTACTGAGGATCTGTATGTGTGTTAAACCCATTGTACTTGTGAGGCTGGCTTTGTTCCATACGCTGTGCAACTTGGAGAGAAGAAGCTGTTTTGTAGGCAGATTGTATCAGGATAAAAGACAGAAAAAAGCTGTGAAATTAAATGTTTGAAGTGTGCAGCTAATTTTTGGTTTTTTTTCTGAAAGGATGGTTGATTGATAACTTGCAGCATGGAGATAGTTTAAAAGGAATCATGGTTAAAGAAATGAACAAAACTTGTTTCCGTATTTCTCCACTCCTCCAGCTCAGAACTGCACTAGAGAAGGAAGGATCACTTGAAAGCTTTTTCAAGAATACATATGCTGGCTTAGTGTCTTCCTCACCTGAAGAAGTACTGGATTTTACATTTTGTGGATGTTACGTTAGAAGGAGAGAACCTATTTGATTGACCTTGAATGATGTGTATGTGTTTCGAGAGAGAAGGCAGTATGGGGATGGGAGCTGGAGTGAAGCTAAAAATTGAGGTGGTGTGCCAGAACACATGCAGCAAGGCTTTTGCCCAGATCCAGTGCTGATTCAAATACTAGAGACATGCTTTAATTTACAGATCTTAACCACAAGTTTTCGGTTCCCATCATAGCCCCTGTGAGGAAAGCCCAATCTGGCCTTCTGTATACCATGAAGGCTTGTGCATTTAAGATCTTGCATTAAATCTGATTCTGATCTTGATTACCAAAGCAATTTCAGCTTGGCTGCATTACAGGAATGCTGGGTTGGCCATATTAAACTGTAGTTTATTTTATTTTGTATGTTTCATCTGAGAAACCACTGATGACAACCCATCAAAAAGGGTGAATCCCCTTTTTGTCAATAGTGTTTTGTTGTCTTAGTTTTGTAAGAAAATCAAATGGATCTTGGTCATGGAGCTGAGACACAGAAAGCACCAGAACTATCACTGTGTGATCTCAGCCTTCAAAATTACAGTCATAATGTTTTAATAAAGCAAAGTATTTTTCACTTAGTGTATTAGCTACTTTATGCACATGTATATGCAGGTTTTAGTTCTGTGACTAAGCAAGCACTGAGGTGAAATTGCTAAGAAGATCAAAGCACAGATAAAGCTTTAGCTTTGTAGTAGGTGTGATGAAACTAATCCCTATTTTGTGTAACTCAGCATGGTGTTAACAGTAACTAGACTGGTGACATTATTTTCTTTGGAGATTATTTTTATTCCAGTTGAGAATCTGGCCAACCTAAGTAAATGTCAGTGTGTGTTTGAAATAAAGAAAAGTGGAGGGGAAAAAATCTGTGGACCATCAATCTTTGGTTTAGTTTGGTTTGATTTTTAACAGCACAATATACTTGGTCTCTCTCCTAATCTGTGATTTTTATCTTGAAGTTATGTTGACAAATTAGTAAGTGTTGGGTGTAGGTGATTTGTTACCACTTTAAAGTGAAAGCTTTGTTTGTACTTTAATATTCAAAATGACACATTTTTTATGAAGTGTTCCTTTTAGCCTATCATTCTAGTCACAGGCTGCCTCTGTGTAGTGCATGCCTTTGAGCAATTACCAGTGAGCTCCTCTTTCAGCAACCTGTGTGTGCAGTGTGCTCTGTAAAATTCACTGCCTTGCATGCTTGCCTGAAGACTGGTTCTGTACTCTGCATACCCTGCCTTAACTGTCAACATCTGAGGGGTGAGCAGTGGGCTCTGGCCAGCCTAGGGCTCCCTCTGTCCCTCCTTGCAGGAATGGTAGAAGGCAGGTGAAACCCTCCTTCCTGTCCACGTTCCTTGTTGTGTCAGCTTTTTGATAAATGGCCAACATTGATTTGCAAAAATGAAGTGTACTTTTAAACAGCATTTTGTATCTTCTTTTAGATTTATTTTTTCTTTGCTGTTCAGCTATTTTTTTCTTCACTAAGAGCAGAGAGACTTGCACTTCAGATTTGATGCTGGACCCTCAGTAGAAGAAACTCTTCCTTTTCAAGAGTATGTTCCTCTTGCATGAAGTTCATAAATCAAAGTCTTCCATGTTGTACCTTGAGATCTGCTCGCTTGCCCGCTGCTTTACTATGTCAAGGAGAGATCTGATATGCTGCAGCATCTAGATTTGGAAATGGGTTGTGTTTTTCCTTGCGGAAGCAAGCTTTGTCCCACAGAGGCAGGCTGTTGGAAAAACCTTTGCATGACATCTAGCTGGAGCTAGAAGCTTGTCTCACAAGCTTCTCAGTCACATCCTTGGCAGTCAGAAAAAAGCTGAAAGGAATGATGCTCACAGCAACCCAGGGCATGAGTGGTTTCTGTCTTTCAGCTGGACACGCTGATGTTTCTTCCACTGCAATTGGATTACATGGAAATTCCACATGGAGAGAAATTTGAACTGGTAGAAATTACACCATTTTCAAATAACAGACCCCTCATTAGACAGGACCTCAAGGCTCTTCCTGTTCCTTTTTCTTAGTTCTACTGTGATGCAAGATGTTGCAAAGACATTGAATCAGCAGTATTAATACCAGAGGAGGTTCTTGTCTAAGCCTTCAACTCAGTCAACTCAAATGCTAAATAGTGTTTATTTGCACTAGCTTTCTGCTTTCCAGCTTTTTAGGCAAGACTTTAAAGGAGATCCAAATGGCCTGCACAGAAGCACAAAGACCTCTGGAACAGTGACAGCTGGCAGCGTAAAAGGTGTAGTCTGCACTTGATAGGTCTGGTAGAGCTGGTGCTGTTACTGTGCTTCTCTTAATTTTGCACATCAGAAATCCCGTGAGAAGTCTGAATGGACTTCAGGAAGAGTTGTTTGTAAAAAGCTGTAGTTCTTCCTTAGCAAAGAGGAAGTGTCAGCCTGCATGAGTTAAAGCAGAGTATTCTGATCCATGGTAAATCAGTAGTGTGTATGGCCTGAAAATTGGGAAGCCCAAGTTTTGCAAGCTGATAAATGCTGCATCCAAGTGTCTGAGTCACATGGATCCTGCATGTCTTTCATTTTGAGAAAGTTGAGGCAACGAAAGTGGTAAAGGTCATTCAGAAAGGAATAAAGCTAAATTCAAGGAAAAAACTGACTTGCAATAGGCTGCCCTTTTTTTTTTTTTTTTTTTTCTGGGATTCCTCTACAGTTTTGATCAGTTTGTCATGGGATAACACGTTGGTACCTGGTATACCATATGTAATGTTGTAGCCTTTTGTTAAATCTTGAAAAGTTTCCTTTTTTTTTCCCCTGTGGTGCCAGAAATATTTGTGATAAAGTTGACAGAAGTATCAGTAGTTCATAGTCTCTACTCCTGACATGTGCATGACTTGTTTGTATGACAGGTCTTTATTTTACTATTGCTATGACAAGTCAGATTTTGTCATTTAAGATGTTTCTCCTGTACCAGCCTGAAATGGCATGTGTGGCTGCTACTCTTCGCAATTTGCAAAGCACTGAATAGAAAAATGACTTGGGTTACCAGAGAAGCACAGCCTGCCTTTTGTAACTTCCAGAGGTTCTCTTTCTGAAAAATGAATAGACGAGGGTAAATTCAGAGCTTGTTGATGCTGCAGGATTTCCATGGACCGTGTAAGCTAAACCTCTGTTTTCTAGGAAGATTAGTCAACACAAATAGTTCTAAGAGTACAGCACTGTTGCTTGCACCAGATATGAAAAAACAAAAAGCTTATTGCCTCTTTGTGCAGAATTTTTGCAGTTATACTGAGCTATACTTTCTGATTTCACTATACTGAGCCACTGGGACTACATAGCAGGAAGACAGTAATGGGGTTTTTTGTGGATACCGTTTCAGTTTGATCAGTGAGAGGCTAGACAAGCAAATGGCACATTTGAATCCTCGTCTTCTGGAGCACATGATCTGCAGACTGTCTGAGCAGGTTGTGATGTTCCAGCAGTGGATTAGTTTTCTAAAAGCTTTGAGGAAAGAGAAGTGCAAGCACAATCAAGCTAAATGTGAATTAAGAGTCACTAATGTCCTTAAGTGTGGTGTAATGTTGTTGTTTACTTTGGGTGTATATCTGTCCTAACAGAATGTGCACTTTGTCGTGTGTATTGCGTTCTTCAGTGAGAAAAAATGGGGATTTTTGTATATTTATGTATTTGGGTAACATCATCTTGAAGGGTTACAGGCTGCACCCAGTACAAAAATCACAGCTTGATACTTGATAGGTATATTTGATCTGTAGTACTTTATTTTTAATTCATGAAAGCCATTTGTTTGATTTGTAGTTTCTGACCTTATTGTCCCTCTAAAGAACATTTTGTGAAAGTCGCTGATAGGGATTAAGAAGCTAAAATAAGCACTGGGACATAGTTCTTGTCTCTCAAGACCTCACGTGATGAAATGCTGTAACATTACAGGCAGAGAGAGGGAATTCATAGAATGCAAGTGAAAAATGAGTAATGGTTTTGTTCTGAACAGTGTTCTCAGTGATAGAGGTGCCATGGTTATTCACCATAAACTCTGATGATATTATACAGGTACTTGGCCAGTTTTTTCTTCCATTATTGAAATTCAGATAGAATACCTTGTGCATAAGAAGGCTAAGTAGAAGTTACATGCCTTGACTTGAGTCTAAAAATTAATAGTTGGTAGCATATTATATCTGGAAATATGTAGATACTTCTCCTGAGTGCACCAGTTATCTGAAATCAAAATCCAAATTTAAATGTTACTGGAAAAGTATAGAAACTGTAGAAGCCATTATCCCTGGTTTTCTTGTTCTGCTGTTCTGCAGACACAATAGTTCCTTCTTTTTATGTGTTTACACCTTTATGAAATGTAATTCTTGATAACTAGAGGCTATATTTAAAAAAAACTGTACATTTCCATAGGATTTAATTTACCTTTTGTTCAGTTTCCGAATTCACTTTTCTTCCAAGTTGTGCTGGAGATTGCTTGCTTTGGCAACTCGTAGCTTTTTTTGTGTCATCAGTCATTTTTCTCAGAGATAAATTCATGTCAGTTCTTGTCAGTAAGTGAAAATGCAGGTTAAATGTGTTGATGGCAGAGATTTAGAGCATCAAAAGTAATGGGATTTTTCTCTCTGAAATGCTTTCCTTCTAAAGCCCAAATTTTTGATTTTTCATTTGAAATTAAGGAGGATAAATTTTTATGTATAGAAATTAAGGCTATTGCAAGGATACATGCGAGGAGAAAAATGGTGTGAGAGCAAGTCTCCTTATTAAATATGTCAGTTAAACATGATTCACTTGAGTCAAATAACTTCCCTAATGCGTGTGGCAAAATAAACCTAGTCACATGAGTGTGTTTATTTTTGTTCTGAATGAAAGTGTGAGACCTGAGTGTGGACAATGCTGATCACCGTATAATTAAGGACATGCTAATGATTCATGTCAAAGAAGTCAATTGTGGTTGAATAAATACCAGTTAAGACTGACATCTATTAACTTGGTTCATGTTTGCTTATTTGGATAATCGAATTTTGAGGTCCTGGCCTCCTGGAAGGCAATTTTCAACAGAGAACTCCCTTGGGAAAGGTTTCTGTCTAGTGCTACCCTGCTTAAACAGAAGCCTTTGTTCCTTGCTGCAAGATATTGTCTTCCCCCTGTTCCAGTGAATGCTCATTGAAGCCAATGGGGTAGCAAAGTGTTTCTCAGTCTGCAGTGTGTTTCTCAAGCAGTGATGGAAGAGAGGAGAGAGGTCTGTAAGGCAGTCTGTTTGGATAATCTCACTTTTTTTCCCTAATTACAGAGAACAGGACTAGAAAGGAGTTCCTGAATCATTGAATTTCTAGCAATGGTGTAATGAAGTGTTTTTAAGATGATTCTTAGTCAATTTACAAAGCTGCTATCTGACAAAGTAATCAGAAGAATCTTCAGAATATTGGATGCCTGTATTTTCAGTCACTTTAGACATGGATGTTCTTTGTGCTAGTGGTATTTAGCTTAAATTGTTCTTTTTCTGTACTGTTAATTTTCCTCATCCATAAGCCATATTTGTGGGGAGCCCACCCACTCCTCTTCTAGCATTTGTTTTAAAGCTCCAGTGAGCCAAACTTTTCTACTTTCAGGTCATCCTGATAGCCCTGGCCTGTACCTACTTTGTTTCAGTATTCCTTCCTGACCATGGATGTCTGATACTGGTGTGCTGGCACAGAGATTCTCTCAGTGGTGCAATGCAAGATTCCTTTCTCTCCAGGAGCAAACATCCTAATGCCATCATGTTCTTTCTTGGGACTACATAATATGAATGGAACAGAAGTGTTTAGTGGCAAAATAATTTTCTCTGGTAATTCACTTCTGTCATTTCCAAGTTATGAGGCTCTATTTTTATTAGTTCCTCAAGGTATGATGTGATAATGTGTTCCCTCAAAATTCCATTTGTGTTACCTTACCTCTCAAGGTCATCTGATTCTTAAACCCTGTTCTTACTTTGTATCATCCACGAAGTTCACTAATAGGAATTTCTTTTATTGTACTACATGAATGGCTTAACATTGCCTCGAAGTGGTAGATTTGAAGTCCCTTTTTTTCCCTGGCCTTTCTGGTATCAGCAAAATACTTGGAAAGAAACTGTAGAAGCTCGAATACCTGATGGCAAGTACTTTTTTATTTGGTGTTTTATGAGACCAGATTTGTAACTACGCTGTAATTACTAGATTTGATTTTTTGATTCTATCATTTCAAGATGGCACTTACTTAATGTAAGTCACCCTGCTTTCATTTAAGCTTCTGTTTTGGGATTTAGACAGCAATATGCTACCCTAACCGTACAAATGAGAACTGGAGTAGCATCATATGTGCTGTTCATTTAAGCTTTGTTGCTTCAACAGCTTCATCAGTGGGACACAGAAGTTACCCCAGGGGTAAGGCATAACGTAGGGTCATACTTGATGAAGGCATGACAGGAGAGGGATGTGTGATGGATCAGGTGATGTTTTGCTTTGTCCCAGGTGAGTCTGTGTGCCAGAATGAGAAAGTTGTTTATTCCTTTAGAAAGTGGTTGCTATGCAAGCCCAAACTAATCAGATAAAGACCATCAAATGCTGCATTACTGATCACTGCAGAACACTTAATGCCTTATTTTAAGTTTTCTCACCTACTTCTTTAAAGTTTCTTCTCTCAGCACTTACCCCTTCTGCTGCCTGTCTGTGCTTGTACAGATGAATGTCCTAGGCTTCCTGGTTTGTGTACATCAAATACTGAATAATTTATTAAAAAACATAATCTAATATTCATGGAACCTGACACCAGCTACTGCTCACTGAGATAAGATGCTTCCTTCTACTAATGACAGAGCAGAAATTTTCATGATACTTCTTATCTAGAAAATCTGCTTTATAGTGCAGACCTCACATAGCAGTTGTGACATAACCACTGGGAGTATAACTCTCCTGAGTTCCTTCTGCATCCTAGCAAGCCGCCTCAGCAGAACATATTGTTGTGCTTGTATCATGAGTTGACTCTGTCCAGGTGTCAGGTAAAAGTGTCTCACCCATTCCTCTCTGGAGCTGGACAGAGGAGAAAAAATCTAACAAAATGGTCATGAGTTGAGGTATGAACCAAGAGAGAGAGAGATCACTGATTAAATACCATCACAGGCAAAACAGGCTCAACTTTGAGATATGAAATGAAATTAATTTATTACTAACAGGAGCAGGATAATGACAAGTGAAATAAGCCCTTAAAAACACTTTACCCCACCGCTCCCTCCTTCCTAGATCTGCCTCCTACCCCAGTGGCACAAGGAAGCAGGGGATGTGGGTTGTGGTTTCTCACCTGTGGTTTCTCCAGCTGATCAGGGAGAGGAGTTGTTCCCCTGCTGCACTGTGGGGTCCCTCCCACAGGAGAGGTTCTATGAGCTTCTCCATCATGTGTCCATCTCAGGAGTAGCAGCTCCCTACTGACCATCCTCCCAAAACTGCTTCAGCATGGGTCACTCTTCCATAGGGTACAGTCCTTCAAGAACAGGCTGCTCCATTATGGGTCTCACATGGAGTCAGAGCCTTCTCTCAGGCATCCCCCTGCTCTGGTGTGAGGGTCCTCCACAGGCTGTGGGTTTGGTGGGAATTACTTGTGGGCAGTGCTGTTTGACAGATGCCATGAAGTACTATGACAGGCACTGCCTGTCCTCATGGTTAACGGGATGCTCTAGCATATTTGGTCTTTACTGTTTGGGATGATGTTGTCTGGTTGAGCACAGTTGGGAGAGGGTTAAGGAAAATGGATCATGTAAATAAATGATTTGTCATCAAAAGTATTGTTTTTATTAGACCAGTTGACATACCTGAAAAACTGCAAAGGATTTGCATGCAGAAAGCCTTTTCAAGTTTAAAAGAGAAATTGCAATATTCAGATGAAATTCAGGTTGAAAACAGTTGATTGAAGGTTAATTTACCTATTTACTCATTTAGCCTGTCGAGGAGGGAGAGTTGGTACATATGTATTTAGGGAGAGTAGGGATACAGAGCAGACAGTGACAGAATTGTCTTTGGAATACAGTGTTGGAGGTACACAGGCATTGTGGAAGTGACATAAACAATAGCTTCATACTCATCCCTTCCAGCTATCTTTTGACTAGTTTTAGAGTATTACAGATTAGGGTTTCTTGAAGAGGAAGCAGAAGTTACTCATATGAATCCACCAACATAGAAAACATGCATGTGTTCTCAGGACAGATACATGTTGTTTCTTCTTCTCAATTAACTTGCCACTGTTAGAGGGTCAGTGACTTCTTCCTACAAGCTTCTTGGGATCACCTGCTAGCTGGAGTTGGGCTGTCATTTCCCTTGTGCTGATAAGTAATTCCCATGAAGAAGTGAATACTGAGGTCTCCATAGTAAACCTACTGGTCATGATGTACCATTCGTAACAGTGAGTGGTTTATTCAAATAGCTTGGAGGGGACAGTATTTTTTAAAGATATGCAGGCTTAAAATAATACAACCTACAAGTAGGCCAAGGATGCCTAAGTCAAGTGATATTTTTTGGGTGTATATGTGCATGTGTATAGGAAACTGCTTAAAAGAAAGCATTGGAACGAGACTTTTGCACAGTGACTTGCAGTGAATGAGCTGTAACCATTTGTTCTTTGCTAAGCAGTTCCTCTGTGGTGCTGCTTCTGCAAGCAGTAGAAAAAGCCAGTGGTGTTTCGCACAAGAAGAAACCACATCCGGAAAAGATGCAACTGCCTGATTTCATGCTCCTACAGAGCAAATGTGGTGTCATAGGAACTTGCCAAACAGCATGTTTTCTTTCACTGTTTGTTGTACTAACTCCTTTGATCAGCACGTGCTATGCTGTCCTCAGTCATTTGTGGCAAATGCAGCACATTATCTCTGTTGGAATATATGATTGTTGAAGTACATTAAAATAATTTCCTGCAAGCAAATGCTGAAATGAATGTGTCTTGGAACCTGAATGTGTGAAAGGGCTGTGCTGTGCTTATCTTTCTCCTTGCAAGCACATCCGGTAACTCATTTTGATGAGTGGGGAATTAAAACTCACCATTTCTTTATTCCTTTCTCTTGGTGATTTCTGTTCTTAAAAGCATAGACATGGAATAAGTTGAAGTGTTATTCAAGGGAGTTGCTATAGGGTCTTTCAAGGAGACTGGGGCAAAAATCTGCAAAACCAGACCTGAAGGCAAGAGAGAAGGGTTTTGCTTGTTTTTCTTTTTGTGTGCATGATTGCCCATAACCCCTCCCTGCCATCAGCCAGTACTTTTGCTGCAAGACAGCTTCAAGGGAGGGGAAAACAAGTCCAAAGACACCAGTGATTTAACCACCAGCTGCGGTAGATAGTGGGGGAGGGGAATGGGGCATGGTGGTGGGGCTAAGGAAAGAGGGGGCTGGATTTTGGACATCTGTTTAAACCCACAAAATCACAGAAAACCAGGCATCCTAAACATTTTCCTGCAGGTGGAAGACCAGGACTTCTGTGTGGGAGTGAACCAGATAACTCCATTTTATACCTTGTTGGTGCAGCACATGTGTGGAAGAGAATCTGAAGCTGGAAAGCTGATGCTTTGGCTGGGCTCCCTGAATGACCTCCTGACTTTCCACTTCCTTACCTTGGGGAAGGGGGAGAGGCATTGCTTAACTTTACAGCTGCAGGGTTTTCTACCCCCAAGAACTAGTTTTTATTGCCCCTCACAGGAAAGATACATATGGGTTTTTTATAATAGTAAGTTATTTTAATGTAGAAATATTCAGCTCTGAGCTCTAGTTTCATGTACCTAATCAATGCAAGCAGAATTCCTGCCTTCAAGCTTTCGTCACAGTTACTGCTCCTGCAGAGAAGACGAAAGTAGAGACCAGAAATAAATGCCCGGTCAGGTTAGACAGCAGAATGAAACACCAGAATAGCCTGTGTAATGAATACTTGGAAGTATTTTGGAAAACTCTTAGGCAGCTTTGCAGTTAATTCAGAGGTTTAACCCTGTCTGTGATGCACAGAGGGCTTTTAAGTAGCCTAGGGAAGATACAGACTTGCTTTCCTTAGTTGCCTGTAGACTTCATTCTATGAAAAATGCTTAGGAAGTGCCCCTAATAGGTGTAGTCTGAAAATCTGGAAAGGTAGTAAGTTATTGCAAGTCATTCTTCCACAGACAGGCATAGACTCTAGACTATGCTACCTGTCTTTAGCCTTATTTTTGCATTTTTTAAAATGCTTTCCCCAGTGTTTTATGCAGTGCAGTCATTCATCATGCAGCCATTCACCCTGTCTGCTCTTTGGAATGATGGTCACAGCTTGCCCACTTGTCTTGCTTTTATTTGTATTAGAGAGTTTGGTGTGCTTTTACCATATATTCCCATAAGAATTTTCTGAGTTCTTTTTCTTGGTGTTGCCTTGATACAGAGATTAAAGAAAATGAAGAGATTAAAGGAAATGAAGAATGTCATGGAGGGAAACAGCTCTGTATATACATATATATATCTTTAAATAAGGTTATGCACTTATTTGAGATTTTCAAATTATTGTACCTATTGAGTCAATACAGAATTATGTTTTTAATGGAATTTTAAAATAGGTAATTTATAGTTAATCCTGTAAGCAAATGTTTCCAAAGTTTATCACAGAATCACAGAATGGATAGCACATTCAGGTGACAGCAGGTCATCTGTTCCTTATCAAGAATAGTTAGCTCAAGGAATTGCTAACACCTACAGCAGAACAGTGTTAACTGTTTTAATGATTCATTCTTGTAAAACTTTGATGTGGAAGTCTCAATAAACTCTGTGTGTTTCCCTTCTTCCCTTAAATGTTATTTTTCATATAATGACTTACAGTTCAGCTCTGCCTTGGAGATTTTTTTCCTTGTTATTTGTTCTGGAAGTGCTGGCATTGAAGCAGCTCAGATTTGTGCAGTGAAGGGCAAGGAAACTATATACTCTTGCAGGAGGTAGGGTTATTCTTTGAAGTAGGATGAGTGTGTTTTTTTTTTTATTTCAGAAAGATAAAAGAGCTCAAAATTCCTAAGCACACAGGGTATCCATATTAAGTATTTGAAGTCATGATTTCTCTCTGCCATCAGCTTCTTCTGAAGCTAGTTGTAATGCACTACAAGGACTCTGTCTTCAAAGCATGGAGTGGAGATTTCAAGTTCCTATGGTTTTTCTCCTTCCTTTGCCTTAATTGTTTGACAGTGTAACTGGAGGAATTGCTTTGAGAGGTAGGAGCCCTCACGATGTGGTTGAATATGTATTCATCAGCTCAGTTGTGGTGTTGAAACTCCAAAACCTCATTAAAGGGGCAAAAGAATTTTTTTTTTCTTCCCACTATGCAGTTGATTTCTGCTTATACAGTATGACAGTGTACAAAGGAAGAAGCCTCCTCTGATCATCTCTGTACTGTGAAGGAGGGAGGAGAGTGTGAACGGGTGACCTTGTGTGGCTGAGCCACCACAGCAGGTTGCTGGGTAATAAATTTCTGTGGAAGGTTGTGGAAGTAAGCTGGTGACACAATGCAAGAGTAGCACAAACTGACACTAGTTACCGTCACTTGAGATCCACAAGGAGAAAGGAGGCTAGGAAGATGAGGAAAGGAAGAGTAGGGAAGATGAGGGAAAGAAACAAGTTAAGAAATTAGAGGCTGGCAGATGGTATTTACTGTATTTAAATAGTGGTGTTCAGTGCCTGCTTTCTGTTTCTGCAGCAGCTGTTTGAGCACGTCAGTGACAAATGGCATGTGAGGTGAGGGATAGGGACCTATTTCTGCAGTATTTATTCAAATAAAAATCCTGCTTATGTGAAGCCTGAAAAATCAAAGCACATAAAGAAATATATCTGCCTCTGCTTTTTTTGAAATGTCTTTGAAATGGAATATATAAAACTGAAGAGCTCTATGCATGTGGCACACCTGTATAGTGAGATTCGTGGTACGTTATTAGTTTTGTTCAAATTCGTTTTGTAAAAGACAAAATAAATAAAAAATCTGCACTTGAAGTGGGATGACTTTTTCTCAGGTAAAGTTGGATCTTTTTGTCAAGAGAGCCTTATCATTGTTATCTTTGCCTTTTTGGGGTTTTTTCCCCAGGGAATAGATTTAATGGCAGTAGGTGTTAAAAAGAGGAAAAGTCATGTGGCAGTCATTTTTTCTCTTGGTTGGATTCCTAGTTAAGCAAAAGATCTAATCCTGTAACTAATTTCCTTTCTATGATTATGTTCTGGCCTAGAATATGACTGTAGATTCCACAAAAGTTTGCAAAGTGTGGGACGGATTTTTTTCCCCAGCTGTTATTCAATTTTGCTGTGTTTTGGGGAGTGGAGGGCTTTTATTTCAAGTATAAATTTAATTGAAAGCTATGACCTTAGAAAGATGTAACATTAAATGTGTTTCATAAGGCAGGGGAAATCTTCAAGGTATTGCTTCTATATCTTTACAGCTACCTCGCTGAGTTGTGAGCATTTTTGGTTTTCGCTGAAAAATTAGTTTGCTGTCAGTGAAAACTGCCATTCCCTGGTTAGCATAATTAAGGTCTCCCTCCACATCTCAGGCTATTGTTTTGATGCATAATAGCATGCATTGAGTAATCATGTACTCCTGCTGCAGTAGTCATTCCCTGATTAGAAGTAAGCAGGTGGACTGACAAGTCAGTCATTTATCTGTATCATAAACATGTTTTTATCATATTAAGGTAATGTTACCCGAATAGAGATTGTCTGTTAGCCTGCCTGTAGTGCTGTAAGATGGAATTCATTCATATCATTAATGCTGTTCTCCAGCGTACAGCACACTGTCATCCAAGAGCTTCAGGCAGTTAATTTTACTCGTGATGACTGGAAATGTAGACCTGTTCCTGGCTGGTTTTTGTTTCCTGTCACTAGTTGTAGGGGGCCAAAAGGGAAAGGAATTCAAATGTGTTTTGAAGACTGGCCTGGTTTTGATCTTTCCTGAGGTGAATGAGCATTTTTGGTGCCTTCAGGCTTGTCTTAAGCCAGAAGAGCATCTTGGATGTCTCATCCTTCCAGCAAAGGCACTCATCACCAGGGAGATATGTTTCACTTAACAAAGAATAACCTCTTGCATTAGACCTTTGCTTTGATTCACAACTTCCCTGACAGTTTTGAAAGGAAGCAAATGTGTCCCTTAATTCCTTTTCAGTGTCAGACAGACAGCTTTCATTTAGTCCCACAGTACCCCCAGCTCAAGACATGGGTTGCTTTAGGAGAGCCATTGCTTTTAGATTTTCTTTTTCCATCTCCATGGAGATAGACCTCTCCAAGTTTCTTGGCTTTACTGACTCACCTCAACTTCCTGTGCCCCAGACCAGAGCAATTTCACTAAATAAAGGTTTGATTCACACGTCTTGTGGTCAGACTTAAAAGTTCCAAGCAAAGCAAATACAAAGCGTACAGTACTAGCCTGGGCTTGATAAAAGCAAATAGGAAATTGAAAGGAATTGATAGTCACTAGGATACTGCTGAGAAACCACCTTCCAGCTTGTAAAGGTAGCTGTGCTTTAAACAGCGCTCTCATGTGTTCATTACAGCACTTTCTTTGCCACATGCCACTGAGGTGACTGATGTTTTCAACGTTACTAATTTGTGGTTTTGCGTTTACTGTGTACATTCACATTATTTCTTGTTCTTTGTTTCAGAGATGGTGATGTTGCTGGAATGGTGGTCAGGCACCGATTGCACCCTTTACACTGATCCAGAGAGTTACCACAAGTACGGGAAGGAGAATGCCATCGTAATCCTTAATCACAACTTTGAAATTGACTTTCTCTGTGGTTGGAACTTTTGTGAGAGATTTGGGGTCCTGGGGGTGAGTTACTTAGTATTTAAGATAAATCTCCTTGGATGTGAAAAAAAAAACAAAATAAGTTAGTTGTGTTTCTGAATTAACAGATCCTTGCTCAAGTTTCACTCGGCAGCTGTCCAGAATTAGAGGTGAACCTAAAACAGTGCAGTGCAAGTATGTGGAGACAAGATGGCTCAGGAAACCACAGAAATTTTAAAAGCATTGCAGTTAAAGCTGATGAAGCAGATATTTTCTTAACCTGTGGAGATCATTACAGTTATTTCTCTCTGGGTGTTTACTTAGTAACTCTTGCAGTTTGTACTGCATAAAGATGAGCTATCCTGTGATTCTTTCACAGTTAAATTACAGAATTTGTTTGCTTTTTACAGTGTAAACTTACAAATCCACAGCTAGAGTTTGAATGATGTAGCCTGCCTCTCTCAGAATGAAAGAGCAGCCATCTTAAGTGACAGCAGTGACTAGATAAAAGCAGTAAGAGATGGGGAGGAATGAGTTATTCCTGGTTGGATGCAGTGCTACATTAAGCTAGGAGTTCATGTGCATTTGTTTTCAGGGTTGCTTTTTTGTTTCCCCTGTCAGATCATGGGGATAATTCAAGCCACATCCTAAATCAGCCTGACTTCATTCTGTGGTGGTGAAGATATTCTCTGTTTATAAAGGATTTAGATAAGGGTGTCTCCCTCATAAGAAAGAAGACCAATGACTCATTTTGGCAGTATTCTGCAGCATCCTTCTAGCTTTGATACTGGTCACTGTCAAAAGTCCTGACCTTGGATTGTGTAAACCTCTGACTTTTGTGGCCTTCCCTTTGGACAACTTGTGCGTTTTCTGGACGTTTAAGCACCACTCCTGTCACTTTCAAATTACAGTAATGGCAG
The DNA here is from genome assembly GCF_049639895.1 of Pseudopodoces humilis. Classification (NCBI taxonomy): domain Eukaryota; kingdom Metazoa; phylum Chordata; class Aves; order Passeriformes; family Paridae; genus Pseudopodoces; species Pseudopodoces humilis. Next base: position 37,386,824 of record NC_142202.1, on the reverse strand, counting down.
TCTGTTTAACAAAGACATAAAAAGGGGCCTTAAAAGTGGAGGAAAGTGAACCTAAGCATTACAAGCTCTTTGTGTAACCAAAATGTCTGTTGGCTTCTGAATAATAGTTCTGCCATATTGTCTGGGACTTTAGCACAGAGCTGGAGGATGGCATGGAACAGTAGAGATGTAGGGAAATGTTCCTAGCAGGCAAATGTAAGTGCAAAAAACAGTGGTGCTATAGTGCAGTCTAATTTTGTAAGCCAAATTGCCTCAGTTCTCTAAATAGAGCTGTGTTTTTGAGGGTCGGGTGCTTCTTCAGAAAACACCAATGTAGAAAATGGAAGGATTGTTTCTATACTAAGTAATAGGGGCATACAAAGCCGAAAATACCTTGTTTTACATTGATGTGATGTGGTTGGATGGAATCTCACTAGCTGCAATTTTTTTTTTTAACAGTTTTCCAAGCTAATAAGGACTTTGTTTTAGTTTTTTATGTTGTTACCTACACATAAGGAAACCACAACAGAGAAACAACTATTGAAATTATTGTGCTGCACTAACTGAAAATATTTTTTCCTTTTTTTGTCTGCTTGCATTTATTACTCAGTTTGCATTTATGCAAATAATCCTAAGATTATTTTAGGAACTGATCTATGCTGGTTGTGGTTTTGCTTTTTTATTTTTTAACAACAAAACAAAAACAAATTAGCAAAAAACCAACACAAAACTATTTCAGTCCTGAGTATTGTACTGTGGTTTTACTTCCCAGAAACTGTTCCCAGAAGAAATAGTTTCCACGTGCTCTCATTTGCATAGATGTCTTTACTTAACAAAGCAGTGCATTTCCCTCTTGGGAATTGCCCAAGTTCTTCTTAGGCCATGTTTTAAAAAAACCATAAAGAATGGAAAATGCCAAACATTTGTGATTTTCCTGATTAAATTGTCTGTATTGGTATACTGGTCCTTGTCTTGGCCCAGTGCAAGGGTAGATGATTGTGCAGTGATGAGGAGTGTAGGTTGGTTTGACTTGTGCTGCCTTACCTGAGCTTCCACTGTGCAAAGTTTCAGGGCGTGGTGTGGCAGCACAGTTAAGAGTGTAAGAACCATTAGGGCTTACATGTTTAGGAAAAGAGTTATAGGAAAAAGGCAAGTATACAGAGGGCTTTCTAAGGTATCGCAGCCTCCAGTGTTTTGTAGCTCAGGGACTTTGTGAGCCAATGGGTGTTTATATTTAATGATGTTTAATTGTTTACTCCATGAAGTTTCTGTGCAAACTTTGGGTATCAGCCAATACCTCACTCAGCTATCTCATGTCTGCTGCTGAAAAGGAAATCTTGCACATGCAGTTTGCATGTTATGATGCTTGTCTGCCCTGTTTGGTGATGTTTTAGATACTCTTTCTGTCTCTTTTCTGTCTTAACTAATCCAGTGAAGAAAGGAGAGATGACTGGGGTGGGGGAAGAGGGAGAAGGTGAAGACAGCTTAGAGCCAAAGGAGTTGGAGCTCACTGTGCTTGGCTGCAGCAGGCAGAATGGCTTTGTTGTGACATCCAGCTGTGCCCTGCAGCTCTGGTAGACAACAGTAACACTCTTAAGAGTGTCACAAGCATGTGTTCAAACTCTGCATATTTTGCAGCTTGAACATTTCTTTAATGAAGCACTTAAATGTTGTAATTTTTTTGCTTGGTTGTCATGGTTTAATCATCCAGGCAGCTAAACACCACACAGCCACTTGCTTACTCCCCGTGGGATGGGGGAGGGGGGAAAATTTGGGGTTGAGGTAGAGTTGAATAGGACAGAAAAGGAAGGGGAAAAAATAATGGTAATGATGATGGTGATAAAAGAATCAGAGCGTACAAAACAAATGATTCGCAATGGAGTTGTTCACCACAGTCCAGTTCCTTAACAGCAGTCCCCAGCCATCTTTCCCCCTAGTTTATATACTGAGCATAACATCAAATGGTATGGAATATCCCTTTGGCTAGTTTGAGTCAGCTGTCCTGCTGTGTCTCTTCCCAGCTCTTTGTGTCCACCAGTGTACTCGCTGGCAGGGTGGTGACAAGCCAGAGTCCTTGATGTAGTGTAAACACTGCTTAGCAACAACTAAAACATCCATGTGCTATCAACATTATTCTCATTGTAAACCCAAAACACAGCTACTGGGAACAAGATTAGCTCTATTCCAGCTGAAATCCAGACACTGTGTTTGTTTATTTGAAAACAATATTAAACATCCGTAAACCTGTCTTGCTCCTTTGGTTCCAAAAAAAAAAAAAGTCTTTCCCTTTGGAAAATTGCCTTTCCTGGTCTTATTTGAGACATTCAGCCTGTGCATTGTCTGCTCCTCTCGTCTCTCTTCTCCTGGACTGGCTTTCTCCTTATAAACAAATTGCCATAATCCCTACAGGTTTATAAAGCTCTATCAGCGTGGCTTTGATTTATCAGGGTGGTTTAGGGTTTGGGGTTTTTTTGCTTTTTTTGGGAGATGGAGTAGGAGTGGCATAGTCTCTTGCCTGTTTTTAGGTTTATGAACCTGAATGTTCTTCTAAGGACTCAGATCTCTCATGTGTATGGCATGAGGTTCGCTGCTCTCTGCTGTGTCCTTCCCTTTTCTTATCTGTGACATTCCAGTCCTAGGATTTACCTTATTAGTTGGGACAGCCTAGCCACTGTGTCCCCATTCAAATGCATTAGTAGCCCTTAGTTTCCTCAAGGTTTCTAGCCATCCTCTTGGAAAAAGGCCCACTGGACACCAGAACTCAAAATCAGGACATGACAAGTTCTGAGCAGGAGCTGTTATTAAGGATTCTTACCAAAAGCACTTTATTATACTCCCTGCCTGGATTCACTGCTTTGTTTTTTGGTTTGACAAAGCAGCAATAAAATAGCTTTTTTATTAATTTTAACAACCATTTGTCTGAGATGAGGACATTGAGATTGGCAAAAATTGCCTGTGCTTTAAAGCTGTAGCTGCTGGTTTTAACCTTAACTACCTGTTCCATATGTCAGGAAACAATTTTATTTGAGAGTTGTTGATGTTGAAACTTGCTGTTTGAAAAGCTGAGTGTGGCATTAAATGTAGGTGTGAGAGATACTTTTTTATATTACTGTACGAGACTAATAGGTGTGTGGGCACAATAGGTTGTTTGTGCATTTTAATATATTAACTGATTTTAAAACTAGGTTTGAAGTGGTAAAGAGCCAAACTCAGGCTAAAGGTAAGTGTGTTACCTTTCCAACATGGAGGTGTTTTATTCAAAATGAAGCATGAGGAATTAGGAGAATAACTAAATTCCTGGAATGATGACTTTGAGGGACTAAAGAAACATGCCTTGCCATCATGATGTCCCAGAGAGTATAATTTGAAGGAGTAATATATTTCAAAAGTAGAGCAGTCAGAATCGTTGAAAGTATGTCAGTGCTGAAGGCAGCCTGAATAGCAAATAACTTAGGAGGCAGATTGCTGTTGCAAATGGTTTGCACTACAATGAAATTGTTTTAAAACTCGGGAACAAGTTTTGTTTGACGCTTTCAGTTGCACGTTGATTTCATGCTTTTTGTTGTGTTCTTTCAACAAGAGGTGTTGATTAACTGAGGCTGAACATGTAGAATCAAGGTTTTCTTTCTTTGACAGCATAGTTGGGCAAATGCACTAAATCAGCTTTAAGGTGATGTTGTTGCAGTCATTCATAAAAGGAGAACTTCATGGGTATGTCATTTGAACAAACTTGGCCAAAATAAATTAAACCTGGATTAAAATGTTAGTATTGTAGATAAGTTGTCCTTGTCCAGTGGTAATTTAATTAAACATCTCTTGAAATTACACAGTTCTGAGCACTGAAAATGTTTGACTTCCTTCAAGAAGGCAGCTTACTTGGAATAAATCAGCATTTTTTAGTGATTATTTTTCTATCGAGCTAGCTGAATGTGAAGGTTAGAAGTAACTGTCACATGTTCACCAAAGCACTTTAGTAAAGGAAACATTAGTGACTGAAGTTAACTAGAGTTGAGATTTTCCCTGCAAGGTATTTTCACAGGAGCTGTGCATGGGTAGATCACTGAAACACAACAGCTGTAGTTATAGCTCTAGCTATTGTAAGAGGGATCACAGAACAGGCAGAGTTGGAAGGAACCCACAAGGATCATCAAGTCCAGCTCCTGGCCCTGGAGAGCACCATCCCCAGGAATCACCCAGGTGCCCGAGAGTGTTGTCCAAATACTTCTCAAACTCTGTCAGGCTGGTGCTGTGACCACTGCCCTGGGGAGCCTGTTTCAGTGCCCAACCACCCTTTGGGGTGAAGATCCTTTTCCTGATATCCAACCTAAACCTCCCCTGACACAACTTCAGGCCAATCTCTCAGGTCCTGTCACTGGGCACCAGAGAGAAGAGATCAGTGCCTGCCCCTCCTCTTCCCCTCACAAGGAAGCTGTCACTGCAGTGAGATCTGTCCTCAGTCTCCTCCAGGCTGAACTGACCAAGTGACCTTGGCCATTCCTCCTCATACAGCTTCCCAACAAGTCCCTTCACCATCCTCGTGGCCCTCCTTTCGATACTATCTAATAGTTTCATGTCTTACATTGTGTCACCCAGAACTGTCCCCAGCACTGGAGCTGAGGCTGCCCCAGCTCAGAGCAGAGCAGGACAATCCCCTCCCTTGCCCAGCTGGCCATGCTGTGCCTGATGCCCCCCAGGGCAGCGTTTTCCCTCCTGGCTGCCAGGGCACTGCTGGCTCTTGTTCAGCTTGCCAGTGACCAGGAACCCCAGGTTCCTTCCTGCAGCTCTGCTCTCCAGCCTCCCATTCCATTCCCCAGTCTGTATGACAGCTTCTGAGGCGAGGCCTAATGTATTCTTCCCTCACAAGAACAGCCTTGCCAGTGTAATACACCGAGGAGTTTCCTTTCTCTAATTAGTTCTGTTGTTAGCCTTCCTTCTACTCCTAGAACAGATGGTTGCATAAAATAGTGTGAGGTGATTTTGTTTACTTTTATGTGCATCTCAGGAGTCGTACTCATGCATGTCAAAAAGAGCGCTTTTAAATTTTAAAAATGCATCGGCACAGTGAAAGAATAAGAACGTGTCCCAGGGAAGAGCTCAGACATCTGTTGTGCTTTCGTGGTTATACCTGTGCTACAGAACACCTCATCTCACAATATCGTTTCTTGGTTTCACTGGGCCAAGTGCAACTTCTCTCCTGCTTCTTGTGCAACTCACGCTCTTCTTAAAATATGTAAAATATTAGAAAATAGGTATGGTGAAACTCATTTTAGCGAGCTTTTTGGACTATAATTTCTGCACTTTAAAGACTGCAGGAGGGCTATTATATTGTTTGTTCTGACACACTGTTCTGAAGGCCTTGTGCACTCTATGCCAAGTACACTTAAATTAGTTTATGGTAGCTCTTACGACGCTGAACACTTAGTGTAAATGAATTTTAAGAACATGTTGAGGTTTCTTCTCTTTTGCAGGGGAGGGAGGAGGGATGGTGGTGATAGGGCTGCTGTTGGCCTCCTTGTGCAAGAAAGTGGTAAAAGGAGAGCCCGTTTCTTTGTGCCCAGTTTGGGGAGCTGGAAGAGGCTGGGTTCAGTGTTGCTGCTGTCATGTGATGGGGACTAATGCACAACATGGCTTGAAACTGAAATTACTGCAGCTGCTTCTCAGGGGAGCAGGAGGTTTGGAGGCCTGATCTGAGCCCTTCATTGAAATTACTAAATTCTCAAATGCTCAAAATGAGGGAGTACGATTATTACAAAGCAGTAAATCATCTGATAGAGATGGTTCCTGCGTTCTTAGACATGGAAGTCTCTGTCATCCTCTGTTCTGCTTCTGTGTAACAGTTGCTGGTGAAGCTGTGTGATGTGCACTTGCCTTCCAGTCTTATGAGCTTTTAGATAGCTTAATTATTTAAGGTATTCTCCTTCTCAGAGAAGGAGAACAGATGAAAAAATGAGCTGAGATAAAGAATTAGGTCAAGTCTCTTCCTGTAGCAGCCAAATGAACAAGAGTGACTAAAAAAATAATAGTATTTTCTGTTGATGGTAGCTTCTCCCAGTAAGTAATTTCTAGTTAAATGACATGTCCTATAATCTATCTGCAGAGCTTTTTGATGGGCTAGCTTATAATAGCATAGTCAGAAACTGGACTGTAATTACTCCCATCTTTCTTCTAAGAAAATGTCACTGTTTTTTAGGAAATGCTGAAACAACAATTCCTATATGAACCCAACACACATGTGCCATTTTATTGGTTAATTAACCCAGTGAAATGTAAGACAGGTCACCAGGGTAGGCTGGCTTGGAAGACGGGAAAGGAGCACATGGAATCAGTTCTCCTGCCGTAGGGAATGTTAGTCTGAGATGATCACAGACTTAAATTCTGGAATAGGATTAATTTACAGAACATGTTGAATGCTTGATAAATCACAGACTTCCTGTGGAGTGTCTGGACCAGTCACTTCAGTGTCTGTCACACATGTGAGACAGGAAGAGTCCTTTTTTGTTTTTTCCTACTCCAGAAGCATGCTTTGAAGAGAAATTCGCTATTCTAAATACTGCTGCCCTTCATAAACAAAACTGAGCACAAATTAAATATTCTTATTGCTGCTATTGTTTCTAGTCTTTAACGTTTCTTCTATTGGTAAGCCAAGTGTGTATAGCATCAGTATGTTGTGCTGCAATGGCTCTGTGACTCTGCTTTATTTTTTTTATGTCTCTCTTTGGGTTTTTTTGGGTTTTTCTTCCATGTTTAGATGCCCCAGCTTTGGGGAGAAGTATAGTTTCAAGGTATCTTAAAGGAACTTGAGCTGCCACTGCCAGATTCTGATTGAATTTAGAATTTTGATTGATACGGCTCAGGTAATTTACATGGATTCCTACATGTTTGAAAGAATTTTGGGTTTCAGTGTTTGGGTAGGATAGAGTAACACACACTCACATATATTTAATTCTGGAAGTCTTCCATGCAGATACCTGAGATTAGATTTGACTGTTCTGTCATATGAGAGAAACTTATTTTTCTTTGTTTTGCTTTTACACTGGTGTTAAAACCGGGTCTGGTCAATATAAATCAATAGCAGTTTGTGTCTAACTGTGCACCCACAGTGCACCCTTAAGTGGTGTAACTGTGTTTAACTTGCTTTGATTCTGTCTTGCAGAGTTCCAAAGTGCTTGCAAAGAAGGAGCTCTCCTACATGCCTATCATTGGCTGGATGTGGTATTTCCTAGAGATAGTCTTCTGCAAGCGCAAGTGGGAGGAAGATCGGAAAACAGTCATACAGAAGTTGCTCAATCTCCGGGACTACCCTGAAAACTTTTGGGTGAGTGATGACTAACAAATGGAGTGTGAGGTGCTGTAGTGCTCAGCAGGAATGAGAGGCACAGGCAATATGTGATGCTAACCAAGTTGTTAGTGAGATTTTTGATTCAGTAGCTTCCTTGGGAGTATCAGAATACTCTCAACTGAATTCTCTCTGGAGTTTCCCATGTACTGTGTTGTCTGTTTCCTTTCTGTAGTATGGAGCCCTGCAGATATTACTGCAAAAATACCTGCACTGTGACCCACTCAGTAAATTTTGTGGTTCTGTAATGACAGGCGCTGGATAGTGTAGATGCAGGTTCATGGCTATGTAAATGCATGTGACAATGTTGTATTGAAACACATCAGCTTTATTTGTTACCTAAGCTCCCCTCTCACCTTAGATTGCAGAGTTCATACTAGTGTTTTCTTCTTCCCTGTGATTCTGCCGTTCCTGTGTAGGTGTTTGGCCAGACATAGCCCAGTAGAAGTGGAAGCCACCTGGTCAGAGAAGTGGCCTGATGGAGCCATATTCAGTAACAAGAAGGTCTTACTTTTTGCATCACCATAAGCTTTTAGTATTCACCATGCCTGGCATTTCCTTATCTGAGAATGAAAAGCCTTTGAATTTTTTCTCTTCTCAGAAATCATAAAAATTGCAGTTCTTCTGAGCTAGGGATGACAAGAGTGCAATTCAGTTAAAGAAATGGAATCCTAAGCAGCATCCCCAGGGCCTCCAGAAGCTATTGCTGTTTCCTTGTGAAGATGTATATGCTGTATTTCTCATGCTCTGAAACAAATTTATTTTTTTAATTGTCATTGATTTAAATCAGTTCTAAGCAATCAAAACTAATCTCTGGGCTTGGATGTTTAGATGACTTCCAGACAGGAAGTCTAGCAAAGTGGTGATTATGGGATTTTAGTTTAAGTTTCTCTCCAGAGATTTCCTCTGTGACTTCTATACACATCGACAGCTCGACTCTAATCAATGAGCACAAGCCACCACCGTCCTGTAGACACTCCTGTAGAGGGATTGCTAAAAAGGAGCTACACCTATATAAGGGAGATAATTGATGTACACCTGAGATTACTGCAGTGTGGAGTTTCAATTTGTATTTGTATGATGACATAATGTCAAAAGGCACAACAGTAGCACCTTGGAAGGTAGACAAGGCAAAGCATGCTAAGTAAACTAGAGAGATTTTCTCATCTGTGTCTCTATGTCTCATCAATCTGAATAACATGCTTGCAATACATGAGTAGAGCACTCTTGGATGAGATAGAACTATTGTTTGGCTGGTTTCTTCAATATCTCTATCTCTTTTGGCTACATTTTTGCTGTGGGTTATGTGGGTGTGATTTGGCGGTGCTCTCTGATGTGTTAGTTCACGTTCATGCTTGGCAGAAAGCAGATGAGCAAGTGGTAAATCTCCTAAGATCTGTGCTCTCACCTGCCTGCCAGTGGCAAGATTGTAATTATTCATGTCTGAGCACTTCCACTGTATAGTTCATAAGAGTTTTTCAGTTGTCCTGTGTGTGCTGCCTTAAATCTGTTATCAGCTGTCTCATTGGCATCAAAGTTACTCTCTGAAGTTGTCCATGGACTTTGAGTGCCGTAGGGAAAACAAGCAGGTGGAGTAAGGGCACTGAAGCATTTCCTAGAAATGTGTTTGGTTTAGACACTTTGCAAGTTTTAGATGCCATGATATTTGAACAGTTCACCATCAGAGAGAAATTTGCAACAGGAGTATGTTTTGAGTGTTTTCTAACAGCTCATTAGAGATGGAGTGACTCAGAGAAACCAAGTCATTCTGATAGCTTGATAGCAGAGCAGATGTTAAAGCCTAAAGGCTGAAGTTTAAACCGTGTGGCAAGTTGGATGAGTGTTTGGATTTGGGGTTTTGAGGTCTTTTCTTTTTTCTGGCTGGTTGGGACTTTCTACCTCAGCCAAATAAATTACCTAAATGTATCTGTGGCTACACCTGTCCCTGCTAGCAGTGTTCATTTGGATTGTGCTGGTGGGAATTAGAGAGACCTCTGCTCTGTCAGCAGAAGACCTAAACTTCTGTCTAACTGTAGTTCTGTCTTGGTTTTAGTTCTTGATTCATTGTGAGGGCACAAGGTTCACAGAACAGAAGCACCAGATCAGCATGCAGGTCGCTGAAGCCAAGGGTCTGCCCAAGCTGAAGTACCATCTCCTGCCACGAACAAAAGGATTTGCTGTCACTGTGCAGTGTTTGAGAAATGTAGGTAAGGAAAGTCACAGGGGACAATGCTAAGTGGTTATTTCCTCTAACTGCTGACAGTTTGCCATGCTTTTCTTTTCCCTGTAGCATGTGTCCTAGCAGAAAAATCCTGAGATGCTTTCAGAACATTTTTTCACTAGCCTCTGGTTTTATTAACAAAGTCTTGAATCAGTCGATGGGGTCAGTTTTGGTTGGGGTTTTTTTTTTGTTTGGTTTTTTTGCAGGGGGTCGGTGTTTTGGTTTTTTGGGTTTTAATTTATTGTCGGTATGTTTTGTTAACTGTAACTCTGTGTTGGGGAATCTCAGTTGCATATTTCATACAAATTGGTACACATTTTGTCGCATATTTTGTACCTATTACCAAAGGATAGTATTTCTTAGTTATTTGCTAAGCAATTCTATTCTAAATGAAGTAAATGCATCCATAGAGAGTCTGAGGCAGCATGTCTTAAAATAATTTCTTGTGGTAAATGACTACCTCAAATAACACAATTTTTAAATAAAAAAACATTTTACTTTAAATTTCTGTATAGATTTGCTCTTTAGAGTTTCTTAATGGAGCTGAAGAGGGGGAGTAGACCTTGACTGATGATACATGTAGGTGAAATTATAAACAGTTTCTACATTACAGAACATGAGTAAGTTTTTCTTCGTTAATATTGTTTTGAGCTCCCCATTTATTTCTGCTTACTTGCACTTGCCAACTTTAACGTGACATTAGTAAGAATATTGCACATGTTGCCTTTGAGGTGGTAGTATTTGACTAATACTATATCAAATTCTTTGACTAATGCTATCTGAGTCTTCTGCTGTGTACTTCATGGGCAAAGGAAAAACAGTGCTAAGTAGCTGTAGTGTTACAGGGTCTTAGAGGTTTGTGTGTTAGATGGCTGATGTGTAAGAAAGAAAAAAGTGGTTTCTGGTTTAGAAGAAAATGTTCCCAGCTTGGCTGAAGTCTATGTCAAAACTTCTTTTGTCTTTGAAGACATGTTTTCATGTGGCAGATCTGGGATAGCCGCTGTAAGAAAAGCGTCCCATCTCCCAAGAGATAGCTGGCTTGCTATCTCTTGTATTTCTGCTAAATATCCTCTGGCAAGCCAAGTAGATCATACCACTGTTGTAGCTTCCCAGGCACCCACAATTTTCCACCCCCAAGATGGATAGCATAGCTTGGATCTTTTCTGATCCATGAAGAAGAGGTTAGTGTGAAGCATCCAGCAGCCCCCTTAAGAGCACAGTTTAGCCTTGCCTTTTGAATAAGGGTGACTGTTCTGCTGAGGGCAGGGGGTAGTAGCACAGAATGGATAAGTCAAAACTCTGTGGTCTCTAATGCCCTGAGCTGGGAATCAGGAACAGGTTATTTTGGTGGTGATTTTGTTCTTTTCACTGGTCTGTGTAATGCAGGCAGAGTACAGCATGCTTGTGGACAAGTAGCTGATTCGTGGGAAAACATTCCAAAAGGAAACAATTTTAGGAAACACAAGTCACATTTATAAAGTTTTGGACGTTCATGCAACACACTACCGTAACACTAGTACCCTAAATATTTGAAACACCTTCAGAAAAAGAAGACTGAGGTTGCTAGATTATTGTTTATTTAGGGGAGCAAATGTCACTGCCTCAGTCCAGACGCTGTAACTTCTCTAGATCGAGCAGTGTAAGGCCAGTAAGAAGGCAGCATTTCCCTGTGAGGGTTCAAGGAGAAGCAGAGTCATAACTTCTCATATACAGTTTCAGAAAAAACTGTTGAGCTTAAAAATTCAACCAAAAAACCTCTGAGAGTTTGATGACCCCAGATTGGTGTTGCAGGTTCTTCGAGGTTTGTTGCTTTATTTGCCTTGTTACTTCTTGCAGTGAGGGGGAGAGAGAAGAGTTACTGCTTGGGTTCCTGTATGTTTCTCTCCTATAGAGACAAGGGGTTCATGTGAAGAGCATCTGAGAACAATGTCTTATTTTTTAGAACTCCTTGTAACATTATTATATGCAGATAATAAGTCCATGCGTGTTTTTTGACTAGAGAATATGACAGCAGTCTCTCTGGACAGTCCATGATCTGGAATTGTAAGTTCTAGAGGTCTAGAAATTAGGTCATATCCCTGTGCATCTCTAAAAGTGAGAGACTGGTGCTGAGCTGCCTGAGCCCATTTTGGGCTCTGCCATTTAGGCTAATGCACCTTCTGTTCTCCCACAAGGGTGGTGGGCTTGGCTGGAGTACCTTGCTAAGGGATGGAGCTGCACCATGACAGAGCAGTGGAACCAAGTCACAGGTTTGGGACCAGCTGGGTGTGAGAGAGCTCCTGTCCAATTTTGTTTCCTCCTTTTTGACAAGGGTGCAATTGAGCTTGTCAGAGGCTGTAGTACTATAGGATGAGTAGATGCTGTTTTCTCTGGCTGTAGATGTAATTCACCCATGGCAGCAGAGATCACCTCTTCAAAAATTTGTATCAAGTCTTAATGCTACCTGCTGTAGTCACTCTGGAAGGAGTTCTGAAGTAGTTCTGAACAAATCTGTACAAACAGATTTATATTTTCATTTGCTTCCATACCAGTGATGCCATATCTGTCAGCATAAGCAGATGTATTTGGATAAAAATACCTCTCACACAAAACAAGACGTAAAGAACCTTCCCTCTTAACTAATTTCTTTTGTAAGTGATAGTGGAATTGTTTTTTCCTCCAAAACTTGCTTTCAGAAGCTCAGATCTCCATATATAATTTGATTCTTAAAGAAAGAAAGCTTTTAATGTTTTCTGAACTTGTTCTGATGTTTTCATTGGTGACCATTCCTCCCAGTATGATTTTACAGATGCAGTCCCCAGGAACTTAATTTCTAGAAGCTGTTCACTTTCTTAATAAGTTGCTGTTTGCTACCTGTACTGTTCATGGAAGCAAATGAAAATACAAATCTGTTTCTAAAACATTCATCCATTACTTACATTAAAAGTAGATATCTCTAATACTTCAAAAGATATATTTAACTGTTACTGTCTGGCTGTATATAAGGCAGTTCCTTTCAGCTGCTTTTGTTTAGTTAAGACTTGTACTTAAAAATGTACTTCACGATGGATTGCAGATAAGCCCAGGTTTTGTTGTGTACCTTTTCCTCCAGTTGTGCATGCTGGGAACTGCTGTCCTAGAGGGAATGCATGAGAATAAATTCCAGGGTGATATTCTCATGGAGTTCAGTATGACACTGTTTGGGGGTGTTGCAGTGCCTTTTTTTTTCCCTTGAGTTGTATGTTAGTCCTGGACATTTTTTTTTTCAAGTGGGTTTCTATTCATCATCCAGAACAAGTAACCAAGTTTGAGAGGATGAGTGGTTTTTGTTCAAGCTGGCCCCATTAATGAAATGTTAAATCAAAGGATTGTGTCAAGATGGTGTCACATCAGTAGTACAGAGAATGTCACTGTACCTTTCCTTTTCCAGTCTTCAGATCGTTTTCTGCTAGTATTAAGATGCGTGTAGCCATGCCTATAGTTTGATTTGTCAGTGAATCATCCTGGCATAATCCACCATGGCCACAAAATAATGCATGAAATTCAAGAGGACAGTCAAAGCAAGAAAAATCCTCTCTAGATATGTAATCCGAAGATTTTTTAGGTTGAAGTTAAGAAATTAAATCTTAAATTCTTAAGTTCTTAGCTCTCTGTCAGAAAGCTGTAGAGGGAACCAAAAGTTAATGATATGAAAAAAAGCTGGGCAGAGATTAGAAAACAAACAAAAAAACCCTAATCAGTTTTTGACAGAAAGAAAAGGCTTTCAAATATTTGTGTTTGGATTTTAATGAAAAAGAGGTATTACTCCTTTGAAAAAATATTTCACCATTGAAGCAAAACTTCTTAAATGCTGCTCATATTAGTTTGAGAGTGAGACAGTTGAAATATTTTAAAGATACTATGGATGGGTTTTTTTACTTGTTTTAGAATGTGAATTTTCTGGTCTCTTCGGCTTCTGGATGAGAAAGTCGTGAGATGTCCAATTCTAATTTTGAAATTACAAAATCCATGTTTAATGACGACCAGTTCCAGTGTGTCACACAGCATGCTAGTGCTGCTTTGACTGTGGGTGCTCTCTAGCAAATTTTAATTTCATGAAGCCTTTTTCTTGGACACTTTCATTGTTATTCTTTTCCTGCACTCTCAGAATGAGAAAGCTAAAATCTTTAGTTATCTTCAGTTATATCTGGATAACAGAGGTCTGTTTACTTCTGCACATTGCTATCATTGTCTTGAGTTTGGCACTGCTTTGCACCAAAAGATTTCAGTGTGTTGTTAACAGTTACTAGACTGAAGATTAAACTACAGAGCAGTTGGAAACTGGAGCAGCACTTTTTTTCCCCCCCCCGGAGAAAAGGAAAACTGTAAGACTGTCAGCACCTAAAGATATTCTTGTCCATCTCCACAGAAGTTTTATTCAGAGCAGAACTATCTTCCAATATGTCTCAATGAAAATCCAGTTCATATAAAAACTCAAATGCAGATGCCTTGTAAGAGATGGAAGAAAAAGTGTTGTGTATATCATACTTTGCTTTATTGCATCCCTATTGTTGTTAGAATAATCTCATGCTATTAAAGAATAAACTAAGAAGCTTACACTGTGTAAACCAAACTGAGCTCTTGTTTTCCTTCAATTACATTGGATTACTAAATTAGAGTAGATTAGTAAAATCCTTCTGCACTAAGAAGCTTAAAAATGGAGGCAGATAATTTATTTTTAAAAAAAAAGTAATTTCATACTTGTACAGGCAGAGTAGTGTGCATGAAGTAGATTTTGGCTTGTTTTGAGTTTGGGCAAAGAACCCTACTGTAATAGGAGAAGAATGGAGTTGTTAGTGAGGGACAGAGTCCTTTTGCACTGACAGAGGTTTGGCCTTTGTTTTCAGGATTTCCTTTTAGCACTGAAGCCAGGCTGTTCTGTTCTCCACTATGTATTCAGTTTTGCAGTAACAAATGATGTGGTGAGTTTCTGGGAGCTGAATGCTGAGACCAAACCATATTTTATCTCTCATAGCTAGAGAGGTTTCAAAACCAAGAGCAAATCTCTCCTGTGTAATAAAAGTCTTAGGTGGGTCGAGAGGTCTCACAATTAAGGTTCACATGTATTTTTATTAATTATTGCAAAACTCTAGAGCAGAAAGCCTAAAATGAAACAGGCTATGCATGAAAATGCTTCTTAGTCACTTTTGTGACAAAAATAGGAAAGTTTTTTGGCTGCAAAGTTTTAAGGGCTGTCATTCCCCTGAAGAGTTCATACCATGATGCACAACTGATTTCAGTGTCAGGAAAATGAATTGTTCTCTGGTAATTTGTGACATCAGGAAAATAGTGTATCTAAGGATGTGTTCAAATAAACTTTTTTGCAACACTTAATGTGGTTCTAAACAGTGAATGCTTTTTCTGTAGCAACTGCTTGTTACTGCTGTTTTAGTTTATCTGCCATCAGCCTTTGCAAATGTTTTTTCTGTTCCAGCTCAGTCCTGAGCTGCACAGTTTTCTCAGTGCTGGAAGTTTGGCTGCAGTTTTGTTCAGCAGAACTTTTGTGTTCTGTTTCTCACATCTGCATGTCTTCATAGCAGCAGCCAGCTCACACAAGATGTGGTGTGTCATTCTCTCTCTGCCTTTGCCCTAGAGGACGTGCCTGAGTTACCAAGCAATGGACATGAACCAAGGGCTGCTTTGGACCCCAGCCATTTATGGCTGCATTAAGCCCTCCTGCTGCAGGAGGTCTCTCTCACACACACACTTCACCTATTCTTAGTCAAACAGTATATGTTGTTCATTGTTTATAAAATGTGTATCTGCCTGGTTGTTTCCTCAGGTTTAGGGGGGTAGTTGTTGATTCACAGTGAACTGAA
Organism: Pseudopodoces humilis; assembly: GCF_049639895.1. Taxonomy (NCBI): domain Eukaryota; kingdom Metazoa; phylum Chordata; class Aves; order Passeriformes; family Paridae; genus Pseudopodoces; species Pseudopodoces humilis. The sequence goes on along the minus strand of NC_142202.1, from coordinate 37,371,451 downwards.
AAAGGTAACAGTTCTGCAACCATTTGACTCCTAGGAAAGTCCTAGGTGAATTCTGTCAGAAGCTGTAACTGTGTTCCCTCATTCTGCACCTGATGAGGAAGGAGACAAGGGTGGATGGAGAGCAAATCTTTCCATTCTTCTGGTGCAGTTCCTGAAAGAGTCCCTGGTCATTTGGCTTCTGAAAACCTGCATGTTAAATATTCCATTGTCATTTTTACCTAGGTGACAGCTCGAATTGTGGTGCTGTTGCTGATGATTTACTTAAATATTCTCCTTGTCTTATTTCCACTGTTTTACTACAGTAAACATATGACCTGTTTTTCTTCTTGTAGTTTCTGCAGTCTATGATTCTACCCTTAATTTTAGAAATAATGAAAATCCAACATTGCTGGGAGTTCTAAATGGAAAGAAATATCACGCAGATTTATACGTAAGGCAAGTAATCCATATTTTAATTTTCCTTTTTAGCAAGAGCGTGTACTTGAAATCACACCTGGTCAAATAAGGGAATGTTTTCAAGGAGGTAATGGAAGGCAGATCTCTACCAACCTTTGTTCACAGAACTTCAGATAAAAATTTGTGTGATTTGGGAAGTGTTTTTGGTAAAGCTCTGTGATTATAAATACGTGAGGAGCCCATAAATGTCTACAGAACTTTTTGTTGGTTATTTTTTTATTTGTGTGTCTGTCAGCTCAGCAGCACTGGGGCCTCTTTTCATTCATTCAACCAGAGTACCAAACAAAAATCTGAGTGTTCAGGTGGAGTTGCTTTAAACCTGTCTCTGACACAGGAGTTCCAGAGATAGTTCCAGTTCCTCTGTTGGAGGTCAGACTCAGGACTTCCCCACCTGGTGGTGTCATTGTTGATGTATTTGACAGCTGCACCCTCCCTACCAAGAAAGGGTTGTTTAATGAAAAAAAATACTACCTGGTCCAATACTACCATTAAGGTCCCTGTGAATTGTGAACACCCTAATGGCTTCCCATGATCTTAATGGGAAAGAGCCAATTCCCAGGTGAGGTTCTACCAGCAGCTGCTGTGCTATAGGCACTCAGGGCATGTGATGATTTAGAGTTGAAGCATAGGAGTCTAGAATTGATGCTGTAAGTGAGCAGGAGTTCATCATAACCCCTCAAGAGCTGTTGTGGACCAGTGAGCTGGTCCAATTGCTTTATCCTAGATAGCAACATGAAGTGGAATAGGGTGGCCTTTTCTTTCTATTTCTCCTTTTCTGCCTGTTTGAAAAAGTTTTTTTTCAGAATTTTTTTTATCCAGGGGTAAAAAGAAAGTTTCTCTTGACTCCTCTTTCCACGTGGTAGCTCAGCCTGGTGTCCTGTGTTTGGTGTACATGGCCTGGCTGGATGGCATTCACAGAGCCCTGCCTGTGGATGTCAGCTCCAGCAGAGCAGAGGCATTCCTCTTGCTGGGTCTCCCTTTGCACCATTCCAGCCTCCTGCAAGTCAGTCTGGCATAGCATGGGAATTGCTTTTCACAGCTCAGGGTAGCTGCTTGCCCACACTAAAACGCTGTTACAGGCAGGGTAAACCTCATGACTAAATTTGTTTTGGCGATTAGTTGGGGACTATCACAGATTTCTTAAAAATCTCCTCTGTATTTACTTGCTGAAGTGCTATAGGTGTTGCACAAGTTAAAAAAAAATGAAAAATGTAGTGAGTCTCCTGTCAGATAATCTGTCTGTATAATGCAAGTGCTGTTCATGAAAGTCAAAGTATTCAATATTCTTCAATTTCTCTTTTTTACCATTGGCAGGCGGATTCCACTAGAGGATATCCCAGAAGATGAGCAGGAATGTTCTACCTGGCTCCACAAACTATATCAAGAAAAGGTTGGTTTTTTTGTCAAGACAGCACTTGTGAGCCACTAGTGCTCAATCATTTATAGTGCTAGTAGACCTTTACAGTGTGCATGTGTAGTGTCCTAGTTTGGAGGCTTGGGGTGAGTTGGTTTGTCTGGTTTTCAGGGTAAGTGCTGTGTTTCTCTATATACAAACTGATCTTGTGGTGCCAGTCATGATGGCTTTCATTTTCTACATAGAGCAACAGGAAGAAAGCTTAAGCAAGCCTTTCTAGAGCAGTTTTAAGCCTCTTCTTTAGAAAGTTGCATGAAGATACAAAAATCAAAATTGCCTTACTGCCTTCTGATTGGTAGAAAGACTCCCTTCCCCTGGAAGACACCTTCTAAATAAAGGAGTAAATTTGTGTGCTAAGTAAGATATTTTCTTTAGTGTATTAGAATTTTTGTCCCTTGCTTTACCCTGCCTTTTTTACCAAGGCAGACATCCAGCATTAGAAGGACTGGCTGATAAATTGTTTTCACACTGTGGGTATAGATGGCATGCATTTAAGATTCCTAATTTCATAGGATGGGGAGAGAATAATAATGATTGTGTTTGTAGATGCCCAGTTTTTTCTTTGCAAATGCTTTCATATGAATCCTTCAAGTCTTACAGAGTCTGTTTCTTCTGGGCTGTTTTTATGAATACTGGAGATAGTTGTTGGGGGATGTGCTTTTTGAATGCACACAGCACTCCCAACTCAGTTAGTGGGAGTCACAGGTACGCACGGCATGAGGGCCTGGCAGCTCACTTTGCTTCAATACCTTGATCAATTATGTATTCACACTGGAATGCAACAGTGCTTGGGATTTAGAAATTATAGAATATAGCTATGCTCTTGATTTCCTCTCACTGGGACAGCAAAATTCTGCTATGCCATTTGTCATGCTCTTCTCAGGACACCACATTAGCATTTCTGTATCAACAGTACCCTGGCTGTTCTCAGTTTCAAACCATGGCTCTTTCTGGTGTAATTCCTTAGCTCCTCTAAGCAGCTTGCTTACAGGAATGTGGGAAGTAAATGTGTCTTGAGACCTCACTTTTAAGTCTACTGCCTTTGCCTCTGATCCCCCTTCTCATAGTTTGTGCCCCTAACACCCCCCAGCACCTTTGCAGAACATCAGGGTGTTACCACGGGCCCATGTACATGCAAATGGTCCTTTGTTCAACATTGCAGAAGTCCACTTTCTGCTACTATGATGTTGTAGCCCTGCTTCATGTCTCTGAGAACTATTCAGATATTCAGATGTTTGCAAGACAGGAACATAAGTGTGAATGTGGTGATTGTTTTATTGAACCCTTTATTACATAGTTACAGTAATTCACTCCAAGATTTTTCTGCTATTCCCTCTTTGGCAAATGCTCGGTTGCTTCTAGTGCAAACAGAGTGTACATCTATCCTTCATAATATTATATTGTACAATATATCATAGTATTCTTCATATCTGTTCCTCATGACAAACTCCTCGTGACAAACAGCAAACTTCATTTGCTGGTTGGTTAAGTCTGTAGTCTCCTATATAAGTATAGGAGTAAGGTTTTGCATCTGGGAGTGAAGTATGGTGTGTTCAGTTTTCCGTTCCACTAAAACCTTTTTTGGTTATGTGAATGGTTTTGATTGATTAAGGCTGGGGGGGGTTGTTTGTTTGTGTTTTGGTTTGGGATTTTTGGTGATGATTTTAGTTTTTCTCTGAAGGCAGCATGTTTCTCTTTCTCCATTTGTTTTACTTTAGTGAAACTTATTTCATTGCAGTCATTCCTGGTTTACTGAAGCCCATGTCTTTGTAAAATCAGCCTGGCAGAATATAGAGCAGGGACAACTTCCAGAGTTCTGAGATGAAGAAAGCCCACCTGCAGGGTAAAAATAGAATTTTATTTCAACTTTCTGCCCTGCATCTTAAAAAGATAATAGGCTCTTAGGTCAGATTACAAACATCAGTGCTGCCCAGATGCTGTTTCCAAAAATTCTGTTTCAGATCATCTTCAGAGTCAGAAAATATTTATGATATAATGTAAAAGATTTTTATTCAAAGGGCAGTAACTCATTACAAGATACACACTCATCCCTGCTTTCTCTGTTTTGGTTGCAGCACTTCACTTGCTGTTTCAAAGACAAAATGTGCACGCTGCTGGAAAGCAGAGACCCTTTTTAAACACACATTATGGTTCACTGTGCTCTTGCTTATTCTCAATAAGTTTAATAATTTTTCAGTAGTTTCTGAAAATTATGCTGTAGTACCATGATTTAGTGGCTGGAGAGTGCCACAGGTGCTGAGGTCAAGGCCTGTGCACACAAGATGATCAGGATTGCAGAGCTGTTGGAATGAGTAATGAAATCAGCTGTTACTGGGCTTAGAGGGACATGATTTATTTTATTATTATTATTAATTTATTTTCCTATATTGACATTAGTAAAGGGGTGAGGGTCTTTGAGAAAAGTTTATTCCATTGCTTTTTACCTCCTTTTCTGATTTCACTTACATGTATCTCAATCTGAAATACTTCTCTCTGGGAGCCTGTCGTGTTTATGTTCTTGCTACTTACCACTTCATTTTTTGGCTTGGTCACTGCTACAAAGGCAGTTGCAGAGAGTCCTGCCAGATAAACAGCAGCATTGTGCTGCTGCTCTAAAACAAACACTGTTCTCATTCCTTTTCTAGGCTTACAGTATGTACCATGTCCACATGCTTCTTCTTCACCAGGGGTAGATTTTTGTCCCTTCACAAATGGCCAGCACTGTATCAGTTAGTTCCAAATTATGACAGAAGTTCAATTTGGGCTGCCTTTTCATTGCCTTTTCTTTTTATTTATTTTATTTTTTTTTTAACTGCCATTGCTAGAAAGGCTCCCTTTGACTTCAACAAGGACTAGGTTGAGGATCTTTTTGCCAGGTCTGAAGAGGTAATATGTAGTAGTCATAATTCTGCTAGGCCTTGCATGTTTGTTTTCTTTTTTTACCTCCTTATAGCCTCAGTGCCTGAAGTAGAAGTTCTGCTTGGAAATCTTAATTTCCATTAGAAAGAGAGCAAGCTTCTAATTCTTCTTGCTTGTAAGAGAAGCTTGGAAAATAAGGCCTGAAAATATATATACAGAAAAGTCCTAGGAAATCAGCAACGCCTGACTGAAGTGTGCAGAACTCTCCAGTGTTTGGGAACAAAGAATATATTTTTGGATACTCATTCTTTGTGTGCTTCCTCACAGAGGGGCAGTGGCATACCTCTGCCATCAGATCTCCTGGTGGGAACAGGAAGGAGAAATCCAGTTAGCCTTTCACAAGGAGTTGGAAGTTCCCTGATTTCCCCTCACTGCATTACCCCTCCACTGTCTGAAGTAACTTAAATTTGGTGGGGGCAATAGAGGGAGCATGTTTCCACATTGGAATGTGATACCTGCGTGGATGGAATTTACTACAAACTGAAAAGAAGCTCTGTAGGCAGAGGAATGAAAGGAACCTAATGTGAGTGAGGCGATTTTGGGAAATGGTGAGGTGTATTACCTGTTTAAAGCCTGACTTGTTGCTGGGTATCATAGGCACCCTTGCAAAAGCTTTCAAGACAGATGAACCCGTAGGTGCCTTTTGCAGGTGAATGAATTTATTTAAGGGTAAGGAACCGTAACTGAAGAACAGTTCCCCACAACAGTGGGAAATGCAGCAGAGCTGTTGGCCTTGACATTGTTTTGCCTTTTGTGTTTGTTTTCCATCTGCCTCAAGCCTCTCAGTGAGGTGTGCTCTGGTTTTGCTGCCCCTCATGCCGTGCAGAACCAACAAAGAAAACCCTGCTGTGCTTGTTTCAAGCGAGCCTGTCCTGCTCTCTGTAGTAGCAGGCCCTCTAATGGCAATGCCAGCAACAGTCGGGAATTCTTCACTTTTCCTGGGTAATACCAGTATTTGGAAACCTAACTGTATGTAGTAAACTCAGTTTACTGATGATGTGTTATAGAGCAGTCTTCACTGCGCTATGAAGAAAACTTCATATGCTCTGAACTCTGTTAAGGTGGCTCAGTAATTGGTCACAGTGATCCCACTACAATCCAGCTCACATGAGTAAAACACAATTTTTGTAGTCTCAATAAAGACAGTGCTTTAGTTATACTTTAGTTACTGCATAATCCCTTAAAGCCTGGATGTTCACTTTGAAATAGAAAAAGTGGTAACAGCTTTTAATTGCTCAAGCTGCTATTAAGTAAGTAAAGAATTGTTTGTGTCAGCCAGAGTATAAGTAAATGTAAATTCATAGCATAGTAGATAAAATAGTATTTTGGTTGATTAGTCTTGGCTTTCCTAGAATTTTTAGAAAACAAAAATCCTTTCTTTAAAGAAAAATCATACTTCATTCTGATTAATTTAAGGTGTTTTTTTTATGTCAGTCTAATGCTGACTTCATTAATTAACCAGTTTTTTGTGGTAACACAGATTAATAGATAACAGATTAATAATCTTTGCTTTTGAACAAGGAGGGAAGGGGTTTTTCCCCCCATCCACTTTTGATGTCTTGGGTTGATGAGATCAGTAAAGGCAATGCTATTCACTCATGGGGGCTATGGAGGAAGGTACAGATTTCAAAGTCTCCTGTCCTTTGAGAAACAGATGCTACAAAATAGAAAAAAACGACCCCCACCCCATTTTTCTCCTTGTATTGTACTCAAAGGTCGAGTCATTTGCTCAAAGCCAGGGAGAGATTTTGTACTGTTTACTCGCTGAACTGCCTGCAGGGAGGTTCAGCACCCAAACTTCCTACCACAAGTGTCATGGGAACAGGGTGGAACAAGACTACATTTGTGGGACAAGGACAGGGATAGGGTGGTGTTCTTTGGGGTGTGGGACAAAGTGGTGCCTGGTCACCTTTTCTGACAGGTTTGTGGGGGATGTTTGAGAGCAGCAGTTGGAGAAAACAAGAGGGAACAGAGGTTGCTGCTGAGTATGAAGCCCAGACACTTCCCTGGCTTACCTGCAGTGCTTGTGCAGTGGCTGTGGCTCCTGCAGGAGGTTCAGCAGTGATGTCTGCATTGCTGCAGGAGTGTACAGCCCATCATCCCTCCTGTTTTCCTAGGCTGCTGTACTCTCCAGGTATGGCATTTTTCAAGCTGCTGTGTGTAGGAGAAAGAAAGTATTCACACATCAGTGTATGCTCACCCATTCTTTTCTTTCATTTTTCTTCTTTTTTTTTTTTTTTTTTTTTTTTTGACTGTGTTCATTGACTTCAAAGTACAAGCTTTCCAGCCATCAGCTGGTCTTTGATCTTCCCTTGTGGTTACAAGCCTCCAGAAGGAGAAACATCAAAGCCAGGAATGGCTAGTTTGTTAGCAGATGGGGATTTAATTGTTGCCCTCCTTTGTTCTCCTAGGATGCATTCCAGGAACAGTATTACCGCACAGGAACCTACCCAGCAGTCCCTACAATACCACCTCGCCGACCATGGACACTTCTGAACTGGCTTTTCTGGGCCTTATTGCTGCTATATCCTTTGTTCAAGCTGCTCATCAACATGATCAACAGTGGGTCATCACTGACACTGGCTAGTTTTGCATTTGTCATTATAATAGGTAAGTTTTCTGATTCCAAAAGATTACTTACAGGGTAACTATCCAATAGGATTTACTGAGATTTGCTAAATATAAAGATGACTTGTGAATTCAGCAATCTATCTAATATGTCCACTCTAGCCTGGACTAGGCTAAAAAGATTCCTTTTTTTGTTAATTTTTTTATAGTTGTACTATTTGTAGGAGCTGTGTACAAAATTTTCTGTTTCTGTAGAATTCAAACAGTGACTTCTCAGTGGGTTGCCTATAAAAGGCTTTCTTTTCTTGTGTGTTGCTGTGTTCTGCTTTAAATGCTTAGAAAAGAGGCACAAGAATAATTTATTCCTTTGAGAATGCTTTTGGCTAATTATATTCTGATATGTCAAGCAATGGTAATCCATGAATTCATGATTTAAGCATAGCCTGTTGTGGCCATCTACTCTGATTTATGTAGCACAGGGCATGGACTGTCACAGGTGATTCCTACAGTTCCTGTGGCAGTTCTGAACTGTCTTGGTTCGTATTTCAACTAGTATGGTATTTAAGAGCTGGAAGAAAAACAAAACCAGGAGCTGGCTCAAGGAAAGGGAGGTAGATCTTATTTGGTGTTCTTCATGAAAGCAGGAACCAGGTCAGTTTAGCAAATTGCATCATATCTGGGTGTCTGTGATTGAGTGCTGGTTTGAAGAATGAGTTCCATTCCAGAATAAGCCATACATTTTTTAAGCAAATACTTTCTGTGATTGCATTGACCATCACAGGTATTTATGACTTCATCACCTTCACATCTGTGTGTATTACAAAAAAACTTGGAAAAAGAAACAGAACTTCACAATCTCCCTGACTCTGAGAGAAGCTGGATATAGAGCTGACTTAAAAAGCCGTGTCCAGAATGGCAACACAGAGGAGATAGGAAAATGTGGAGCATTTTCTTGTCTTGGAAGTTGATCTTTTCTCTCTACCCAGGAAATTGTTCCTAGCACATAACATTTCTTTGCATTCTCAGAAGTCTGAATCTTGAGCTAGATTGACCAGGATTAACTGACTACCATCCTTTTAGCCATCTGTGAAGAGTTTGATGTGGTAGGCACACAGTATTCTTTTTCAGAAACTGCCCACCAAAACAAATGCTGCATTAAGCTCCTGCTGATGCTTCTTATATAGGTAACTAGAGAAGGAACAACTTGTGTGTGCATGGAGGCAGGAAATTTCCTTCATGATGCTTTGAGCCAGAGGAAGGAAAAAACAAGCAAGGATAAAGTCCAGAATAATAGTTGGTATATTATGTGGGCAGGGTAGACGAAAAGAGAAGGGAATCCCGAGTTCTTGTCTTCGTCTGGAGAAATTGTTGGTGTTTGTTACCCTCAAAATGCTTTGTGTAAAATGTGTAAGAATTCATTGGAGCAGCAACTACAACTTAAAAGCCTTTTTCCACCCACCTTACTTGTTGGAAATCACAAGCAGTGTCCCCTTCCCCTTCTCTGACTGGTGAAGAGGATGGGAGTGTAGAATGAGCACTGTGGTTGGGTTGTGCTGGGAATGGGAGGCGATGGGTTCAAATCCCTGTCACTTGCAGAGAAGGGTGGATCAGCCTCCCCCATGCTCCTGTGCAAAGTGGGTAAACAGCAGTGGGTGGGATGAGGGAGTAGCATTGCAAATGCTACTGCCTGGCAATTTGCTCAAGAGGATATTTGTTCTGCCGTTGGAAGAAATGCTGTCATAGTCTGTTTGGTGCTGGATTGTGGAACAACAGCCTAATGGTGCGCTGAAGCGTAGCTGTTGCAAAATGGTTTGAATTTCTCATCTTTCCTTCAGCATTTTCCTTTTAATTCAGTTTCTCCACTCAGCAGACTGGTTGGTTGAGTGCCATTTCAAACTGCTTCATGCCTTGTGTAGTCTCCACAGGGAGCCTCACACCATTATTCAGGGTTTCTGGAGTTCAACCTCAGGGCTGACTGCTTTACTGCTTAGTATTGTAGCATTTGTGATGGTTTTGGACTTAGCCCTTTATAATTGAGCTGAGTGACACCACACATCCTCCACCCAAAGCCTAATACAATCTTGACATTAGTGACCTAGGTCATGTCTTTTCTCTATCAGGAAGTGAAAGAACCTGTAAAGAAAAAAAGCCATGATGCTACCAAGAATAGACAGCAAGAACAACCTTCTTTTTGTTTTTTTTTTTCCCTTTTCTTGCTGTCTTACTTCCCACTTATCTTTCTTCTGCTTCTAGCCACAAAGAAAGGTTAATAAGCAGGCTGCTTTGAGTCATCTCTTCAGTGCAGTGATATAATCCAAAGGATTTATTCTCAGGTTATCTGTAACACTAGAGCTACCAGAAGACTACAGCAGCAGCCTGCTGCCAGAATGAACAGCAGCACTGGGTGAGCTCCAAGGCTGCCAAAGCCCAGCAGAGAGCCCCTTGAGGGTATGGGATGTGCATTGGTGCCCCACCCATGGGCTGGTGCAGCTTGCAGCCCTCTGCTGCCTTTGCAGCACCTCTGTGCTCAGCAGCAGCTCAGTTCTCATTCCACTCGTGGTGGAACCAATCCCAAAATGCCTGCAGTGGCCTGGGATTTGCCCTGCAGTGGAGGACCGTGGTAGAGGCTGCTGCCTGATCAGACTCAGCCACCTTTTGCTGATGAGCAGGGAATGAGAAAGACGATGTCACTTACAAGCAGCAGCCTCTGTGAAACTGTGGAGGGAAGAGAATGCACAGGAGTGGAAGAAAGCTCAGCCATTAGTGAAACCAAACAAAACACAGAGCTGGTTTATCCTGGTCACTTAAAACTGGATGTGTCATTATGTGCCAAAAAATCAACAGTGACCTTAGTGTGTTATAGTCTGTTTTTGTTTTGCCACACTCCTTTAAAACCAATGTTACTGCTTGTTGGGAATAATTGGTCTGTTTCTGTGGAAGCAGGAAAAAACCTTAGCTGGAGCTGTCACACTGACTTTCGTAGCCAACAGCTGAGTTTCTGTAGCAAGGCCATTCTCCCCTAACTGTGTCCTGTATCCTAAGGGGGATCTCTGTCATGAATGTTCTGGATGTGGTGCAGCCATCTACAGAGGAGCAACCAGCATTTTATTCTGCAGTTTGTCTCCAGCTTTAGGCAAGGGCTCCAGAGTGACTCCTGTTTGTGGCACAAACACAGCTTGGAGGCTGTGGCAGCTGGAGCTGCCTGCCCAGCACAGCCAGGCCATAGGAAAGCTTGGGAGGATTGTGTTAGCTCTCTTTACAGTGAGAGGTAATTGCTACCTGGTGGCTTAACAGTGTAAAAGGAAAGCTTTTTGTAGACTGGAGGGATTTATCAGATGACAAAATCTGCTCTCCCCTTGCTCCTAGCAAACCTTTTCTCACTCTAACTGAAGCACACGGGTAGTGGTTTGGTTTTTTTCTATGGCACCGATACTCCAGAATTCAGGAACTTTAATGCAATCCCTAATAGCCCATTGTAGTACTTTGCTGGTTTTAAGGGTGGGTTTCAGTACCTGATACAGGTGCAGATAAGCACAAAATAAACCTTTTGTGATAGAGCAGGGTAACTAGGAGGTCCTTTTACCTGGTACCCTCTGCATTGTTTCTAGATTGTTGTTTTGTCCTTTGGATAGTTTCTGCTTATTGTAGCAGAATTTATTCTAAATTCTACTATTCTATATCCTAATATCTAAATTCTACTATAATTCTCCAGTAAAACACTGACTGGCTTGTAAGTAACTGGCTGTTTAGGTGGAAAAAGCTGTAAGAAAAATGTTCTACTCTGTGGAGTTGTACTCTGTGGAGCTGGAGTGGAAGGATGGTAATCCCTCAGACCCTAACTCTCAGATCTAAGAGTGAATAACCAATGTATGTACAGTTCTGCTTGGTTCAGCTCAAATTCTCTCAGCCCTAAATCAATGATATTTCTTTATACTGTGAATGCTGTCCCCTTATGCCTCGCTGTGCAGCAGTTTGGCTGTTTGTACCCCCAAGAGTCACCACACTGTTGGGTACCTTACTGCTGGCCTGGGCCTGGAGCCCTTTGTGGTACTACTTGAATCAATACAAGGCAGTCACTGCTCCAGAGGATAAATGCTTAAGTAGTTTCAGGGACAAAAGTGTTTTGGAAACCAGCTTTAGTTTCACAGGACGCAGGGCAAGAGACTTAGGTGCTTAGCTCACAACAATTATTTAAAACTTGGTGCTGATATTTTGGTGCTGAAGCAATGAGCTCATCTGTGGAATGTCAGTATCTCTTATTTGACAGCAGCTTCTTTTCTTTCTCCTCCTGCTTCCCCAGTCTCATTTGGCTTCAAAGAACAAATGTTGGGTTGCTTTCATGTTTTGATAACTTGTGTTGAGGAGGACACCCACCCTTCATGCTCTAGAAGTAATTTATTGTAAAGCTGTCAACAGCAGTTAAAAGAGGAATGTATGCAAAAGATGAGAGGGTTTTCAAAGGGAGCAGCAGCTATTCCAAGTTGAACGCTAAAAGCACGGTGGCACCTGGGCTGGTGGCACGGGGCCAGCAGCTACCTATCAGTTGTAGGCGAGAGAAGTGTTCTGTCTGAACCATGTGCAAGTAGTGATGAGCCAGCTGGGATCCCATGGGAGCTGCAGTGTGTGTGCTGTGCACTGGGCATGGGGATCACACCACAGAGCTGGGGACTTGGCAGTGCCCAGGAGCAGAGTGTGGACCACAGGGCTGGAGCACCATGTGACCTGGGCAGCAAGGCTGGAAATGCCTGCAGGCTGAGATGAATGGAAGGTGAGGAGGGGACAAGCCAGCAGGGTTGTAGTAAGTTTTACAACAGGATACAAAGCACGTGCAGGATCGTGCCTGTGTTACTCTGCCTTTTGGTGGAGCTGCCAGATAGTCTGGCCTTTCAGCCTGGTGCCTAGAAACTGGGGGTTTGGGGTGGGTTGTTTTCTTTTTTTTGTGTGTGTTGCTTGTTCCCTCTTCTTCATAGTATATAGGATAGGTCCTCAATGGAAATGTCTACCATTCATACAGTCTTTAGTTGTACAAATCTTAAAGCATAACCTATATAACTCAAGTGCAAACTATATGTGGGAAATTTTTATGCCCCTGCCTGCTGTGCTGCTTATAGCACTTGCTGTATGGTATAAAGGCTGGGTAACAGATGAGAAAACGTCCTGAGGTGTAAGAGAAAAGGTGGAAATCCTTTGAGCTAAGGTTTTGCTGAGATATGAGATACTACATGTGGAGGTGGTGGTTTCCTTGCAGCTAAAACGTGTCCCAGGAAAGAGATTATGGCTCTCTTGATTGTGTAAGCTCAGCCCTCCTTGAACCCCCAGCACTCCAGCAGGCAGAGCAGGTCCTCAGCAACCTCCTGCATCTTTTGGATGCTGAGAAATGGTGGGCAAAATGATGCAGGAACTCAGTTATCTCAGTTTGCTGTGGAGTAGTGCAGGGGTGCTTCAGCCAATAGTTTCTCTCATGGACTTCTCAGGGTGATCTTAAACCCTCACAGCTGTAAAGTTAGGCACTGCTTGATCTCCCTTTCTCCCCATTTCTTGAAGTAAAAACCCTAACGTTCTCCTTATTACGGTTGTATGTAACACCAAAAGTGAATAAATCCTTAAATGTGATGGTACTGCTCAGGTCTGCACTGCAGCTCCAGGAGAGCTGTGGTGAGGAGGCAGTGCAGGGACAGACCAGTGAGGCAGCCCAGCCTTACTCCACTGTGCTTCCACACGCTTGGCAAACATGAGTTGTCCTCTTCTCCTTGCACCTCACCTTCCCCAGGGTGCTGAGGGCTACAGGGTGAAGTGGGGACAGAAGGCAGTGGCAGCTTATGCCAGGGAGCAAAGGACAAAGAAAAGTCATCTGAACTAGTTGTTTTTTTGTGTCCAAGCATTCTTGGAACTTGATGAAATCCCCAGTATGATGTGTGGCTGCTGTAACAGTTGTTTATGCTCTGTGTCCATCTCCAGATGCTGTTTCTATGACTTGTGGTTAAAATCTTAATGATTTCATGCTTACTCCTATGTTATGATCCCAGACTGCAGGGTACATGTTGGATCTTTCTTTTGTGTTCCCCAGCTCATGGCCAGTTAAATGTCAGAGATGGTTTTCTTTCTTTCTTGTCTGTGTGAGAGTGAAGCCCTTTGCTTGTCTCTGTGGTGTGTGTTTCTATTCAGGGACTGACAGTGGAGTGTAAGTGGCAGTGAGTGCCCTCAGAGCCAGCTCCCTTTCTGGACTGTTCACTGCATAGCTCTGCCTGTGAGAGGGCCCTGCTTTCCTGGCATCCCATCCACAAGACCTGAGGGCAGCCCCATGGGCAGACCAGCTTCCCAGTGTCCAGCCATGCTGTCATATCACATGTGACTCATCCCTGCTATCCAGTTGCCACTTGCACTCTAAGAGCAGTCAGTTTACTGTCACACCACACAGCACGAGTGTGTGGTGATGGCTCTTTGTGGCCACTGGTGCTGTGCCAAGCAGCAGCTGGTGAAGCACAGGGCAGCGCTGTGTGCCAGCTGACAGCCCCCTCCCCTGGCAGTGGGATGAAACTTCTGGATTCTCTTGGTGATCTCAGGCACTGACTTAACCACAGAGAGTCCTTTGGCTGGTGAGAACTTGTCCAGAGTCATTTTAGAGAAGACTGATGGGAATGAGACATTTAGAGCACCTCACCATACTGGGCCTTTTCACCATCAGTCAGAAGAGTGGGATTTGGAGGCTTAGGGGAGGTTTGTGGCTTTCTTGAGTTTTTTCGTTTGGTTTGGGTTCCTTTTGTTTTGGAAAGCATTCTGACCGGAGGGAAGATGTTTGTGACTTCCTCATAGGTTTAGGCCTGAAAGAAGCATGGCAGTTCTGAATCTGTACAGTAGTTGAGCAGAAGCTTGAGGAATAATAGATTTTGGGCAGCTGAGCCCATTTACAAAGAAACCAAAAGTGTGAGAGGAGGAGTTTAGGTTAAGTTGCATTCAACTTAGTCACTTTAAATGCTACAGATAAATAAATAAAATAATCCCTGCACATGGTGATTTATTACCACTCAATCGTCTGTAAAAGTGTTTTAAATTATCCTGGTTTCTTGTAATTGACGTTTTCATGAGCAAGCATTAACAAATGCCACAACTTACGTGGTTTTTGTTTAACAAGATCTGAAGTTCTCTTACACGTGCTCTACCAGACGCAGGGCTGTTGAAAGCCAGCAGAATTCCACAGGCTGTGCACGCCTGTGCCTCTCACACCCATCCTGGTTCCTTGTAGCCTCATCCCTGCTGATGGGAGGGTCCAGCCACAGGCTCTTCCTTCACAAGATGCCACAGGCAAATAAGTTGATGTGGAGGTGTGGGAGCATCAAATGCACCTTTCATCCAAGGTCTCTTTCATGATGCTACACCAGTGCAGATCTTCCCACCTTGCCTCAAGCAGCTTTAACGCTGTTTGTTTGTTTTGCAGCTTCTGTTGGTGTCAGATGGATGATCGGCGTTACAGAAATTAACAAGGGCTCCACCTATGGCAACAATGACAACAAACAGAAACAAAAGTAGCACCTTCAGAGACTGCTTCAATCCAAAGGGAACAAATGCAACCGCTGAAAACTCTAAGTTCGTATCACGGTCCTTCAAGAGAGATCAGAGGATGAGTAATTGCCGTGCATATCTGAATTTGTGCTCCTGTTGTTTTTCTCTGGGGTTTGGTCTGGATGACATGCTGGAAAGATGCACTCCTTCATATACTCTCAACAACAGGTTTGCACATGTGTGGTTGGTTTGTTTTCCTATGAAGTGTCTTAAGCTTTGAAGGAAAAAAAAAATATTCCAGCGTGCTTATATGAAGAGACTCTACCTGGAACTAACCAGAGGTACAGGCTTTAATGTCAGAAGATTGTTACAAGATGATTAAACTTGATAGTTGTGTAGGTCACACAGTTTAACAACCATAATCTGTCAGTGTTTAAATACAGCACAGCGGGATGCTGTGCTTGGTTATAGCAGTATTGGACTGAAGCAGCTCTGCTGAAGTGGCAGAACTACAGTAGAGTTTTTGTACATCTAGAACTTATTCCCACAGTGTGCACTACATGGGCCCTTCGAAACTTCAGCCAGACCCTGGACATCCAGACATCAGAGTCTGGCAGTAGCATAACCTGGATCAGAATTTGGCCTTGTGGCCTGAGCAGAGCTAAGTTACCCACTGCCCTCTTTTTCCCCAGGCCATACATCTGAGGGACAGCTGAAAACTGTAATTCTTCAGAGTAAATGTCATTTTTAGTTTGGAAAAATTGAGGTAGTAAAATTCCTTTTGGCTTTAAATGCTACTTAAAATTCCAGGCCATCCTAGTAATTGTGGAAAGAAAATAATAGGGCATGGTGTAGTGAAATAATGCAAAGTCTGCATTAAAATGTATGCCCCACACCTGTACTGTTGTGATCCTAATTAATCTGCTTGCCTGTCTTTTCTGATAAATTAGTTTACTTGGTGCCTCATAACAGTCAGCCTGAAGTAATACTAAATTATTTTCTTCTGGGGAGGAGGGGGAACTAGGAGAGAGACCTAGGACTCAGTGGGTATGGCTGATTTTTTTAATATATGTCTTGATTTGACACCCTTCTGATTTAAATAAAACTAGAATCAAGCTCTGAGGAAAGTGGGGTTGACATTCCCAGTACTGATTTCAAGGCAGCCACCTCCTGTTTTTAAACTTCCAGAGTTAAGGATCTGCAAGTTAGTAGAAATAAGTTGTTTAAAGCAGGAGGGGCAAAAAGTATAAGAGGGGCCATTAACTAACAGCAAATATGATTGGAAAAGAAATCCCAATTTTTTAAAGTCTACAGATCCTGACAGTGAGCAGTTGAGGTTGTGATTGACACTCTCAGAGATAGTCCATTTTCACTTGACACAGGATTAAACCATGCTAGTCCCCAGTGAAAAAAGTGAGAGTCTTATTCTAGCAGCTGGTATGAAAACATTGCTTTTTTTCTTACCATAAAATTGAGGCCAAAAGAAACAGGCTAATACAACAATATGAATCATTCCATGAAATACGTATTTGCTGTTCAGTACATCAGATCATCTAGAAACTCACCTTTCTAATATGCAGGACCTAAAAAGCAGGTGAAGTAGTGCTTTTATCATGGAGCATTAAGTGAAGTTTAGGGGTAGTGGAGGCAGTAAAATTTAAAACATGAAGGAAAGAATAGGCCATGTGAAGTGTGAGAGACTGCTTTGGGGGCTTTTTGCCTCACACATCTTGTGTACACATCCATCCCCTATGTTCTGAAGCTTTCAGGAATAAGTCGTTCAGTGTCATGAACAGAAGAAACACAGGCTCAGATGCAGTTTTTGGAGCCCAAGAGTAGAAAATACTGTAATATTTAAAATGCTGTCTAAAAAAACATTGTGCCCTGCACTCAATTTGCTATAACACTCTTAACAGTAAAAACCTGAGTATTGCATCCTGTAGTAAGGATCAGGCACATTAACAGGCCAGACCTGAAGACACTGTACACAGGAGTTAGAAAATGGGTGGGAGAAAGGAAGGGCCTCTCCAGGGTGACATTTTACTGCAAACATTTCCTGGCAGGCCCAGTGGCCTTTTTTCAGGGTGGTGGGTGAGTAGTTCTGAACAGCAAATACATACTCCTGGAGTGAGAGAGGCTGTTCTGCCTTCCTAAAAACCACAGATTTAACGTGCAGTAAGGAAGACATTTGGCATTCCTTTTGAATCTTAGTCCTTTCCCCTCCAACTGCCTGCAGTGCCCTTCTCCCAGAGGAAAGCACCAAACGACTAAACACTTCTGAAAGAGTGCAGAGATAATTTCATACCCATCTCCCTGATACCAACCCTTACAACAGGCTGAGGGCCAAAGATGCCACTCCTGGATCCATCCTCCTAAGCACTTGTGCAAGTTCTGGCACACCACTGAGGCCCTTCCAGTACTCACTGACAAATGGAGAAAGCTTATGGTCCTTGCCAAAGTTAAACTTGTCCAGTTCACTGTATTAAAGGAATGACATAGGTTATTAGGAAGCAATGTTTGCCCCTCATCCCCACAAGCAACTGTATGTTCTACAACTGCCTTAACAAAATTAGTCTTAATGTTTGTTTATACAAAAATAAAAGTATAAAAAGCTAATATGCAGTGAATGAGTTTTCTTTTGGCTGGCAAGAACAAACTGGTAACAGTTTGTCATCTCTATCCTGACTCCTAAAAGCTGTCTACAGTTCCTGTTTGTGTTCAAGGGCACCTGAAACAAGGCAAGCAAGGGCATAACTCACTCAGATACCTCTGCTGTACTGCAAAGTGAAGCACACAGCAAGCTGGGGGTTCATCGACCTTTCCTGAGGATGACAACATACTTCCCCCCTCCTATCACACAACTTGAAAATAGAGAACTGGAAAGAAGGGAGAGTCTTTGTTTAAATTCAGCATTATATTTTTTGAGAGCCTAAATACATGCACAGGTGACATGCACAGCAAGGCTCATACTTTTCTAGATAAAAATGTCAGATTTTGTGGTACCTCCTTGACAGCTCACCCCACACCTGTGACTAATCAAGGGTTTGTGAGATGAGATGACAAGACACTAGAATATAAAACCAAATATTAAAAGCAAATTTTAAGTTACCTATTTTAAGTCTGTTCCTACAACAGGAATGTGTAAACTTGCACTAATGTTTACAACAGTTTTAAGTCACCCGTTTGTAATAGCAAGTAAAAAAATCAACTAGATCATGCATTGCAGGCTATTTCTTCCAATTGCTAACCACTTCTAATCTCTCTTCCTTTTAAGAGGCTGATGACAACTGGGGTGTGGTGGGGAAACGGAAGCCCAGGATCAGAAGTCAGTTTTCAAAAGGTAACAACAGTAGGTTCTTAGTTTTGCCAAGCAGAACACAATCAGCTTGTACAGTTCTCTTCTAGAAGACAAAAATGCCATGCAGAGTACTCCCTGTTCACAGTGCATACATTCAAGAAGGAAGTTATCCCTTAGATAAAGGACAAGGTCAGGAATTGCCCATCACCCTCTTTTCTCAGAAGGCAATGAAAGGGGGAACCTTACTTCTCCTGTCTCTTGTGTAAGAAGCATCTCGTATTACTCATCTTAAAACTTGACAAAACACTGACTATTGCAATATAAGAGCACCTTATTCAAGTTAGGTCAGCTTAGCAGTCTTACCCCAAGGTTGCAAAAAAGTTTAAAATGTGACACAGTCCCACATTTATTTTTGGAAGAAAAACTCTTCACCAGCATCTCCTAAAATAAACCATTTATTGAGAAAAACCTTTTTTTTTTTTAAATTTCATTAATCAGCCTTGTGCATAACAAATCCGAAGCTTGCCAAAAACAAATAAACAAAAACCCCAGTAAAAGTTCACAGTCAGTGCACTCAAACAGATTAAAAAACAAGGTCCATAAACGCCTGATAACACTACAGCATTTTCCTGAACCTAGAGAGTTCAAAAATACTACATATTAACAATACAGGCTCTCAGTCAAATGAGAAACAGGAGAAGGAACAAAAAGGGTATGGTCCATATACAGTAGTAATGGCACTTTCACTGAAACATGCAGCTTCTTCCAACTTGCGGACACGTCACGTGAGCAACACGTGCCGAGTAAAATGTACAGGAGCAGCAGAGGAAGTGACACCGTCACTTGTGCAGTCTTCGTTAAGGTCAACTTTTGTACTGTTTCTCAGCACAGTCTTTATGTAAATATTACATACAGCAGTGATTCAAATCTTGTCAGACTAGAAAAGGCCAGAGATTGAGTAACTTCATTCTTCATCTGTGCAAACCTGTGAAGGAAGTAAAAGGCAATTACTTCAGCCATCTCCCTCCTGCAGCAAGATGACGATAATGGATCAATTTCCTTCACATCTTTGAAGTTTTCTTCCCTCCCTTGTTCCACAGGAATGCATTACAGGTGTTTGTATGGGAGTACTGACATTCCCACTGCCAGTGTGCATCCTTTAGGTGTCTAAAGCAATGTCCACACCTCTGATGGGTGGGATCTGCTACAGCTGCGCTGGTGAGGGATGGGTGATGATCCCAAACACATTGATGCTGAACCAGAACACCAAAGTGATCAACTTCAGGCTGGAAAATGACACAGAATTCGATAACCAACTGCACTCCTATTTTTCAAAACAGAAGTTACCAATACAGCTCAATTGGTAGCTGTGAATATTTGCCTGTTCTTAAGGAAGCATCACACCATAGTTCATGAAAGAACTGCAGACTTTTATAGCAGCTGCCAGATAAAACATTCAGTGTGACCTTAAGTATGAACTTAAAAGAAAAGCAGTCCTTTGCACAGAAGAATGGGAGAGCTCTCAAGCTTGTGCTGTTTTACTTTTTATGGAGGGGGCCCTTTTCTTTAAAAACCTGTGCATTTGCTGAAGTTTTTGCTGCGAAGCCCTTCAGAGCCAATTAACTACTACTAATGAGTTAGTAGTACTACTAATGAGTTGAAGCCCGACTTGTCTTTTTAACATAACGCATTTCAAAACAGCAGTGGAAGTTTATTGCATGGTGCACACCCCATCCTGTATCACATGCCTGCTGAAAACAACACATGCTTCTGGAAAGTTGCCAATCCATGTTACCTGGACAGCATCAACTTGCTACCAGCCCCTTACCATGGTACCAACCCCTGTGGCATCACTGAGAACAAAAAACCAACTAAAAGCTGTTCCCCATTCCCAGTCTGCAGCTTTTGTAGCCAGTCATCAGACAAACCTTAACAAAAGGATGATCGAGAAGCTGGCTGGCCGTCCACCTCATCTTTGGGTCACTTTCCAGGCAGTGGCAAAGGAAGTCTTTCCCTTCTGGGCTCACTTTGTCAGGAATAGGAGGTTTATGACCCATCCCCACTTTATACATGATCTGGAAGTTGTGCTCATATTCATGCCAAGGCCTCTGCAACAGGTAACAGCATTGATAAGCTAAGTGCAGGCTTTAGTGAGTAACTTGCTACCCACTAGAGCAGGTATTTCTGTGCTCCAGGAAATGAAAAACCGTCCCAGTCTTTGCAGACTTAACTGTGACAAACTGCTCAGAGTTGGACCAGAACATGCAGAAGAACTGCTGAGAATAGTTTGCATTTCATCAGTACAGGAAACATCCCTACCTTGCCCGTGACCATCTCTATGACAACACAGCCCAGGCTCCAGATGTCTGCTGCACGTCCGTGCCCTTCTCCTTTAGCTCTAGTGATTACTTCTGGAGCCATGTATGCTTTGAAACAACATATATGATGTCATCAGTTCATACAGCAGAAAGAACAGTATACATCAAGTGACTGACTGGGTAAACCAAATGCTTTTTAAAATACACAATGAATTACTACTCAGGTTTTACTGCTAAGTTTTGCCATTTGCTGGTTTCTTGTTCTTTGACATGCTTTCAGCACAACTGCCTTTCAGTTTGAAAAGTGATACTGAAAATGCTGTTACAGTACATGCTTTCAGTTACTGCCATTTTCTGAAAGTGGATTAAGCAGCTGTTTAATGAAAAGTATGGTTTCACTAAGGCTGCAGAGAAAAATACAACCCCAGAAAACACATGCTCCAGCATCTCTATAGTTATAGACAAACATAGTTTTGACTCTCACATTATATCATGCACTGATTGTTTTGGCTTCTGGATGTAAAGCACAAAACTAGCTGAAGTAAAATCAAGTTTCCCTGGAATACACAGGTTTACTTCAGACTTCTGGCAGGTATCTTCTTTTATGGTAACTAGACAAGTACCTGCCTAGCACAAGCTTCCTCACCTGCAGTCCCCAAGGTACTGTTCACTTCTCCAGGCATTGTCTGGGTATTGTTCTTCAACTTCACTGAGCAGCCAAAGTCTCCTAGTTTAATCAGTCCAGATGAGGTAAGAAAGATGTTGGCTCCTAGGAAACACAAGGAAACACAGACAAGCTTGTTTAAACCAGAGCTGAATTGAGGAATGAGGGCTTCTCAATATAGCCTTGGAAGTTGCAGAGGATAATAGCTGAATTCACACTTAGATCTTTACCTGAGAATTATACGTGGAATATGACAGCATTAAAGATGTTCTGGTGGGTTTGTGCTAACATGAAATGTACTGGAAGTTGACAAGTGTTCAAATAAAACAAAAACCAGTATGGCAGGCAAATTAAACAGCTTTCCATACAAGCTCGTTACAAGAAATGAATCCTTCAGGAATTCCAATGCTTCTCCTTGTTAGCATTAAACTCAGACGAAACTGCTTCCTGGCAGAGGCCATTGCTGAGTCCTTCGCTCTAGTATCTTCAGTTCTTCTGAGTCAAGACAGATGATACCACACTTGTCAATAAAAATAGCGTGGCCAGCAGGACGAGGGAAGGGACTGTCCCCCTGTACTTAGCACTGCTGAGGCTGCACCTCAAGTGCTGTGTCCAGCTCTGAGCCCCTCACTACAAGGAGGACATTGAGGTGCTGGAGCAAGTCCAGACAGAGAAGGGCAAAGGAGCTGGGGCACAAGTCCTGTGAGGAGTGGCTGATGGAGCTGGGGGTGTTTAGCCTGGATAAGAGGAGGCTCAGGGGTGACCTTGTTGCTCCCTACAACTGCCTGAAACGAGGGTGTAGCCAGGTGGGGATCTGCCTCTTCTACCAGGCAACCAGGGACAGAACAAGAGCAAATGGCCTCAAGCAGCACCAGAGGAGGTTCAGGTTGGACATCAGGAGGAATTTCCTCACTGAAAGAGTGCTCAGGCATGGAAACAGGCTGCCCAGAAGTTGGTGGAGTCACCGTCCCTGGAAGTGTTCAAGATACAAACAGGCATGGCACTCAGTGCCGCAGTTTAGCTGTCTGACATGGTGGTTTGTCCAAGGTTGGACTCAATCTTGAGGTCTTTTCCAACCTTAATTGACCCTATGGTCACAGCTGACTTAAAACACAGAGTTTACAGCATTTTATTATGTACACTACCAAGTGCCTACTCCTATTGCACTTTACTTCCAGAGTAATTTTTGGAGGAGGACTACCATTAAAATAACTTGCTATATTGGCAGTTTACACTAGAAAAAACTTCCCTAGCATAGTTAAAAATCTCCAAGGGGAATCTGCAAGCAGCTTCAAGTCAGTTGCTCAACACAAGAGTACAAAATAAACTAAAACAAAATAAAACAAGTGGTTTTGACAACCTGTGATTTTCTTTTCACTCAGCATCCTGCCAAAGTAATTCATTTTGACAGCAAGAGAAAGCAGGTAGAGCATAAGGAGCTCCTTATGTCAGGCCACATTCTGGACTCTGCAAGTTATCACAATGAAAGCACAGTTAGGTTGCAAGTGTAACTTGGCAGAAATAGAGCTTCAGCTGTGATCTTTCTTGAGGAAAGATGGATAGTACTGCACAATACAAACTGCTCACCTAGTCTAGGAATAGGCAGAAGTTGGGGATTTCACTACACATAGCCTCTTCCCATGTCACACAAAAGATTCACTCAAAATGGCTCATCTCAATAGAACTTTCCAGAGTTTCTCACTTTTGTTCCACCTTGAGCAGTGCAGAAATTCTTGGCTGCTCCTCTTTTGCATTAGTCTTAGTTAATAGCTTTTTCCCATTCACTTGGTTGGGCATCCCCAAGATATTCAGAAGGAATACAAAGAAGCTCAAGTCAAAAAAAGGCAGTGCAGATCAATGGTGCCAAAACCCTGCCTCTTTCTCAAAGGACTCTCCGACTACTCTGACAATAGCTGATAACTATTTAGTCCAAGAGGTGTTACATAGAACTGCAATTAATGGGTGAGCAAAATCATTGACAAAATCAAATTACAGCTTTTAGCTGCTGTAGACTTTTGCAAGTCCTGAAAGAATTAACATCCAGGGAATACAACTCATCTCCACATTGTGTGCAATGGCTTTACACTTCTGTCATTTAGATCTTGCACATCCTCCGGAATTTTTTCACTGGATTCTGCAGTTTGCTATCAGTGGGACCTATGTTCAGAGTCACCCTGTAATCACAGATGTGTGTGTAATGGAGTTGGGTAGACCATCCCTCAGCTTCTTGAATGAAGGATCCGGAAAGACACAAAGCAGTACAAGAAGGCTGCTTGCTGGGACACTAAGTATGGGCAATGCATTAGGAGAGTGACAGCTTCTTCCTTTGAACTGTCAACTGCTTTTCCAATGTTTTCAAGCAGTTGTTTGTCAGATACAAAGTAGGTGCACTTAGACTAAACAAGGAGCTTAGGAAAAACAGTCATCACTAGCAAACACTTTTTCAAGGACCTTCTGGAAACCTGTGTTTCCATTCCTCAAGAAAGCAACATAAAAATTTCATCAAAGGCTACAAAGTGTTTCCAACTACTACAGGGGAAGGAGCCTAGCAGTGCTGAAATGCAACAATCTCTTTGACAGAATTTAGGTTACTGGAACAGTTTAGTTTAATACAGTTTGAGTATTCTTCTTCCAAGGCCTTTCAAACTAGACTTTGTCCCTTTTAATAAAAAGTAATGACAATTTAGCCTAAGTATTACCATGAAAGCTCCTGTGACCCCTTTTCCTGAAAGCACTTGGAACTGTCAAATGGAATAAAGCACTGAACCAAAGTTTCAGCAAGAAAACAGAGACAACACTTAAAAGACTCATGTTGCAGACACTTTCTGTCAGCTTCCACTGATGTGATATAATTGGAGTCTGTTTTGTAAACCGCTTGCTCAGAAACAAAGACCAGAATGTAGGAGGAGTCTTTAAAAAGGGCAAATGAAACCTGCACAGAATCCAGCAGGACCCGTGTAAGAAGAGCAGACAAGAGGTGAGTACTTTGAAGATGCCCGATGCTTTTTTTCCTTTGACAGTAAACAGTACTGGGAATGTAACAAAATTCCTACATATCCTACATGTCATGGTTAATAGGCAAAATAAACCAAAGACCATGAGTAAAATGGCAGAAAGGGACCGCCCCCATCTGTTCCTTCTCTCCCTTTACACCAGCACTGTCTGAAGCACCATCCCTGGATGCACCTGGCAGAGGCAGGAGGTTCCCCAGTTGTGCACAGCCCTCCTGCTGCTACACCACAGGTCCTCCTGGGCACACTGTGAAGAGCCAGTGTCGGAAGCCACAGTCCTGCCAGAGCAGCCAAGAGCTAAAGCATTTATACTCAATTTTCATGCCCTGTACCTCTGCCCAATCAGCCCCATAGTAAGAACAGTGGAAACTGCACTAGCGTGATAGTCCAAAGGTTTTGGTGGAAATCCTGTGAGTCCATGGAGCAGTACAAAAAGCCCCACTAAAGGCTGTGCTGTAGTTCCAGAAAAAGAGGCAGCTCAGACATTCCACAGCCAGTGCTTAAGCTATGCAGAACCAAATTCATTCAAGAAAAAGCAGGCAAAATGCTACCCTTGGATGACAAAATCAGCTTTCGCATACTCTTTTTCTCAGTCTCTTAGAGAGCATGACACATGCCCATATAGTTGCAGTTTTCCAGCTCTTGCTGAATGACATTCCTTCCTTTTTGCTTATCAGGAAGACAGGATAGCAGAAATTCTGAGCTAACAACAAGGTTACAAGAAAATTATACTGCTGTTTGACAAACATTTTCGTACAGAGCATCTCATTCACAGGTTTCTGATTTACTAAAGCTGCAGATACAATCTTTTCATTTTCTGTGTTCATCCAGGCACTCTTCAGGAACATGCCCTTCTCTCCTGAAGAGAACCTACCAGGCATGGCCTCATTAATTCATCTCAGTTCAGCACTTGTGAGATCACACCATGAGTGCTGTGTCTTGTTTTTAGGCTCTCCAGCACGAGACAACAACACACTGGAGCAAACCCAGGACGGTGGCACTAAGGATGTTCAGAGGGCTAGTGCACCCGACATACAAGGAAAGGCTGCAAGATGGGTTTGCTCAGCTTGAAGAAGGGATGCTCGGGGGATGTGTGTGCAGGGGATTTACTGCTGATTTCAGCTGTGTAATGGGAAGATAGCAAGACTGCGGAAACAGGCTTTTCCTTCAAAGGCACACAAAGGCAAAATGGTCACGCAGCAACGGACACAACAGCAACCTTTGCAGATTCCAGGGAGCTATCAGGAACAAAGCTTTTCACAGTGGGGATAGGTCAGTCATTGGAACAGGGCCTCTCCATCCCTGGAGATACACATATGTCTCACCTCAACAACGTCCTGAGCAATCTGATCTAATCTGACTTTGGATCTGATACTAAGGCTGGCCCTGTTTAGGACAGAGGGCTCAGAGATGTCCACAGGTTCCCTCCAGCATTAAACATTCCATCATTCTGCATCACTGACCAGAAAAGCTTCCTTACACAAAGTGAAATAATTCTAACCAAGGAAACTGGGCTTAGCCACAGGAATTAAAATTCAACACCCAGAATAGAGCTTAGAAGAGTATCACAAGAGACTACCTCCTGCTACAGACCAGCAGCTCTTGCTTTTCGCAATGATGCAGATTAAGCAAAAGCAGTGTAGTCAAATGTAACAACCAGCCAACACAACCCTCCATCTGCCCTCACCACCACAGGTTGAAAAACATTTTGGCAACTGCATCTTGCTTTGTCTTTTACTCACACAGACTGGGTGCCATAAAAGCATCTGAAAGACAACGGTGGCACAAGGGGACACTACTAACCAGAAGTCTATTTTTGAGCACAAGGTACTTGCAGACACCAAGTACAGGTATCACGCAGGATACAGATAAACAATCATTTTAATAATTGCTTATCTGCTGCTTAAAGAAATAGATCCACAGTGATGTTTAGCAAATTGGCCATAAGAGATCTAGTATGATCTGACAATGAGATTTTCATAGGAAAGCAGTTTTAACAGTCAGAATGTCATTCTTATCAGAAAAATAAGAGTACCAGTCCACACAAGAGAAAATTAAAATTGGAGTGTTCTTTACTGCTGTTAGCCTGAAAACTTGGGGATGCAATGTTAGCATAAAAGAAAGTCAATGAGCAAAAGATTTCCAATGCATCATGTAACTTTTATAAAAATACCCTCCGTGGTCTGTCTTTATATTCTGCCATGGAGTTTCAGGAAAGTCTATACACAGATGTGCCTGCAGTGACCCTCTGTTACTCTCAAGAAACACTCCCAACATTTGACATAAGGAACCTGTTGCGACAGAAATGCTCTCAGGTAACACAACATTACAGTTCTGTTTAACAGCTTTTCTCACTCCACATGCTTCCCTGAAGAGCAGAAGACCTATTTGGAAACATATCCAGATATCAGCAATGACACAGAGCAGCACAAAAGAAATCCCTGTCAGCCAGCCTTGGATTTTGATCACAACGAGCTTCCAGGAGAGCATAATCCAGCTAAGCAGAACCTGGACAAGGAATGATCAAGAAAAGGGCAAGGAGGGAACTGTGAAAAGCACAAAGGGAAATCCACAACTGGAGAGAAACCTTTGGTGAGGAAGGAGAACCAGAAAAGGTAAGACTGCTGGGGAATGGGAGTGAGGGAAAGTGTTTTCTAGAAAAAAAAAGCCAAAACTGACTCAAGAGTGGCCTACCTGGGTGGAAGGCCTCTGGATCGTAGATAGTTCTTTTCCCAAATGAGAAGCACGAGGCCAAAGGACCAAGAGCAACTGGGAACCTCCTACACTGCTGCGGTGATTCAAAACCCTGTGAGCAAGAGGGACATAGAAACCCAGCATCGTTGGGTTGCACTGCCTTGTCACAAAATGAGCATTCACAGGGCATATTGTGTGCATTGCTTCCCCTACCTTCGCCTAAGTCTCCTGCCATCGGTGAGCCAAATATGCCAGACTAACAAAACCAAGATAACCAGACATGGAGGATGTTGTTGGAAGGCGCAGAAAAAGAAAAATGAACCTGAAATGAGGACTGACACTGGGTATCTTAAATGCCAACCCCCTCTTTGGTTACTGTAGCTTCAGTCTGCTAATTATGTATGCAAATGCTGACAGCCAGGCACGAGAAGATAAATGTAGGGAAAAAAAACACTAGATAAAGGGATATCCTAAAATCACTTAAGTTATTTTAACAACAGTTTTGTTACTAAGTTTAATCAGCCATTCATCTGAAATTCCAAAACTCTTTGGGAAAACAGAATCACAAGGAAAAGTTCTGATGCACAACTCTAGCACAGTACACTGCCTGTCAGCTCCAGAAAACATCACTTATCAGCACAGACAAGAAGGAAAACGGCATTACATAACTCAGTGCATTAGTACTAAAAATGCAAGGACTAATAACTGAGTTTAGATAAATCCCCAATAATCTTAACAACCTCTAAAGAATCTATATAAAGCATGGGCAAAATTTATGAGTTTGAAATGACAATTGTGAAGTTTTTTTTTTATGATCTACAATTAAAAGAAAAAGCATGAAACTAGCCAATAACTTGTAAACTGAAAAGTTAGTGGAAGTTTTTATACAAATAATGGCTG
The DNA here is from genome assembly GCF_049639895.1 of Pseudopodoces humilis. Lineage (NCBI taxonomy): Eukaryota > Metazoa > Chordata > Aves > Passeriformes > Paridae > Pseudopodoces > Pseudopodoces humilis. The sequence goes on along the minus strand of NC_142202.1, from coordinate 37,343,709 downwards.
CATGGATAATGCACACTAAATATGCAAATACATCCCACCCATCCTTCCCCCTGATCTCATCTATCACACTGAAACAGTAACATTACCTTTTGGTTAACATTACCTTTAATGTCTCGATGAACAATACCATGTTCATGTAGTACATTGATAGCAATCGTGATCTGCTTTGAGTACAGTCTAATGACATGCTCCTGAAGGCCCAGTTTTGATACCTCCTCCAGAGTGCCCTCATCACAGTACTCCATGAAGATGTACATTTCTTCCTGTTTTGGAAACCAAACCAGATTTTATTTGGTATAATTTTTTTATATTTTAAACACTGAATTAAGATAAAGTTGCCCTTAGCTCCTTCACTGTTCATGAACTAAATAATGAAAGTATCATGTAATGTCTTAATGAAAGTTATGACTTACCATGAAATATCTAATAAATCATCTCTTCAGAACTCTATTCTCTCTAGCATGCTGCAACCTAACATGTTCTATTGCACAGCTATGGAAACTCTCTGCTACATGCCTATCTCCATCATTTGTACATAACTGATACTATTTGGTGGTATGAAAATACAGTGTGCTTTGGTATCAACCAAAAGACACTTTGGAAACCTTGCAGGTGTATTACACAGAAATTTATAGAGATTCTTTTCTTATTTAGAGAAGGGAAAAAAGAAAGGGGAAAAAAAAATATTTTGGGCTTATTTTTTATCCCTTCTCTCTGTCTCAATTCCTGTGTAATCCTGTTTTGATTGCTTGGAATGGGCAAGTTTCTTGTTCTTTGCTGTGGCTTGAACAAGCACGCCAACTATTATCTTCAAGGAAAAATTAGGTTTCTGCTCCCACTCTGTCTCCAAGCCCAGCTGATTTCAGACAGACTGAATTAATATAACAAGATGGCAAAGACACCAAGCTCTTAGAAACTAGTCTGAGAAATCAATGACACAGTGGCACAGACACACAAATTTGCGTCTCCAAATAAAGAACTGCAGAAACTATGTTCCCTTCTAAATCAGCATTAAGTCATCAAAACAACTTATTGCATATTGAGCAAATCAGTCAAATCCAAGCAGAACTTTCCAGCAAGACATCAGGACTTGAGACTCACAAATGGGAAGAGCATGTGGAAAGCAGAGAGTAATAAAAAATCTGGTATCTCAGCACACAACTCTGGAATCCAACTCCAAAGAAAAATACATTGCATTAGTTCTGCTGCTCAAGCAAGAAAATTTGCTTTTTCCCTCTGTAGAGATGCTAGCCAAATTCCAATACTTGTCTGGCATCAAGATTTAAATGCCAGCAAAAGATTTTTCCAGGAATCAACATGATACAAGTACAACAGGGACAGGTTTTAGCCTGTCTTGTCTTTATCTACATACAGAAGTTACCATACCATATATGATATAACTTGCCTTTAGACCAGTTCAACAGAGTAGCAGCATAAAACAGCTCCAGCATTACTCACTCTATTCACTTATTTTAAGCCTTCTCTGTTTATGTGCCAGCTCCAAAAAGTCCCACCAAACTATGTTACAGAGATCTCGATATCCAGAGGAAAAAAGACACACTGCTATTCACAGAGATAACCAGATAAGATTAACTAGAATGTTCTCAAGTAAAAACCTCCAATAATGCAAAGCTTCTTAAAATTTTCTCTTTGCCTTATAAAAAAGCTCAAATAATTTATGTTTTCTTACCCTGTGGAGCTCCACACCAAAATAACGAACCAGATTAGGGTGTTTGATGCCTTCAAAGATCTTCAGTTCATCAGCTGTTTCTTTGATGGTTTTGTGATCATTAGGTTGAAATCTTATCTGCAAGATAGATTTGTCATTATTTTGCTGGTATCTCAAAATAAGGAACAAAAAGAGCAAACCTAAACCATCCTAAACTCAAACGTAACAAAAATCTTTGTTGTTGTTGTTAAATAGCACCATCACACAAAAACATCCAAAATACCTCTCTCCATCCCCAAACTGAAACAAATAAAGCACCCTAAGCTATTTCTCTACAGGGTAATGCAGTGTTCTTAACCAGTTCCAAAAAAAAAAATAAATCAATAAATCTATCTTCTCCCAAGTTATTCTTAAAGAAATCCAGAAAAGCCTTTTATTTGGAAGTTGCAAACAATTTTCATTCAAGCCTAGTGAAACAAACATCTGTCAAACAAGATCTATTTATGAGATTACTTCAGCTTCTGCTAAAGAGCACACACATGCTAACCTGTAAACAGCACCTGCATCTAGAAAGCAACTGTGAATTACAGAAACAGTGCAACTGATGGGGAGAGGAAATATTGAGGAAAAAACAAAGGCAACAAAATCTCAGGTGTTGGTATTAGTCAGTGACTGAGTATAGTACAAGAAGTTAAGCACAAGCCCAGTCTTGCTTTTTTACACCTTGGAGATCACCTACATATTGTGTGTGTGTGTGTGTGTGTGTGTGTAAGAACTGGGTCATAAAATGTAACCACTGCAGCATCCAATGGCTGTCAGAGTAACTGCTGTGAATAGTTAATGGTTGCAGTTGTCTAAAGAAGTAGAAAAGCATTAAAACTAAACAATAATTGAAAATAAAAGCAACCACAAGGTGTTGTAGGGGAAACAGATCTCTATGCCAACACAGCTTACTTCTGTCCTGAAAACTAGATCTTTTGTACCCACCAAGTTAGTCAGCAGTTTTGTGACTCAACCTAGCTCACACTACAGGAGAAGCTGAAAAACATCTGATGTCACACTTCCTATCTTTTGCTCTAAGGAATGAAGAAAAAAAGTAATAAAATGTGAGAGGAAACCGTGTAAAGTGAAATACAAATTTGTGTACAGTCTTCACTAATCCCTCAAAATTATTTAAAATCTCTTAATGGAAGCTCACATATATTAAGCATTCATTTAAATTCACAACCATCCTATGAGATCAGTAAAAAACACATTATCCATTTTACATACATTTAAATTGAAAGTTATGAACCAAAAAGCAACTTGAGGAGAAAGTGCTAACAGCAGCTGTGGCTACATGAAGAAACAACCTGTCTTCCCCGTTAGCTAACAGCAGCATGCAGAAACCCTCAGTGCCTCCTACATCACCCGCATTTGGTTTAGGGAAAAAACAAGGACAGCAGTGATTCTTGCATTCACAGTACTCACTTCCTTCATAGCCATCAGCTCTCCAGTGTCAACACTGATACAGGTATAGACCTTCCCATACTGGCCTTCACCTGCAAAGTTAGAGTAAGGAAAATTCAGTATACTACCTTCAAAAAGCAACATGTAAAAAGTAACATGTAAGCAACATGTTCCTCAACTGCAATGAGGAAACGTCACTGCTTTTCACCCTTCCTTTAATTTAAAACTCCAAGTAGCTTTTAACTGTACCAATACCACATTCATAGCCCTAAATTCAAGCTGATTAAAAATAAAAACATTAATCGTCTGACCTGAAAGAAAACTTCTCAAGAACAAAGATTTTCCCCCAAAATCCCAAACCAGAGAGTAAAATATGATCATATGGGGAAAAATAAGATTGGTGAATTAAATCCCAGAGTTCCAACTAATTTCCATTCATATTTCTGGTTCTTCCAAATTCAGAACTTGAACATTTTACAGGGTTAAACACATGCAGGTAACACAAGATCATACCTAAGTAATCATACTAACCAAATCCTTCTCCTTGTTTCCTGTTATTTGACCAGTGAAAACTTTAGTGACCCTCTACCCTTAAGAAAATCCTAGCCACAACAGTATTTTGTATTCTATCATTTTGATTTCAGTAGAGCTGATAATACCTATGCAGAGACTGAAGATTTTTAAAGACAGTTTTCTATTTCCTTCACAAATACTGTTTGGTAGTTCAGCTAGATAAATGAAAGTATAAAGAACATACCAATTTTGTTTCCTCTCTGCCACTTGAAAGTCACTTTTCGCAAACCTACATGCATGACATTATCGTAAGATTTCGGTGTGTCACAAACTTGGCCAATGATGTTCTTCCTTCTCATTTCTCTGTATCTCCTTTCTTCAAACAACTGAACAGACTTTTGAACAGCTTCCATCGGGGCTTGCTTGGAAGCAGTGTCTAAAAAGAGTGATGAACAATTTTCTTGATTGAGAAATATTCACTGTTGTATTTTGTTACCACATGAAGTAACCAGAGTTAAAAGAAAACAATTTTTTGACTCTAATTAAGATGCAGGAAAAGAATAAGACATTTTAACAATCACTTATGAATACAAATACATACAAAACTGAGGTAAAATGAGAACAGTGGTACTTCCCTAATCATCTCTTACTTGATTCAAGGAAATCACATTTATGAAACGCAAGACACTTGTTTGCATTTGACCTGTAACGAACCTCTGATAGCAGAAATATGTTAGGGTCATAAAAGCACTAAGGGAAAGAAGGACAGGTAAGTTTTGGTTCTTCAGAAATATGACAGGTTTCCTGAAATCTTTTGGCATCTGTTATTTCAAAGATTCAGACGTATTAGAAACTCCAGCTCTCAAGTCTTATCATGAAACAGCATCCTAGTGAGTGAGACCATAGAGATCCTCAGGGCAATCTTAGCTCATCCCGTCATAATAAAGCACAAAAAATTATGCACGTCACTGTTGACACCAGTTGCCTAACCTGTTCCTGGCAGACTCCAAAGCATGGAGATGATACTCCCAAAACAATATATTCTACTCCCCTACCCATAATTAATACTACTTCCTCTATACTAAATATGCCTTACTGTAGTTTTAAACCAAAATCTTTGTCTTATTCACAGTGGACAGTAAAACCAGTTCCCATTACAGCAATCTTCTAGAAATTTTCAAGTTTTCCCTCATTCTTCTTTTTTCAGTTTAAACAAACTGCAATTCCTTCAGTAATTATGTTCTGACTTCTAGATTTCAAAACAAGAATTTGTAACTCTTCCTGTGTTCTGTGTAAGATACATAAGGAGACCAGTTTCCAATCTGACAGAAATGTTTTTCTCATGTTTCATGAGGTTCTACCCTCACACTCATGTTTGCCACAATACATGCAAACAAGCTTCATGTATCAATCCGTATAGTATGGAGTGTCTGAAATAATCAACTTTCAGCTGCATGAAAATCAGTAGATCAGTAGTAAGACTGAGAGGAAGGGGCCCCACAATAGCCTTAAATTCAAGAAACGGTGTGGGATCACAGACTATTGGGCACCCAAAGAGAGATCTTGGGAAGTCAGGAAGTGCTTCCTACTGCCATAATTGGGCACTGAATAGGGACAGCTAACTTCTGCAATTTCTGTACAGTAACAAATGAACTCACTTTTGTAGAATACTGGTAGTACCTTTCAGAAACTGAAAAGAATTAACACTTATAAAATTTAATTACTCCCACTTCAAAAAGTACACCTTGTGATTCTGTTAGCAGTATCCCATACCTGCAGACAGGGTTTTATTGTTTTCTCCTTCCTATATATAAAGCTGTGAAAATCTCTTCACAGCCCCCAGTAAAATCCAACCTTTCAGTACAGCACTGGTACAAAAGACATTACATCACAGTGACTCCTAAACACCTACCTTTGGTCTGGTTGATTAACGTTCTGAGCTCCCAACTCCGCCGGGATGAACCAATGGAATCTCCTTTTGGATACAAAGGCTCTAGAGAAATAACAGTGTGAGCACAAAAGTAGGTTTATCTCGTATTAAGCATTATGCCACTACTTTCAGCAGAAGCTGAGATCTTACATATAGGGCTAATACACTCCACATGTATAGCAATATATGCTCTTGAAATCAAAATTGACTTCTCTTCAGAAAACAAATTATAAAACAGAATTTCATTTATATAGAAACAGAGATCTTCTTCCACAACTTCAGGAAGCACTTCAAGCCAGGACACTCAGAGTCAAATATGCAAGATATCTGTACGAAAACAATTTTCTAAGGTTCCTTAGAAAAAGATCTGTACTCATTCCAACCCAAGCCAGCTTCCTTCTCATATAGGTACAAAAAAAATGGAATAAGCATAAGGCATATGATATTTTCAACATTTGCTTAAAAACCAACAAAAATTAGAAATATCTCTCACACCTTTTAATATAAATTTTTAAGGCATTTCTCTCTAAGAAATCCAATGTGGATGACCACAATATCAACTCTATTTTGCTTCAGATTTTGCACTTCCTTTTAATTGGTACAATCAATCTTTCGAGGTATTTGTTGCAATAAATACCACATATACAGGGGCTGGGGAAACCTGAAGAAGCCCTGATCAGGACATCAAGTCACACATCCTGTCCCCTCTTCCAGGATTCAAACAACAGCAAGTATCTGTAATAGGAATACTGCAGGGATAAAGAACTGGACAGAACACACTTCACTGTCCTGATGGATCCAGTTCATACCTCATTAATGGTGTTTCAAAATTTACTATCAAATGGGGTATATAATTCAGAAATCACATTACTAATTTCATTTTGAACACTGGAACTTAGTAAAGCACCAGGAAATCGCTTCAGATACAATTGAGAAACAATATGAAAGGCAAGAGAACAGTGGATACATCTGAGAACAAAAAGACTTCCTCTGACCATATAAGCCCACAAGTTAAAAATCTAATATTTTTGAGTGTGATGAGGTGAAAAAATTTTTTGGAAAGGGTAAGAACTGGGAACAGAGAGAAATGTGTTCATGACATAAAGCATCTGCAAATCCAGGTCACAATTTATTACTGTGACAATCACCTTCTCGCTCTTCAGTGGGACTGGAGTGACGACTAAGGGATCTGAACTGCAACTCAGCTGCTATTGAAGCAAGTCGATCATTTTCAGGGACACTGGAACCCCTGTTAAAAAGAGCCATCATACTAATAAACTTTCCATTAGTATTTATTCAGTGCAATGCTAATTTAACTGCTGTTTTTAAGAGACAGAACCTCTGAAGCCCAGGATATGAACCATGAAAGCAACATGAAAGAAAAACTGATGCCGAAAGGTAAACAGAAAACTCTCTCTATGCTCTTTTTCCCTCAAATGAAGACTTTTTAGATGATTTTAGTTATGCTGCTCTATGAAAAAGCCCTAAGCTTCCAAAGCATAAACTACTTCAAACTGTTTCTTGCCCGTACCGACTTGTACCTACTACTGCATGACTCGTAGCCTACTACTAAAACAACTGCTGCAGGATGCGGCTTGTGCCAGAGCTGAAAATACAATCAGAAGTGATTCAGCTGGGTGATAATGTGTGCCACATCATCAGATGAAAGGTAGTAACTGAATTCATATGTGCCTAGTGCACTGAAAGTACAGTCATAGTCCATAGTCGTTAAGTCAGAATTAGTGGAAAGAAACATAAGCTGGTTGACAGGAAGGACGCTGTTAAATGATAGCAGCCTGACTGCTTAGAGGCCCCAGTTCTTCTGGACAGCACAGAGTGGAACCAGATGCCTCAGTAAGAGCCAGATTTACAAGAACGCTGAACAGAAAGGAAAACAGTATTAAGAGAAACAAGACTTAAATTCTTAGGTCTTCAGGCACCTTCCTCCAGTCCCAGACAACAATTAATCCACTCATTTTAGAGCTGTAAATTCCTTGCAGAAGTCTTTCTACCTCTTTGAAAAAGGCTCCCCTTCAATTTTTAAAGTTTGATGGGGAAGAATTGTGACTGATGTCTCCTTATAAACATGATGCTTTAGGGGTATGAGCTAAATGTTACTGAAAAGTGGGCAGCATTGTGAAAGCTAACGACTACAAAAAGATGAAAGACATCTCGCATCACAATGTGTACACACACCTATGAGAGCACTACCAGTGCTATGGTTGTTTCCAAACTGTACCTGAATATTACCTAAAAATAGGGGAAAAAAAAAAAAAGACACCACAACAACCTTGAGAACAGAAGCCAAAACAACCTATTCCCATGCTGATGTTCTCCATACGATGTTTGCTTTGCATTGCCTACTGTTGCCCAACCAGATTTTTTAAGTTTGAGCAGGAACTGAAACTAGTGAAAATCCTCATTCTTCGGGAAGTTGAGGTTTTAATGAGCAAGAAGGCTAAGGTGGTTCTCAGCATATACAGAGCAACAATTCCTGATGCACGAAATGCTTAAAAAAAAGCAAAACTACACCACCTCTAAAAGGAGGCAGCAGCTGAACAGGCCTAAACACCATAGCTCTGAATGCAGGTGCCTAAACCCCATTTCAGGCCCATCTTAGGCACCCATACCTTTTATTGATCCAGAAAGTCCGTATGTATATTATTAGGCAAAAAATCATAGTGAAGGAGAAGAGTGCTTGATAATTCAGCCCTAGATAAAATACCAAAATGATGAATGATAACCACAGATAGCTCAAAAACTGGCCATCTATAAAGGTTATAAACATAAACCTAGCATAAATGTATCAATTTCAAAAAGCTCAATGTAAACAACCAGGTATTTGTGCTTTGGATTTTAGTTTCTAGTTATACTATATTGGGTTCTTTTTTTCTTTTGATTGTTGTTAAGAAAAACTTGACTAGAACTATGGTGGCATTTGTGCACTATGCACTGCCTAGTACAGTTGATTCACCAAGTTCCTACATTCAACTTTTCATAGATATTTAATGCTTATAATCATGTCTTAAATGTCTAAAGAGTTTCTGGAAAGCATATAAAGTTTTGATCTTTGCGCTACTCTGGCGCTGGACTCCACACTTTGCCAAACCACAAAACACTTCATTGATCCAAAAGATTCCATTTCTCTTCTGGAACACAAATAAACAAAATTCATAATTAAGACAATGCAACAAAGTTTGCAACTTTCTTTCAACTATACTAAACCAAAAAAATTGTAGAAATATATTATATTGTAGTATTTTGCCTTCCTCAATAAACAAAACCCCTAAAAAAACCCCAGCAGCCTTCAGAACTCTGTCTCTGCTTTCATAATTTTTTCTTCAAATTATTCCTACCTCATACAGGGTATTAAATGCTACTTAAAAATCCAGAAAGTGCATTAAAATAAGCAAGATCATGGGATATTTTATGAACAACCATCAGAAAAATGGTTTTAAAAAAAAGCTGAGAACTCTAAGAAAAAAACAAGTCTTTGAAAAACACTAATTATCCATCCCCCTGTCAGCTTATAAAGCTGCCAGAACCTCTCAGTGAAAATTCTCTAGAATGTTCCTTACTTCAAAGGGCTATTCAAATGGAGCAGACTATTGCCTACTGTCTTTTTCATGAGGAGGCTTAAAACAGGCACAAAGGATAAATAATGTCTATGCCTGAAGGACAAAAATTTCAAGATGTATTTTCAACCAAAAAAAAGGCCTAGATTCATAAGCTATACATCTGGAGGCTACTGTAAAAGATGCAAGTCACAACTTGCAGTAAAAATAAACTGAAAAGACTTGCAGAAAAGGTTGCATATAAAAAGTGACAATTTACTTCCCTCTTAACAGCTTCATGCATGCTTGTGCCATGCATCTGAAAACAAATCCAACTATGATGGTGTGCTGGCTCACAACCAAAAATTATTTATTACAAAAACAATTCATAAACAAGTTATATCCAAGTTCACTTTGGTCACCATCAATCTATTGTTCCTTCACCACCTCTTTTTTTCTCTACTAGCTGTGTGATGCAGTCAGATTCATGTGAATTTCTATCCCCAAGAACTTTCAGTACTCTGCAGTAGAAATAAGAACCCAAAAAGCTATTTTTAAACCCTAAGGCAACGCCACTGTGTTACAAACAGGCTTTTCACAGTCAGGGGTGCAGGGCAAAAAAAAAGGTAAAATAAAGTTGGGAGATATGTCAGTGGTCTGACTATAATATGGGGAGAAGAAATATCAATAGTCTGAAATTACAACAGCCAAATCAAAGGTCAAAAACCAGGAAAGATACTAACATAAGTCTGTTAAAAAAATAGTCACTTGTGATGATACAGAAGAAGTTTCTGTTATATATCCTGATACAAGAATAGTGTCTTTCATATTAAATTTATTCTTCACCACCCTAAGAAGAAAAAGGTGTAGCAAGAAATTATTTTAAAAAATCCTCACATGTTTAATTTTGCCTTTGCCACTATATAGTATTTCAAAATATTTATGACAGATGACAACAATATCAAAACTGTTAGCTAACATGAAAAAAAAATGAAAATCCTTGTGCTTAGTTGTATCGTGCAGTTATCTTAATGGAAGTGATTCTATGATTCTAAGTGTTAGTTATCAGTACTAATTATTTACTAAAGTTATACCAGTGACCTGACTGGCGTATGTTCATTGCATGGACATTCTACTGAGCAAATCTGTAATCTACGCCAGAAGTGCAAGATTTAACTACCACAGTGTTCAGGCATTTTGAATCTGGAAGTGATCTCATCATCAATTTCTAAGACATGTGATTTTGCTCAAGTCGAACATGAATGAAGGAGCCAGTGGAGGACACGATGGGAGGGAAGAGCGCGGTGCGAGCGATCTATTAGGATGTACGTGGGAACAGTTATGTGGGTGATGTAGGGAGGATGAGTCTGCTACGTCACGGAGCGCAGCTACCTGGTCTCATTTGCACTGCTGAGAGGTTTGGGCTGGGCTGAGTCGCTCCCGATGGGAGCGGGGCGACTCCCAGCAACACTGCCATGGCTCCGCGCATCGCAAGGGACACTCCGCGTGCTGTGGCAAGAAGAAAAACTTGAGGAAACAGTTAAAAAAAAAAAAAGTATGGAGTTGAAAGTTTGTTTCAGAAATGAAATATTGAAGTGTGTATAATGATGCCTGATTTCAGAAGTTTTTCAATTACAGAAAGATTTTTATGTGGAATAACTGAGTCTCAGAAGCTTTGTGGCTGCCAATGTATATAATAATAATAATCCTCAAAATACAAATCTTCAAATCTTTAGAATACTGCTAGTTTCTGCCAAAGCCAAGTGACTTCTGAAAAAAATGTCAACTGTAGAGTTTCTCATTGTTGCCATATTATTGAAAAATAGGGCCCCCTGTGCAAAATTATGTATGGTGAGGTTTATTTTGAAATTTTTTTGAACTACTTTTGCAATAATTCTCACGTCAACTCCTTTAAAGGCGGGGAAAAAAGATCCACTGTTTAAAGCTAATTCACAGCAGGTTGTAATGACGCAGAAATGCCACCATATTTCAGAATGCTACATTTTTAAGTTCCATGTATGTAAATTACAGAAAGCACTGCCACAGGAACTTAGGCACCCATTCAAAGTGTGGAAGGAAATAGAAGACTTGTTAATGGAGCACTTTTCACTGAATTAAAGCTTTTTACATTGAAACACTGGTTTCAGGAAAGATAAAGGGGATAATAATAACTTCAAAGTGAGAACACATGCACCAAGAGAAAGGGAGTGGGCAAGCAGCAAGGAAAGGAAATTTGTATTGTCCTTAAAAGCACATCAATAAAATCTGGATTTGCATGCTAATTTTTTTCTATCTGCTTTGCCCTCACAGGGAAAGAAAAGGTGTTCCACTTCCTGACATTCAGCATAGCCAAGAGAGGAAAAAACAGTTTAAAATGCCATAGTAATGCTCAATACCTGAAGCCTTCAGGCGTGGGGATGATGAGATGAGGATTTGGTGGATCACTATGGCACCGAGGCACTTTTACAGGACGGGGACTGTTTCGATGAACAGCTGCAAACATAAAAACAGATCGCATTCACTGAGATGTCAGAAAAACTCTCTTAAGGGGCATTTCAAGACAGAAAATTGAAACAAATTCCTATTTACAGAGTTAAGTGTGAACAGGCACATATTTTCTTATCCTCTAAGAAAAATACATATTATTCCAACTTTAAATAAATCAATTGTATGCATTAATACTTTTCATACTTTTGTATTACTTAACTCATCCATAAAATAAAGAAAATTCTCCAGATATTTAAAAACTAGCAATTAGAAAATACGTACATACTTCATAAAAACTTCATTATTTCTACTTCACAAATTAATCTTATTGCAAAATAAAGATTAACTAAATAATAATTTATTATGGAAGGAGCAATATTATGTTCCTTTCCATAAGAATTAAGCTTTCTCAGAGAATAATGGAAAGCAAATTAAGCTGTGGAAAAAACCCACATATGACTGTTTTACCCAAACTAAACGTCCCCATGACAGTCTGCCCCAAAAAAGTGGTACAAATGGAGAGGACCAAACCTAAATGAGTAGTCACTGTCTTTATGTCTAATTCAGTGCCTCTACGAGCAGTCTGCACCATCAGCCCTGAACTCCTTGTTAAATAGTAAGAAAAATACTGTGGCAGTCACATCTCAAGACAGCTGGTTGCTCACCAAACCATCAGACAGTACTTTCTGCCAGGCTAGGCTCCTCTCAGGTAGATTCATTTCTGCCTTGTTTGCACTACCAGGGCAAGCAAAAGATGGCAGGGCCAGGTGCTGGTTGTCCTGCTGTAATTAGCAAATATGCTAGTGGGAGATCCAGAAGGCAGATCCTAACCCACCCAGGCAGACACCAGGTGCTTCACAAGACAGGATAAAACACCAAGAGATACACAGCTATGTGTCTAGAGCAAATGCAACTGGATCCTCAGCTCTGGCAAAAGGGGTGAAGACCACAGTGGGTTTACGTCCTTCAAAGTTGTATGCAAATGTAACGAGGAAGTCTCATTTTTCTTCTGATCAGGAGATAGGAATGGGTATCTGCAATATCTGCAGCCAGGATACAGTTTATGTTAAATTTCACATGCATTGAAGTTTCAGACTGCTGTTCAAGTCTGCACCATTCATCTGTGTCACCCCCTCCCCATGTCTCTGAGACAAAAGATGTCGAGCAATTTAGTTTGTGTGATCTGTAGTGTCTGCTATAGCATTTATAAGAGTTTCAGTAATTTGGCATCATCGTGCTGGTGATTCACCTAAAACAGGACTCCCTCTCAACAACAGTACTTGTGAATATACAGGTTTTACACCACTGTACAGAATGTGGCTAAATTTGATTTTAGACTATGCTTCTTTGACTGACTTTCATTGCAAAACGTTTGTCAGCTGAAGACTTTCTCATCAAAATGATATCAAAACAAGCTTTCCTGAAAAACTCCAGAAAATCTGCTGGAGGCAGATTACCCTCCCCTCATGTCTTCTATCATCAAGCCTGCCCAGGACGCAGGCACCAGGAGAAAGACAAAAAAGATGACAAAGTATTTTGACAAGTAAACAAGTCAATGGAGTTGAGAGGAGGAAGACAGAAACAGTGCTAAGAAAGCAATCAGCAAAAGGCATACACAGCAGACGAAACATTCTTTTCTCAAGATGAATCATCAAATGTTATCAACATCCCTATCTAAAAAGATGTATTTTACATTATGCCACATTTTACATAGAGAACTGTTTTGCACAGCCCTCATGTATAACTCAAGTGTACTTGATAATATAAAGACCACTAGAAGCAAAAACATCTGCGATGCCAAAGTGTCAATAATTGCAGTGCCACAATAAAAGTTTGTGAGAGGGAGCTGTAACTCCTTTCTTAAAGTTAGAATCACTTCTTTACTCCATCTTTAAATAACACAACCCTTTCCTATAAGATTTGCAGGCCTTCACAGGAAGGACAAAATCAGAGGAAAAAATCTGTAAAGCTTTGAAATTTCTTGGGTAAAACTACCACATATTCATACTTTATCGGGCAATAATGGTTTCACATCAACAATACAAACAAAGTATATTGAAAATACTTTTATTGCATTTTAAAAGCACTTTACAATCAAAATTCTGTAACAGCAGCAGGAAAGCTCCAGAAAAACGCCAGTAACTACTGCCTTACCAAGGTACAAACCTGTAACAGGACTGTGAGGTTTTCCAATAACATGGCCAATGCACTCATTCATCAGAGCTTGTAAACTCTAGGAAAGACAAACATAAAAAGTTTTGGTGTTTTGTTACAGGAAGGTTGATGGTCACATGAAAAAGCTCACAGTAACAAAATTATATTGTTAAAGTACATAATTTATCAGGTAAGCACCTCTATATTCTACCTATTATATTAAACTTCTAGATCCACATTAGCATTTTGAGTTGATTTTTTTTAAAGCAAGGAAGTCTTAGTTTTGTCTTGCCTTTTGTCCTTGTCAAAATTACATAACTGTAAGAATTGAACAGTGACATATCATAAAGGACATTTCAAAATATAAAAGTATTGGAACTTAATGTTCATTGTTAATATAATTTAAATCACATTTCCTGGAAAAAGCTGTTAAACCTTCTCTGCTCTCCCCCTCCACTTCCCAAGAAGAAACCAAAAAAAATTGAGTGAGAATATGATGGCCTGAATCTCAAGATGAAAATCCGTAAAACAAAAAATATGAAGCCCCGCATATTAAAAGAAACACACTTTCCTTATCTACCCATGAAGTTATCAAAACTTTCATTTTTTAAGGGATTTTAAAAGTTAAAATCACTGAACTGGGCCTCAGGCAATCTGAGCCAAATTATTAGGTGTACTATTCAACAGGTATGTAATCCTGGACAAGTTATTAAATCTTCCTCTGGTTCAATTTACATGTCATAACACCAGGGAGATAATGTATCTTCACAAAGTAGTACAATTATGCTCTTTGGTAGAGATGCTATGAAGGTGACTTCTATATGCCAGTCACTCAGTGTAGCCAAAAGTTCTTCCAGAAATGCAAAAACTTAGTGAAGACTAGGAACTAAAAGGACTAAGAAAAAACAAAATTATAAAACAAAAGAAGAGTTGAGCTTGAGACCGGCACATTTTACCAGTGCAGACTGAGCTAGAATTTCATCTTGGAATGTAGAGCTCTAAATCTAAACCATCATTCTTCCATGACATGATGCAGTATCTAAGAGATCATGATTGGCATTGCCATTTCTAGATAAAATACCGTGACCTGTCCTATACAGATTAATCAAAAGGGCTTCAAGTGATGATCTCCAAAACTGAAATCCAGTTTAAGAAAGAAAAAAGTTCAAAAACGCAGCTAAGGTTTTGGGCTCCCCCCTTTCTTTCCCCCTTATTTGTTCAAAATCTGTTTCAGAAACTGTGTCAAAGCAGAAGAATTTTAGGGGCTACTTCCTAAAGCTAAAGCATCAGTGTATTCCAAATACCAGCTTAACTCTGTCATTAAGGCAGCCAACCCTTTCCCAGCAGCACAAATGCAGGACTAACACATAATTTACTAGAGAGCTCCTGATAAAAATACACATGAAAAGAAGACTAAACCATGTATTTTCTGTATTATGCAAGATTAATGTGGTTGGCATTTCATAACGCATCTTGAAATTAGTAAAAATCAAGAGGTGCTGACACTCATATTCTGCTATTTTGTGGCAACTGTGCTTTCACTTCTCTGTAATGTTGTACCAAGATCACAGGAAAAAAATTCTCAGAACAGGAAAAGGAGGAAAGCAGAGCAGACAAAAAAAGCCAGCTTTAGTCTCATTGTTTTTTGGTAATAAAAGCAAAAGAAAGATGCCTTAAAGTATGTTTCATGCTGGAACAATCTGAAAATAAAAATCTTTAAATGATTTTGTATTCATATCCACAGATGAACTTTGGGGATTGGTTAAGCTTCAGAAGCTTACATTTAGAAATTCATTATATCAACTACAAATATTTGTAGAAAGCTGCTGTCAACCTTCTGTGACACAAAGGGAGGTGGCCTCCCAGGACAGCACCAGCAATTTGTCAGCAAACTGAAACCACTACTGGCAATGGTCACAAATCTACTCTCTTCTGAATCTAATAAGGAGAAGAGATAGCAGCATCAACAGTGATATACAACAGCAATTGTTTCAGAACTGCATCTGTGTTCAGATGTTGTTTTATAAAAAGTATTCCTGCAAAACATATACTGATAGATTCACGAGCATTTACAAATAAGTACCAGCAGAAAAATTTATCCATACCAAGAAGTCATCTTCTGGGAGAGCTGAAATAAACGCTGGCTCAATGGCTTGAAGAAAATCAAAACCTTGAGTTGCCCATCTATGTAAAAGGAAAAGTAAAGACAGAAAATGAAACAGTCTTTGGCTTAAGTCTTCACCATATCCAAGAACAGTAAATAATAGTTAACTTTTTTCCCTTGTAAAATACAATAAAATCCTCATTACAAAAACAGACTAATATATAAAACAAAAATTTTACCTTTTACCCAATTATATTTGGACAAAGACCGATTTTAGCAAGGACACTGCCCACTAAATAAGATGAGCAGGCCATGCTATGTATCTACACCCATATACATGCTATCTTCCACACAGTATTATCAACTCAACCACAATTTGTTTCAGAGCAACAAGCCAAACCACTGAAATTCTTGCCTGAAGTCTCCTTTCTGAAACAAGACTGAGAGGATACTAAAGATTTCATGACTATCTGATTAGTAATGACTGGGCATCAGTGGTTTCATGGCCTAGATGGGTCAAGTAAGTAACTTGGCTGGAGTGAGTTGTCTTCAGCCACCTGCTGTCCCCCACTGCCTCCTCTTTGACCTACTTGAACTAGCAGCTGCAACCTACAAAATATAAATAGAGTCACAGGATATCCTGAGTTGGAAGAGGCACACACGGATCATCACACTTGAAATTCTGACTCCACAAAGGACAGCACAGAAGTTAAGAGCACAGTCCAAACAGTTCTTGAACACCAGCAGGCCTGGGGCCATGACCATTTTCCTGGGGAGCTTTTTCCAGTGCTTGACCACCTCTCAGTGAGGAACTTTTTCCTAATACCCAATCAGCAGCTTTATGCCATTTCCTCTTGTCCAGTCACAAAAGAGAAGACATGAAGAAGTTGCAGATAGCAATTCATTTTCCTCTTCCCTAAGCCCAGCAAACCTAGTATCCTTAATTACTCATTATGTCTTGTCCTTTAGTCCTACCACCATCTTCACCGCCCTTCTTTAGACTTACTGCAGTATTTTTATGTTCTTCTTAGATTGCGGAGCCCAAAAGTACACAGAGTACTTGAGGTGAGGCTGCACCAATGTTAAACATGGTGGTACAATCACTCCCTCCAGCTGGTCAGATCTATTGTGCCTAAGGCACCCCAGGATATAGCTGGCCCTTTTCACCACCTGGGCACATCACTGACTCAAAGCTTACGATAAACAAGAACCTCAAGGTCCCTTTCTGAAGGGCTGCAGTCCTATCTCTTGGCCTCTGATCTATATGGATACCCAGAGTTACAGCACTCCAGATGCAAAATCTGGCACTTGCCTTTCTTAAATCTCATAAGGCTGGTTATCATCCAGCCCTCATAATCTATCAAGTTTTCTCTGTACAGTCTCTGTGCCCTTCAGGGAATCAATGTCTCCTAATTTAGTATGGCACACTTACTTAGTATGTACACAACTCCTGTATTCAGGTCATGCATAAAAACATTGAAAAAAACTGGCCCTAAAATTGAGCCCCGAAGAACACCCTAATGACTGGCCACCAGCCAGATTTCACTTCATTTACTCCAATTTTTTGAGCCCAAACCTTCACAGCTCTACCAAAATCTACCATGGCAATAACAAGTTGGCTGTTACCTGGGTCGAGTGCCTCGGCCACTCTCACATTTTGTTAACACATAATTCATCCATTTCCTGGCAAAGTTGATATATTTGTCCCCAATTTTCTGCCTGAATTCTCCAGACATCAGACGAACAACTTCTTTATGGTACTGTAAGAAAATTAAGATTACTTTCCACGTATTAATAAGAAGAACAATATCCCCTGGAGTATTTGCAAGCTAACAAAACTCAAAAGCATGGTAACAGTCACATCCTATTCTTGGACAAAATTATTTTATGCAAGCAGTTACCTATTTATAGACAAAAAATTAATCAGGAAAAGTATGATATAAAATATGCTACAGTGAGAGGCAGTACTGAGCCACACTGCATTTTTCTCTGTATCAGGCACGTGCTGGTGTTTAACAATGTGCACATCATTGAAGAAACATCCCACATAAACACTTGGTTCTGTAGCCAGAGATTGAACTGCTAGTAGTAAGTGAAGTAAAGTAG
The DNA here is from genome assembly GCF_049639895.1 of Pseudopodoces humilis. Taxonomy (NCBI): domain Eukaryota; kingdom Metazoa; phylum Chordata; class Aves; order Passeriformes; family Paridae; genus Pseudopodoces; species Pseudopodoces humilis. Next base: position 37,325,743 of record NC_142202.1, on the reverse strand, counting down.
TGTTTATTTTTAGTTATATTGCAGTAACATTATGGGATAAAAAAGTTATCTATGTGCATTTGAAAATTAAACAAATACCAGCTATTTCTTATAAGACTATCCTAGAAGTACAGTAGAGTATGACATAATCCTTAAAAATTTTTAAAAAGCCCAGAGGAATCTAATAGCAAAACAATTAAAGGACCTGAACATAACATTTTGAATGCCCACACTCTTAGGCAAGCACTCAAAAGCTTGCACTGCATCAAAGAACCACCATAAACCCTGAAGGAATGTCTCATGTTACATACAGTATTATGCTACTCTAGGCTGAAAAACTGTGAGAAGGTAGGTTAAACCACAGGCTGGTGGACTTACCATCCTGGGAAGTATTAAAAAATGAGTAAATATGGCCCTTTGTGATATGGTTTAGTGAGCACGGTGGGACTCAGCTGAAGGTTGGATTTGTCTTGGAGGTCCTTTCCAACCTTAATGATTCTGGTATCATCTAAAATGCTGCCAGGCAGTAGAGCTTACAAGACTATACCTGAAATCATCAAGTTCTTAAAAGCTTTTCAGATTTACAGGCATTTCTAATTTAACAGATTTATCAGATTCATCTGTTACTTTTCACTTATTCTCAAGTAAAATTTCTGAGGCAACACATTTTTCATGACATTCTGCTAAAACTGGGAAGTCACAGTTCACTAGAAATTACCAAATGTGAGGCCCATCTACATGAAGGACTGCAAAGAGGATCCAGAAAACAACAGACCTGTCAGTCTGAAGGTTATGGATCATCTAGTACAGGACAACCAGGAGACTTGGCCCAGCCAGCATGGGTTTGTGAAAAGCAGGTCCTACTTGACTGACCTGATCTTGTTCTATGTGAAAATGATCCACTTAGCAGATCAGGGAAAGGCTGTGGATGTCATCTACCTATATTTTAGTAAAGCTTTTGACATTGTTTTCCATAGCATTCTTCTGCAGAAGTTGGCTGCTCATGGTCTGGGACAGAGGTTCACCGTTTGCTGTGTAAAACACTGGCAGGATGGCCAGGCTTAGGGAGTGGTGGTGAGCAGTGCTACACCCTGTTAGCAGCCAGTCACTACTGGGGTTCCCCAGCTTTGGGGCCAGTCCTGTTTTATGCCTTTATCAATGATATAGACCAGGGGATCAAGGGCATCCTCAGTAAGTTCATAGATGACACCAAGTTGAGTGGGAGTGTTGATCTGCTGGAGGTCAGGAAAGGATCTGGACAGGCTGGATTGTTGGACCAAGGCCAATGGTGTGAGGTTCAACATGATCAAAGTCCAGGTCCTACACTTGGGTTACAACAACCCCATGTAGCACTGAGGGAAGAGTGGCTGGAAAGTTGCCTGGGGTAAAAAGACTTGAGGGTGCTGGCTGACAAGTGGCTGGATACGATCCAGTGTGTGCCCAGGGGGCCAAGAAGGCTATGGCATCCTGGCTTCCATCAGCAATGGTGTGACCAGCAGGACTGGGGCAGTAATTGTAATGGGCACTGCTGAGGTTGCACCTCAAATACTGTGTTGGGCCCCTCACTACAAAGAAGACTTTGAGGTGTTCCAGCCAGTCCAGGGAAGGGAAGGGCAACAAAGCTGGAGCACAAGCCTTGTGAGAGTGGCTCAGGGAGCTGGGGTTGTTTAGCCTAAAGAAAAGGAGGCTCAGGTGCAACCTTATTGTTTTCTACAAAACTATCTGAAATATTATAGAGAGGTGGGTGTCAGCCTTTTCTCCCAAGTAAAAAGTGTTAGGACAAGAGAAAACAGCCTTAAATTGAACCAGGAGAGGTGTAAATTGGATATTAGGAACAATTTCTCATTGGAAGAGTGGTCAGGCATCAGAACAGGCCACAGGAAGGCTGGCAGAGTCCCCATCCCTGGAGGAGGTTATTTAAAAGATGTGTAGATGTAGACATGGTTCAGTGTTGGAACTGGTAGTGGCAAGTTAACAGTTGGAACTGATTATCCTAAAGGTCTTTTCCAGCCTAAATACCTCAATAGTTTCATAAATTCTTTGTATTTCCACAATCATTAGTTACCTTATTTGCACCAATGCAAAACCAGAAATTTCAATTGCTTTTCTGTTTCCTTACCTCAAACCCAAAATTATAACCCTGAATCATGGCTTCCCGGTAGTATTGCTGCAAAGTGGCAGATTCAGATTCATCAACTTCAGCATCAAACTCAGATGTGAACATGTGATCAACTCTATCAATGGCACTGCTTATCTTATTGCATAGCTGTAATGCATCGTTCTGAGTAACAACAAAGAGAGATAGGGGGACATCAAAATATTACTTAGTCTTGTCAGCTGTAGAATATTAGGCATACATGAATCTAGCAATTACATTATTTTAAATGAAAAGGCACTATAATGCCACAAAAATTCATTCAGTCTTGGAAAAACAAACATTTTCCAGCAGTTGCATGAAGTAAGTCTAGTAATTAACTCAAGTATTATAATGAAGTTTGCTTGCATGTGATTAACTTTAAAAACAAAGACAGCAAAAGGGTGAGTAGAGAACCAACAACAACAAAAAAAACCACACAACACAAACAAAAACATCCAACCAAAACCAGACAGACAAGAAAGGAGAAAATTAATTCTACTATCTATAGAGTGACCAAGCCCTTGGTTCTATTTTCACCTTGGTATATGGACACAGTCTCTATTGAATGCAGGGACTTGATACTGCCACTTAAAGCCCAACAAACAAACAAACCAAACCCATCAAAGAAAACACTCATAAAACAAAATCAAAACAAAACAAAACAACCACACCCATAAAACAAACAAATAAAGGTTTAAAAACCCACACCAAATCCAAGAGAAAATAAACAGAGAGACTACCCACTTTTGCATTTTCAAATATAGGAATAAAAGTTGTTTGTTGCAGATCACTGATTTTGACAGAACTTGGTTTTAGAAAATCATACAATACAATATTGCTGCCACCCAAAGAGGTATTCACTCTGTTGCTATGGTATTTCAACTGCATTATGGACTTGTTTTCCAATTACCCAATGCAGAAATGATTACACCAATATAGCTCAAAAATGCGCTCACAAGTCATTTGAGAAAACAGAGTGGAAATTGTACTGAAAGTAAAGTCCACAGAGGACTACCACATAACTTGCAATTGCAGAATATGCCATTACCTTTGCAATCAAGCTTTCTTCCATTTTTTTACTATCAGTGAGCAAAGCATCGTCAGTTTTGATAAATAATCTCCAAACCTGCTTACCTTTAGCTGCTGTAAAGCTTTGGCAATGATTGGTTGGCTGGATGTCTGCTCCTGGTGCAGAGATATGAGCCCTTCAATAGACTGCTGGAAAGCCTTTCTCTGACTCACAAGGTGGGCAGACTGAATGACTACAAGGAGGAGGTTATCAACCTAGAATACAAGACACCACTACTTCTTGTAAAGAAAATCCTCTCTGTAAAAATATATCAAATATCACCAGATTCCAATCAGTTATTTTTTAAATTCTAATACATGAAAGACCTCTTGTCACTATTCATGAAAATCTACATTCACACAAAAAAAACTTGGCAACTAAACTCAAACTCTCATCTAGTGAGCAAAGTTCCATAAAGAAAGTTTTCATGAGGAATATGGTCCTGTTTACTTCTGGAAAATATTGGAAACACTGTATTAAATTATCTTCAAATTAGCTACACACAAAAAAAGCAATAGGTAAGCAAAAATAATTACATTATCTCAAAACAGACAGAAATTTGCAACCATTTGCAAACTGATTCTCATCTATTGCTATTTTCATTTTCTGAATGAAATACTAACTTTGATAGACATCTGAAGAAGTTCTAAGCACTTAATCAAAGGTTGTTTTTTCACTGTTCAGTTGGAAAAACAGGCAAACGAGAAACAACATGTTTGCACATTAAAAACAGCAGTATGTAGAGGAGTGACTTTTTCAACTGCATGTAACTGCTAGAACCCTCTGAATGCCAAAGGTCAGGAGCAGTGATGCAGAAAGTCACTCTCTTTGCAGACAGTACAGCCCATTTATGGTAGGGATCCAAGGAACTGCATGACATACCAAAAGGAAAATTCATATAGCTTAACATTAAGGATATGAGAACATGAGGGGCAGGGAGCTGGCTCAGCTGTCAGAGTGCAGCAGAACTGCTGGCAGGGAAACTCTGTTGGCTTGGGAAGAAGGAAAGTATGACTGGAAACATTTTTTCTTGCAGAACTGTTAACATCCAGTAACTTCCTGAGAAATTTAACACAAAATGTCACAATTCATCTAAGATCAAGAGTAACTGGTTTCATGCTTCTGCATGTGGAAAGCACACAACCATTACATGTTCGCGGAGACTGATGACTTCTTAATAAAATAAAATAACTTCTTAATAAAAAAAATTTCAAGTCTTACCTGCACTTCTGAATACTCAACTAGATATTAAAGGTATCTCTATTATACAACTCTGAAAAAGGCACATTTGTAGAGACTGATCCTGTCAGGAAATGCTACAGTCCATTTAATATTTGCATTTAGCACAACTAAGAATCAAACTTATTCCTAAATTTAACTTTTTATTACCTATAAAAAGACACATGCTTCACTTGAATGACTCCAGTTAATCTGACAGAATAAGCATTCACAGAAGTGTGGAAATGACAAACAGTGGGGGAATAAGACCAAACCCACCTGCATGGTGCGCAGCGTATCAGCAGTTTCTACTTGTGGTACTACTTTGACCGGCTGACCCTCCCATGCACCCCAGCTGTCATCTAATTCATGGTCTTTGTCACTGTGTTTGGTCATTAGCAAGTAGGCCTCATATGTAAGCTCATCTGAATCCTTGGAGCAATCCTTCCCAGCAGCTGCATTGAGGAGTTGCAAAATCACAGACTTTTCCCCCGCAATACTACCTGGTACAAATACTTGTAAACTCTCGAGTCCAGGAACTTGCACCTGCAGAGAAGAAACACACTGAATGAGTGAATCCCACTGTCTTTTATGACAAATAAATAGTAGGTGACAAATAAAATAAGTCGTATCATTTAAGCAACAGGAAGAATCCGCATCCTAAAAAGCTGTAAAATATACATACTAAAACAGTACCTTCAGCTATTTTTGCATTGAAAGTCAAAATGCATTATAAATTATTCGTTTTGAAATCCACTGGATCACCATTTTCAGTGAATTATTTCTGTGTATTTCAAGTTAATCCTTCTTCATATTCTTCTAAAGGAATCTTGTTAAAAAAGAAGTCCAGTTTCTCATATATACTACATATGTATGCATACATGAGAATAAAATACATATACACATATTTTAAAAAGTCAGTCAACAAAGAGTGGAGTATCGAAAGAAAAATTCCTTCAGAATTTATACACTTCTGAATGACTACAGAAGAAAAAGAGTAAACAAAAGTCTGTCTAAAAATGTATCAGTTATTCTTCTACTTTCATAAAAGCTAGATTAAGTCCAGTTAGAGCATTCTCTTTTAATAAAATATTACCGCTACTACTTAAAAACTACTTCCAATTATATCTGTCATATTGGTAGCAGTACTTCAGCCATCAGCAGCATCAACAGCAGACTGTGAAAACTAAAATAGCCAGTATCTTGACTTGACACGAGGTAATTGACTCACGGTGGAGTCAAATTCTCTCTTTTCAGAGTGTGATGTCATCGAGCTAAGACAAAACACTGCACTCAGCACTTCTACCATTAGGCAAACATATTTTATAACTAAAGCTATTATAATCTGTAGGCCAATGCAAAATACTAGATAGCTGTTACTAAAAGCTAAATTAGATTCCCTAATGAGCATCTGCCTGAAAAGGTTGTTAAACATTTAAGCTCCCTACATGATATTAGAGGGTCAGTATATAAAGTGTTCATTATCAAAATGTGTGTCATTTAACCCATGTATAACAGATGTGTGAAACTCAAGACACAATTTTTTCTACAAAAAATGTACCAAAGATACAATCTTTAAAAGGTCTACTAAAACTAATATGGTGTCTTGTAGCATCTAAGACTACATACTTGAGGGACAATATTTTTTTTAAGTAAACATATAGAGATTTCCCTGGCTGTTTTCCAACTCAAACACTCCACAGATCAGGGCCCTGCTGAGCCAGTCGTTTTATCCATGTATTTACAACACTATGAACTTCTCTCCTATGAACTTGGTTGTGCCCCCCTAAATGAGTTTCAGTATTTAGCAAACATTTACATAAATCTAACAAGAATTATGTCATGAAAACATTAGTGCATTATTTCCCAACTGTAAATTATATATATATATATATATATATATATATATATATATATATATGAAAAGTATGGAAGGACAAAAAAGAACAGCAGATCCAAATACATTTAATTTGTTGAAGCAAACAACTTGTTTAAACTACAAAAAAGACTTGTTGACCTAGGAATTTTTTAAGGAATTTTGCAAAACCACAAATGTGGGACTTTACATTTCAGTAAATATAGAACACCAAGAACTTAACTTACCTTTGCTGTGTAACAGTTTCCTAGCTACAGTTACTCTGGAACAGAACAGAGGCCTTGAATTTCTCATGTCCTTAGTACTCTCCAAGAATCTTGCTAAAACAGACCTCCACTATAATACTGCTCCTTTATATAAGCATAACACAGGTCTATAGTCTGAGATTATCTACTCAGACATGTATCTATTTTCCTTATAGATTTGAAAGCATTTGTTTCATAGCACTCACTACTAAGTGTTATTAAACAGAAAGGTTCTTCCTCAGTCACAAAGAGAATCTTTGCAAAAACAAGGAAATAAGTCACTGATTTCCCAAAACGTAGACAAGCATTCTCACTTATACAAACGACAAATACAGAATTTGACTACCACAACTCAGTATTAAGTACAGAGCACTTTACATGTTGAAATATAGATGTCCCATTAAAAAAAAACTAAAGCATGACAATATTTGACATTTTGCTTAGTATACTCAGTTCACTTTCATGCCTCTAAAGCTTATCACCTATGTGAATTTACCTTCACATAATCTTTTGTTTTCAGAGCATTCAGAAGATCGCGCACTGGGGCTGACAATGCAAATTCTGCTGCTATTTCAAGGTCCTGCAAATAATGATAAAACAAAAGAATATGCTTTCAGACCAAGTTTCTTTGAAGTATATAAATAAGAGAAGACTCTGTTAACTTACCTTCCTCAGCATTTTAGCAAAACCAAGAGCTTTGGAGGCCCTTTCTCTAGCTTCATGGAACAGTTCTTTCAGTGCTCGACTGGTCTCTATAACAGACCTCCTGAAACATTGGCAGAAATGAAATGACAACATTTCAATAAATCATATTACACTTACACAGCCATTAGAAAATAATTATTTACATACATGTTAGTAAAAAGAACACAAATATTTGCAAGCAGCTGACAAATAAATTGAACTGACAAACAACCTCTCATAGCCTGAACTGAAGAGATGGTTATTAGGCTTCAAAAAAACTAAATGATGCTTCATTACTACTGCACACAGAAATACAGTGATACAGTCTATGGAGCCTTGCATTTACCAAGTTTGCATTCTAAGGAATAAAATACATTGTGCATCTGTCAGAGGTAGAGAAACATATGTAAGCATTTTGTTATTATTAAGACAAAAGTTTTAATACCTGATTTCATCCGATGCAGTGCTGTCATCGGCACTGGCCCAAAATTCATCACAACTGTCTTGTAGTCCAGAATCTAAAAATATTCCTGTAGATTTCAACAGCATTCCTGCAATATCACTGTAGCAACAGAAATGGTGGAACTTCAGCCTTATTGATGTAGCAGGCATCTTAAATGTATTTCTTCTTAATGCAAGAGAGCTGTTGCCAAGTCCAAGTACAGAAAAAAGCAGCATCTTGGGGCCCACAGAAGCCACCTGCACCTACTGCATCCTACACCTACAGCCCCTGCAATAATCCATACATTCACAATGACTACCAGCTGCTTAATGACATCCCAGGAAGTCCCATCTGGGAATCCCAAACAAGTGCTGACTTGAATAGCCCTCTGGTATAAAACAACACCATAAGCAGAGGAATTAAATAAAACCTACCAAAATAGTTTTCCAGCTTGAGCTTCGCCTCCTCTTATATAAGGAGTTATTTCTTTGGTGAAATTCCACTCCTCCTCTAACAGATTTTTTAAACTATGAGATGCTTGAGGTAACTGCTGCAGCATTTGGATCCAGCTTCGCATATAATCAAAGTAAACCTTAAACAGAAATTGTTACAAAAGGTGTTAAGGACTAGAACCTCTTAAATCAACAGACAAACTCAGTATTATACAATTTTTAGAAGGTATTTCTACAATAACTTTCATTTGCTCCAACTGAAAATGAGCTCCATGTTTTCACACAAAAGGTGCTATTTATGGCTCAGCAAGTATTAAATTCTATGTCTCCACAATACTTTCCTGAGAACACCGTCCACCTTACTTTCTGTGCTGCTATTTACCACTGTATTAGTGAATACCCAGAGTAGCCATAGTTTTTAAAGCTGAACTGCTGAAAAACAGTCTCTAAACCTTTTATTAACTGGATTATGACAAAAGATTTCATCTGAACATATCCTCCTGGATATGGATAAGTGCTGTGAAAAGCTTTCTGAGATTCGCTCTGTGTTCCTTTATATCAACTCTTATCGCTCACCTTCATTTAATTACTACTGTTTTAAACCAATATAAAAAATCCAGGTAAATGCAATTTTTCTTCAACCATCTATCTTCCCTTCAGGATTATATTGCATACAAAAAATCACCTGCAATTTATTTCAGTCCAATAAACCATAACATCCCTCCTCAAAAATGATTAAGATACTTCCTATAGGTTTTAGGTATTTTCAAACTATACTGTAAAATTGCCAAGATCATAGAATCATAGAACACTTTGGGCTGAAAGGGACCTTAGGGGTCATCCATGTCCAACCCCCAACCTTCCCAGAGGCCAAGTGTTTTTCTCAAAAAGACTTGTTTAACTAATTGCAACAATGAATATACATTAAAAATAAGGTATCAATTATGCATTAATGCAATGCCAATACAGTAAGATATAATGTTAATCAAAAAAATCATAATTTATTCAATATTAAAAGGTTATTAAAAGTTTAGTTCAAACTTATGGAATTTACAGTTCTATATAGGAAACATTTTTGTAAATACAGCCAATTTACAAGTATACTGTACCACAGGAAAAAAGCCAGTACTGCCAAAACAGCACTGGCCTCTGTGTTACCTTTACAAGTCCATTAAAACAATAAAATTGTATCAAAGTAGAGAAAGAAAAAAAAAGGCAACCATCCCTTAAAGGGACAACAGATTTCTATTAGCAGTATTCAGATTAATGCACTTACTTTAACTCTCCTTTCTGAAGCTTACCATTAACATTTTATGCAGATCCTCTTCAAAAGAATCAATGTTGCAATCAATCTTTTGCAAGTCATCTAACACTTCCCGTAACATGAACTGGTAATATTGCTTCATTAAGAGTCCACCCTTCAGAACTTCTTTACATTCTCTCACTAGCTGCAAGAGACAAACCCCAAAACTGCTATCAGTCAATACATTACTCTGAAATTCAGCCCTTGTCAGCCCAGTTTGTCCAAATACGCTAGTTTGTCACTAAATAATTTCTACAGCTTCTTGAAACAAATACAGCTGCTCTACACATCTGCAGGAAAGATGTCACTAGTTTTCCAGGATTACTTAATGGCAATGCCATTATTTGCCACATCAATATAAATAGAGATGGAGGCAGATGTTTTATACTTACTCTCTGCACAATGCCACAGCAAGCAGCTTACTGGATAATTAGCTTAGAAAGGGGAAAAAGGGCTCACAGTCATGAAATCACCATTTTCAATGGAAGCAAGTCAGGAAAAATATGCAGTGTGTTCAACATATGCTTAGAGAAATGTTTTGCTACAGTGAATTCACTGCCAATCTCCTGGGCAGGTGCCCTGAGCTGGTTTCGATGGTGGTGGTAAACCACTACATGCCCCAAAATCCATACCAGACCTGAAAGCAATTAGTGTTTTTTTGTTGCCTCCCTGGGCAAAGCTAACATGAGGAAAGGTCTCTTTTCACTGCAGAAGGGGTTGCCTTTGGAAGAGCTGCCACCTTTCCCTGAAATATTAGCCTTTATCTATTTCAAGAGACATGCTCAACCACAGGTACAGGAGCACACAACGAGCAAGGATCATTTCAAACCCACACTAACAAATGCCTTTCTTTCAGAAAGGCCCTTCAAGTGCTAAGGCTGTATTCTGAAATCATCATCAGTCTTCAGGTTTGACAATCCCTGATCTTTTCTGAGGGTCAGAGGGAATGGAATTGCTGGCTGATTAATATGCTTTTTAGAATCTTCTATAATGGCTCTCCTTGCAAAGTAATATATCAATATAGTAGACTCAATATATAAGAAATTATAATGGCACAAAAGCAGAAAACATACAAGAATGATATTAGTATGACAAGAGTCTCTGGAATCCTTTACAGGCCAGAAAACATTATGTGGTGTTCCTCGACATGCAGAGGAAACAAGGATAATACTCTGAACTCTACAGTTTAAAATTTACCAAGTTCGGTGAAAAAGGGTAAAAGAAACTAATTTTTTAAGGTGAAAATCCAAAAGGACACTTTCATACCCCTAAGATGTCATATACCTTAAAATTAATGTCTTTCTTCACTCCACTCAATCACATTCAGTGCACTTTGTGTTAACCTATGCAGCTTTTTCCCCTTCAACACATGTCCACTCCATAATAAACTTGAAAAACTTTATTAAAATTGGGTAATTTTAAATATTCAAATAATACTCTTTCATATGGGTATGCTACTGAGTAACAGAATATAGGATTTACAAAAGCCAGTGGAGCTAATCCTAGTGTCAGCTTTTGAATGGGAAATTCACAAGGCAGTAGCCAAACAAAATTTTGGTATATAATGAGCACATGAAAGAAAATACAGCCTAAACTGAAAATATTATCACTATTACTGGTTTGATGGATCGCTTTTATTTAGGTAGTTTATATAATAAATTGTTTCCTCAAAGCAGGTGGAGCAAGACAAACAATACCAGATTTAACAACCAAACAGCCACATACACATACAAACATCCACCTCTGAACATGAATGCTTAATTTTAGAACCACCTCGAACTGTTCAGGTACTAAAATGCCCTTAAAAGAGAACAGCTCTCTCCAATAACATAGGATTGTCAGGATTACAAAAGCTAGCACTGCAACTGAAACATGGACAGAAAGAAGGCAGCAAGAAAGGATAGGAAAAAAGGCACATTTTAAGAGGCATATAATCGGTGTTAGTTTTCTTCTTGTGTATGTACTTTTTATTTAAAATCAGATTAATTTTTTTAATACAATTGACTTGCTAGTAATACAACAATTTAACATCACCTCGAAAAAGTTGAGTAACAAGACTAGCATACCTGATACATTCACACAGTACTGCTACATATTTCAAATGGTACCAAAAAGCAAGAGATACTTAAAGGTCTCAGTACCTCCAATAAGATTTACTAAGTCAATCACTACAAAAAACAGACTGCACTGTGTTACTTGCATACAAAGAACAAATCAGGGACTGGGTTTGTTCAGCCTTGAAAAGAGAATATGCAAAGGGAATTTAATCACAGATTTGCAATGCCTAGAGGGCAGTTGCAGAGAAAAGCACAGCAGTAAAGCACTGGCTCTGGCCCTCAATGCAGAGAAAGCCAAAGCATAACAGCCTACCCGAAAGACCATCTTACAGAAGGAAATGGAGCACTGCCACTTCCAGAACACTGTGCTGCAGCACCAGCGCTCCTTCCTGAATAATACCTTGAAAGAATTGAAAAATCTTATGTCTGCAGTTAAGATGGCCCAGCTGTCCTGAGTTGTGTACAAGTTCTGCATCCCTGTCCAGCAGCCAGGAGAGCATCATGACTGAAGATAACTGGGCTGATCATATTTCAGATGGTCAGCTTCTGAGGGTTAGAGTGCGTGATGCAGGGCATTGATGAGGTCCCCTCTCAGCTGTCTCTTCCCAAGGCTTAACAGGCCCTGTTCCCTCAGCCTTTCCTCACAGGAGAGATGTTCCAAGCCCCAAATCATCTTTGTCCTCCACTGGACCCAGTCTAGGAGCTCCATGTCTCTCTTGTACTGAGGAGCTCAGAACCGGAAACAGCAGTCCCGGGGACAGGATCACCTCCCTCAACTTGCTGACAATGCTCTGATAAGATAATAAAACAACCTAATTTGGGAATCAATCTAATTGTAGAACCCAGCTTCCAGAAGGTTGGACTAGAGTATCTCTAATCCAGTCCTCTCTGTAATTCTGTAATACTCTGTGAACTTGCAGAATAACACAGACTCCTGGACTCTTTTTTTTGCTTGCTCAAGATTTTAGGAATTATAATTTTTCAGGAAACAAACAGATGTATTTGTGAAACATCCTCCACAGCTCCTTTGCCTGTTTAGAAATATTGTATGGGACAAGAAGCATTTGCTGAACTGAATTCATTTTTTCAATGTCATTAGTAAGGCAATATCCACCACCAAAACAGTCTGGTACACCAGGAAGAAAGTGTAATTTTTACTTAACTTGGGAGTCCACAAGGAGCACACAAAATGTTAAGCGGGGGAAAAAAAACAAAATCACCCCCATCTCTGAAGGACATAATGTGCTTAACAAGAGAATATGCTATGCAATGTATTACTCTATGACTGTTAAGGTTGAAATTGTAGGTTTCAATCAATGGGGAGAGTGTAGCGGGGGAAGGAAGACAGTACAAATTTATTTGGGACCACAAAGTAGCATAGATTTATAGGATCATAAATAAAACATAGGATTTTGGATCAGCAAATAACTGGAATGTGAGATCATAATCAGTCCAAGAGCTTATTTACATGTTTACTGTTGGAGATCTTCTGATAAAACTCTGATTTGGTTATACTTGCCAGGATGCAGGGAGATGGGATGAATTTAGTAGGTCCTGGACTATACTGTGAATACTGGCATTGATCTAAACAGCCTTCATTGTACCTGATAGCCTCCAGAAAAATAGTCTTTATACAATATTCTCAACCAGTGACAGGACTGACAATCTTGGGTCACTGCCCACAGAAAGTAATACAACAGGCTGGAGAAGATTTTTTATTTCATTTTTCTTCTTAATTTACTTTTACTATGTGATACTGCATGTAATCAGATGTCCTACACTCACCTGAGAGAAAAATCAAATCAAAGAGAGAAATACAGACCCTTAAAACAACTTGTATTACCCAAGAAACCCAAAAAGAGGAAGATTTGCTAGAGAAGATTATATAGCTTATAATGCAAATGGAACCAATACTGTTGCATTTTGTTGGCTAATAATATTTTTAATCACCAGTTTTGATATGGAAACCTAAATCAGAGAGCTATACACAACCATTTATTTATTATGCAAAAAGCAGATCTCCATATGAAATACTAGACTATTTACAAAAATTGTTACACAATTATACATTGTAATTTCTTACACTAATCCTCTTTAAAGTGACATGGTATCATAATGAAATGACAAAATATTTCAAACAGGAAATATGTATTTAAAAAGCAATTGAAGCAAACCTGTTTAATACTCAAAAGAGATGGTTCCCCAGCAGGTCTTTGTTCCAACCTCAGCTTGAGACATTCATGGATAACATTGAGCAGGACTCGGCAGAGAACCAAGAATGCAGGTTCAAAAGATGGCAAATCCATGGATTTCAACTCCTCCCATGATACAGCACTGCATTTTTGCTCGCAACAAGGTGGGAAATTTAGTAACTGCACATAATCTGAACACAACATGGGATCTGGAAATTCTGAAAACTAACAAAAAATAGGTATCATGAAAAGGATCCTTAAAAGTCTTTAGGATTTTGGATTTGTTTAAAGTAGCATGCACAGAAGTATGTTTTTAAAAGGCAATAGTCTATTAGCTGGCAAGTCAACCACACACAAGTTTATATCATTGGGGGATTTTTAAAGTTAACTTTTTTTTTAAAGGATCATCAGTCTCAGGAAAAACAACTATTGAGCACTGGGAATAAACAAAACCACTTGCATTATGCTTCTGACAGTATCTAGAGAAACAAGTGTACACTAAGTAAGCTACATCAGGTACATAACCTCATTCCTTTTGAAATACGTAATACATATATTAACATAAAACTCCACACTGTAAATGAATGCAATATTCAAAGAAATGTCACTAGCTAAACTAAGCCAAAGTAGTGTAAAATTAACTTTTGAATTTTGGTAGATTTTAAATTTAAACTGTTTAAAAAGAAAGATGAAATACAAACATCAAGCTGGTTTGTTGTTTTTGGGGATTTTTTAATAATAAACTTACTTTTCATTCAAATTAAGATTCCATTTAAACAAAATTACTTTTCTAATTAGAGAAAATAATTGAGATGCTATGAAATAAACATCCTAGAAATCTAAAACTATATACCTTGTGATAACATTCTAAGCAAGGTTGTACATGGAGGTACTCTGGGGTTTAATTTAGAAAGAAAAGTTGGACTTCAGAACATGGGTAGCTCCTAAAGATAGCAATACACTGTTCATCATTTAAGGATGATTTGTTTCAGATCAAGTTTGTTTCATTCTTATTTTCATTTCTCAGCTGCTAACCAAGGGTCTGAATATCCTTCAGTCATATAGTAGACATAACTAGCATTTTCTAGGTTTTTCTTCAGCTCAATTTAAGTAACATCACTACAAAAGGGAAAAAAATATTACCAGTAATTAGAGTATGATAATGATAAATTATAAAACTACCGCCTAGAAAGTTTAAAACACCTTTTAAACTCAATCTATCAGAAAATTAAAACATATTTAAAAACGTATCTTCTTAGATGAAATAATGTCTTCTTTTTACTCTCTTTAAAAGAAAGATATAGCACCAGAATAGCATCAGGGCTAAAAATTTTTACACAGTAAGTTTTCATTAACAAACAGATCATGAAAATACCACACTTCCACTGTACAACAAAAAAAAAAAAATAAGAAATACAATTCCCATGGTGATGCAAAGACAGTTTGGGGAAATTCAGTTTTTATAAAAATATTAAAGAACTAGTCTATGAGCAAAAATAACACAACCAACTTGAATAAATCTGTAATATCCTTTTCTAGCATCAAGGAGAACAGAAAATGGCTTAGTACTTAGGGCTTAGCACTAGACACCTAGACTTTAATTGTCCAATCTGACTAATCTTAATCTTCTGCAGGCTCAATCTGAAACGTTTCAAATACTTCTTACAAAAACCTCAAGAAAAACTCTAAGCCATTTATTGAGATCATACAAAAAACCATACTCAAAAGTGCAGCCACTTGAATAAACAACAAACAGGGTACACAAACTTAAATATGTTCTATTAAAATAACATCTGATTTCATACACTAAAGTTAGAAATATTATCCATCTTCACCAAGAATGAAATTGTACAACTTCTACACACAATTGACTCTATAATGCCTAGAGCCCTGTTAAAGTATCAGAGCCTATAGAGGAATCAAACATGTTTTAGAAAACACTAAGACCAGGAATATGTATAAAGATTTACACATATTTAGGATGAAATGAGCATTAAAATGCATACAGTGGAAGAATTCAGAAAGCACATTTTAGATGTGTTTTAGATGCCATTGAAGCAACAACAGAAACAAAAGTATGTCCAGAGACTTAGAAGTGTAAGTATACACATAAACACAGAGTCAAGTTACAAAAGTAACAGAAACAATAAAGATTAACAGAATACTAACAATTCTATCTGCAAGACACTACATTCAATGTATTGTCAGGTGCAAAGACCAAACAATTGAAACCCATCTCTTCCATTTTAGTATAAAGTCATCTTTTGCTGCAGTAAGTACCACAATTCTGACAGAGTTGTGTTTTTTTCTGATAACATCCTTTAAATTTTGGTGCAGGAAAGAAGTTTACAATTTATAACATTCACCTTTAGTAAAGACCATCTCTTTTAAGAGAATAATACTCCAAATAAAAGGTAATAATTACCAAAAATGAACATTCAAAGTAGTCACAAGGGTAGAAAAGGGAGAAAAGACAAACCTTACATCTTAGACAAAGCATCCAAAACTACGTTACCAAAAAGTTTAATTCTGTGAGGCTGCAAAAAAAAAACTCTAGCTATTTAATGTTCCATTAACTTGTTTTAAAAACCCTTATGCAGTCAAAACTTTTGAGGTATTCAGCAGTTTCAAAAATATATTCAAAGTCCATTTCCAATATCCCCCATATTATGTCTTGTTTATTTTGATTTTATTTTTTTTTTAATTTATTTCAACATATATATTAAGCTGAATTTTCTAAATGCAGGTGGTTTGGGGGTGCTTTCAGTTACTCTAACAAGATACCTGCAAGTTTTGCTTAGGCACTTGACTCTTAAGGAAATGTTCACACATTTCTAATGCAAATTTTCTAAAATACAAGCTGAAACCAAATAGAGAATAAATGAAAATTCAACTGGTTTTCAACATTTTTACAGTAATATCTACACTAGTAATGGTACAAATAAAAACTTTCAAATCAAATAGCTTTATAAATTTATTCATCCTAAAAAGATAACTTCTAAGCGAGATCAACAATTCTTGTTCTTTTTGCAAATGTGACAATCAACATTAAGAGATCTGCAATGTTTTAAAGACCACATATGGTATCTGTCTCAGAATAGGCATGTTGACTAAGAGATGCCTTTGGCCAGAATTCACAGTGCCACTTTACTAAGGAGACCAAGTAATCCTTACCACCAATTTTACCTAGCATAAAAATGCCTACAAGTTAGATAACAGTTTATATTAAGAAACAATACTCTGCCTTGAAAGAATTAGTGACCGCATTGTACAATATGAAACTACGGTCTTTCATTTACTGCTTAATTCCTACATTGGTTTTATTAACGCACAGTCATTCTTAATTAAGAATATAAAATGACCCAAAGAAAACCAATAATTAAGCTAAAAGCCAGCTAAAGAATGCAGCACACTAACATGACTTGTTTTCATATATTTCAAGATTGAGTCCATTCCTTTATCCCAACTCTCCTCAAGCATAATGTACCACCACAGTACTTCATTTATGTCGATGAGATAAACCACCAAAAAAACTATAGTGGCATTTTTATAAAGAATGTCTTGCAGAAAAACATCCAGTCTTGAAGACAAGAAAAATTACGACCTCCACAGTAGATTTTTCTCACAATTCAACTGTTGGGCCTGATTTTCCACAGTGATTTTTCTGACTTGTTGATTTAGACATTAGAAAATATAATGAACAAAGATGTTATCACAAAAATATAATTTAAATTACAAACAAGAACAGAGAACTATCTTGAGCTTCACACAAATTCAGTCAAACAGATTCATTTCCATGGAAGGAGAACTGGGCTCCTAATCATAATATACACTGTTTTTCAAAAAGCAACTAAGCAACCAAAATGTTCATAAGATCCCAATTGCTACATTTTCAGTTAGGAACAATACAGCAAGGAGGTACTGCTGTTATCCATTTACACTTGTAACCTACCTCCAGCTGGTGATCACTCCTTACCAACGCCATACGGGCCCTTTGCAATGAACCATGCATTAGCTTGTGCAGTCTTAAAATTAGTTTCCTCAACCCCATTTGCTTCAGTGCTTTATCAACAAACGGCCTGTAAATAGAGGTCAAACAGTGTTGGTTGCAGCTTCCCTCAGCACTGCATTCTGGAATAACCCAGGAAGCAGAGTCATCCTCAGATTCAAGCCTATCAAGCCTCCTTGAAAAATGGTCCTGAAAGTCAAAATTTGGCTTCTTAGTAAAATTGTTCTTGATGGCTTGTCTAAGTTCCTCAACATTCTCCTCAGAGATTTGATCTTCGCCATCACTCTCCTCTGTGCATGTTCCTGAGGACTCCTTTACTTCTGTTTCCCTATCAATGTCTTCATCATCTGGATCACTGTCCTTGGACAGTCGAGGAGAAGGAATTTCAAACACTGGCCAGCCAATGTCAGAAAGATTTTTGATGCCCAATACAGTTCCCATAATCCTTAGTTTCTGGTTTAAGTCTTTTGTAATATTTAGCCACAGACAGAGTGCCTGCACCCTGTCTTGGAAGTCCTTTGCAGCATACTTTTCGTAGTCCTTTTGAAGAGCCTGCAGAGATGGATAAAGTGCTTCTATGTACTCCAGCAGCTCCATTATTCGCTTTACCTGCTCAAATGAGACCCGCTGACGATGGAGGTGCTCATGGTAACCCGAGTAACCCAAAGCACTAGTTCCATGTGTTGATTTGCAAACTCCTTCTCCTGAAGTACCATTGAGACTGGCTCCATTTTTTCCAGAGGAGAAGTTTCCATAGTCGACTTTGAAGGTGAGGATTTCATTGATGATATCGGGGATAGCTTGACGGGCTGCATAGAGATAAAGGTCTTGGTCATTAATGCTCCGGCCAGCATGCCAAGCTTGCAGCTCCAGCCAGATCAGTTCATTGGATCGGTTCAACCAGACAGAGGAAGTGTTTTCCTGTCCCCTTTGTTCCCTGTCCTTTTTCTTTGAGACTGAGGTAAGTTTTAACAAAAGCCGCAGGGTTTCAAAGAATTTTAACCGGTCTGCTGGGCAATCAGTCCTAGAAGTCTGGCGTGTGGTTCTGGGTATTGGCATGGGCACGGAGACTGGAAGCTTAGCGTGGCTACAGCCAAGGCTGAGGTAAGGCTTATTGAGATCAACATCTGGAATTGTTTTTTTTGGCAGAGATCCACCAACTGAGTCTAACATAAATGAGCACTGCACATTTTTTTTGTGATCTCGTTCTGTTGTCCTTAGGGCATCCCTGATCTTTTTCCCTTGCTTGTAGCTGTGCTCCTCCACATTCTCAATGGTTTTCCCATTGTCTTTATGCAAAGACTGAGATGGCACACTCATCTTTTCTGTAAGCAAAGAAAAGAATGTGACTGCAGCAACAAGAAAAAGCATTTTTTAATCCATTTCCAAATCACCTTTGTTAGGTTGAGCATAAAAATATTAAATATCAATAAAACAAAATAGGCATGGACAGAAATAAAATTTAGTCTTATTATTAGAGGTTACCACTACTATACCCTAAACTAAAGGATTTTTTTCTTTTTCTCTTGCTTTACCTCTTTTGTAGAAAGGACCTCAAAGAATTCTCATCTTGAGTATGCCACTCCTACTGAGAACTGAGTATGATCAAAAGTAAAAGAATGGTTTCCAAGCTCATTTTACACACATTTGTCACACAACTTCCCAAGCAAAAACTCAAAATGCAACAAAGCATTATTAGAGCATCTAAGTCAAACAATTAAAGAGATTTCATTGTACATGCAATTTCATAAAAGCTGGAGCATATATAGATTTTGAAATTTAGTTTGAATGTACCAATCCTGCCTCTTGGAAAGGTTGATCTTGCTTCTGTGAACCTCTCTGTAATCTGAATACACTGCCTTAGCACCTTGAGCCTACCTCCCCACTGCTGCAACACACAAACACTTGTTTTCTTCCTTACTACGGACAACAGCCCTTCCCCACCTAAAGGTTCAATCTCTTCCTTGCTTCCCATTCTTTCCTCAGGAGCAGCAAACCTTGACACTTTTCCTCAAAACTATGAAAAGCAGTTCAGTCTAGGCTTTGAGGACCAGAATAGGAGGAACTACTTGGCATGAAAAGAGCAGTTCTCTCTCTCAGAAGTGGTGGTAGGCAGAAGGGAATCACCTGTACGTAGACTACTGAAGTCCAGTAGCTCCATCTTATCCACAGCTGAAACACAACATGCTCCATGGTCACAGGGCCTCTGCTCAGTCAAGAGCAGAAAGGACTTCAGAATGATGACTAAATACTTTGTCTACTTTCACTGGCCAGAGAGCTAGGCCAGGCAAAACGCAGGAAGGGGCATTTTGCATTGGCAGGCAAGCAGGCTGAAAATGGAGCTTGACAGAGATGAAACATACACCCCCTCCACACAGATTTTAAATAGATTAGAAATTAATCAACTTCTAACAGCCCATTAATGTTGAAGGTTTTGGTGGCCCTGCAAAATAAATTAAAATCCTATTACGTGTAGAGATCACTTTCTTAACTTACATTCTAGATAGGAGAACTTCTAGATCCCTTCAGTTTGTATTTTTAGCATGTTATTCTCTCTTATCATCAATCTTCAGATTTCCCACACCACCAAAACACATTGAAGGAAAGGTAAGTTAAAAATTATTAATTATTAGACATCTAAAAAGTCATAATACTTGAACGTTCATCATTCTTAACAAATCCCAGGCACAATAATCTAAAAATTGTTTCAAAATTCTCTCATCAAATAGACACCAATGATTCAAATACACCTGGCAGTCCTGCAATAAATTAGTGCTATAACTGTATTGCAGTATTGTAATGTAGAATTCAATTAATTTGTAAAAAAAGTTCAGCTGTACTAACCAATTTTGAGTTATGATTACTTTTAATGCTACAAAGGGCGAGGGGTTTCACAACTAAGCTACTACCAGTTAATGAGAGGGAGCATGTGGTGGAGTCTGAGATGTTAAACAGGTCATTAAAAGAAAATATGACAAAGTGCATGTGAAGAACATGATGGAGGTGGGAAAGCAGGGTGAACAGTGGCTCCCTTTCTAGTATGAAGCTGCAAAAATTTTATACTAATAAGCAGACAGAGGCACTGCTTTTACATAGCACATGGAGAAGCTAACACTTCAGTAAGTAAGCAAGCATTCATGGAGTTCGGGAGACACAGGTAGATCTTACAAGCACCTCTGAAGTGCATTTAGCTTGGAAAAATGAGCCACATATGTCTTGGGCTACAGGAGAAGCAATTCTGAAACCAAACATTATTGCATCGATTTATTTTTGGATACTAAATACAAGTTGTAAGGAACCTGGTGTGACAGAAATTAAACAACCAAGTATCAGAAGCTCAAGTAAGCCAAGCCCCTAATTCCCAAAATTCTTTCAGTTGTCTAAATAAAGATAACTTCAATCTTATTTGTAAACAGTAAATTTTAAATAACTTCTCAGATGTTTTAAGTGATTAGTTATATCCAACCAACTCCTAAATGAACTCTTACTGAAGTATAACCATCCAACCTCAGTAAGAGCATATGCATACACATTCAAGGTCAACAAACTACTCCACAAGATTTTGGGGTGGAGTTTTTTTTCCTCTTCATAATACAAAATATCTGTTCTGAGATGGTGTTACCGCTGAAGATCAATAGATCACGCGGACACAGGTTGAGGTGTGGTGCAAGAAAGAGCAGAGTTTATTTTTCCTCCCAGGATTTATAGGCTTCTTACCACAACCAGGGATTGGATGGTCAGGATAACCCTTTCCCCCTGCACTGGCCATGAGAG
Source organism: Pseudopodoces humilis (assembly GCF_049639895.1). Lineage (NCBI taxonomy): Eukaryota > Metazoa > Chordata > Aves > Passeriformes > Paridae > Pseudopodoces > Pseudopodoces humilis. The sequence goes on along the minus strand of NC_142202.1, from coordinate 37,304,306 downwards.
ATACCCATCACAAGACATGTAACAGAAAGAATGTACACATATCTATGTTTACAGTTACTGTCCTGGGAAAGTCCTTAGAAAACTATGTTAGCAAGCTCAGAAGCTGAGTTTTCAGGGCGACAAGATGGTACACATAGGCAAAGTTTAAAAAAAAAATTATGAACTTCCCAGAAAAAAATACTTTACACAACAATATCCAATTAATCAGAAAAAAATTGCAAAGATATTTTAAGATACTCATGAAAACAAAGAACAGGATCTTATCATGCCAGGAGTAAGAACCATTCTCCTCACAATAAAAAACTCAAAACTCAAAATCTATACGCAGGGATAAACAACAGCTCCTTGTTTCTTATAAAGGTATCAATCTACAACATGTGTTTAGAAGCAAAGGCTAACAATGAAATATAATACATTATATTTCTTTAGTATCACAATGTCTGTTTAGAAACTAACACTTCCATAAAGCACATAATGAAACAATAACAACAACAAAAAAAAATCACTGAAAGCAAGAAAAGTTTACATAACCACTATATACAGGGTTAAAATAGAGTTAATGTTGCAACAGAAGAATTTTACTGGCTTTTAAATGTGCCTTTTAGCAAAGTTAAAGAGGCTTAATAATTCCAATGCCTACAGTTAACTGACAAGAGTAACAAGATTTCTCCGTAATTTCATATGAGAAAGAGGTATTTTGGTGAATGTTCTCTTCAGTGACGTTATTTGGAGGTTGCATGAAGTGAAAGGGAAACAGAAGCTTTGGAAAATGTTTGTATTGGCCCTTCATTTATTATGAACTTGCATTCCACAGTTCTACACAACCAAAGAATTTACTATATTCCCTCATTTGCCCCAAATAATTTACCCTTTTCTTCCCGACATTTTACCTCAAAAAAAAAATAACATCCCCATTATGCACATTTTTCCTTGTTTCATGCAAAGCAATTTTAAAAATTGCTTCCAAAACAGTAATTGGCAGTAGTCAAGCTGCCATAACTCTGTCAAATAATTGTCTGACATAGTTCAATATTTGTTTAAAAATATATTAAACAAACAACAAAAAAAATCCCACAAAAACCTAGTTGTAGTCTGTATGAACACACTCAACATACAATCTTAAACGGCTTTTTTGCACCCGTGCAATTTCAACAACAACAAAACAATCACTTTAAGCTAAAAAGTTCTATTATTTGGTATGATTACTTAGCAACGTTAGGAAAAAAACATGTATCAAGAATGGGTTTTCTCCCCGTTATCTCTTTATGCTGAAGCATCAGAAGCAAGCAGGAGTAACTACATTTTAAAGTGCTTCACTGACATTAAAGAGTAAAGAATAATCACTGAAAACTGTATTTTGCAATAAACAGCCTGTGAAGTGCTTCAGAACATGAAAACTGAGCAGAAAAGCAACTACACCATTACTACAAATCACAGAATTGCAGAAAAAAAGGGATTAAAAAATACTTCTGAGAGTCATTTTTTTCCAACTTTCTGCTCAAAACTGGGTTTATTTAGTTTAGTCTGCTCATTATCTTAACCAGTTCTGTTTTCGAAATCTTCAAAAATGGAGATTCCACAATCCAACAACCCATCTGGTAAACTGTTCACTGTTTAAGCACTCTCATAGCAAATTTTTTGTCCCAATACCCAAGAGTCTTCCCTTGTTGCAATTCACAACAGCTGTCTCCTGTTCTTTCACTGTACCTCAGTATCCAGCTCCACCTTCTGTATAACCCCTCCCCCAGGTAACAACAGGCTACTGCTATTATTGATCACTTTAGGAAAAAAACCAACACACCACACCTACCTTTCAAAGTGGAGCGGCCAGCAGGTCTGCTGACATTATTTTTCTGATGCTTTGTTGACATACGCTTCATCTGGCGGGGTGTACTAGGGGGAGAAGCACCATAGAAAGTGTCAGCACTTGCTTCATCTGATAATTCCTCAGGGTCGGATTCAGAGATCTTGCAAGTAGCATCTTTTGATTTGCACTCTCTCCTGCAGAGAACAAGATAAACCATTACATTCAAGATGAAGAAATTTTATGTGCAATATCTGTTTAGAAAGCTAATTCATCCATAAATCCTAACCACAACCAAATCAACCTTCTATATTTTACTGTCACATCCACGTATATTTACCCCAGTTTTTTCATAACCCTAAGGATGTGTTTCCAGCCAAATAAATAATAGCCAACATAGAAAGAGGATGGTATAGGCAGCGTCACTAGAAGAACACGATCTAAACATACATATATATGTATATCTTTCTGAAAAAACTTGTGGCAAGCCTAAACTAAGAGGTGCATGAAATAAAGGTTCAAACACACAAACATAATGCAAGACATTTAATCTAATCAGTAGCAGGGACAAGAGCAGAACTCTTCCCTTCCACATTCCACCCCCTAAACCCCTCATACCACAAAGGCAACTTCTAAAATCTCTCTCCCACCCTTCACAAGACTTTTATCTAGCATAGGAGGTCTGAAAGTATTTTTCACACATTTTAACACTGAGAATATTAATACCATTAAAATAAATGAATACTATCACTCCCCAGTGCTGCCATACATGGAATTCTTTTACTTTAACACATATCTGAGAGAAGAACACACACCATTCTCAAAGAGAGAAATTGTTTGCTTATTATTTCTTTACCTATTTCTGAAGCAGGCATGCAAAAAACTACTCTACAGAACTCTCAGTAACTCTTCACTCTAGTAAAAGACACTAAGGCAAAGAAACAGTCAATCTAAATCAGTGCATGATAGCATCAGTATCCAGTAACTGCAACTTCACTCGAATCACAAATTTTATTTTACTTGCTACTATTTTAGGGGCAGACAAGGAATGTAACTCATACTCTAGTGAAAAGAGTCTGATTACTGCAAGAAATATGTCAGAATATTGCCAGCTAGTAGAATAGCAGTAAGGCTAACAAAACAAAAACAAACAAAACACAGATCCTAACCTTCTTGGCCTTTAGCTACAAACAGAAATAAATACCTTAGCATGCAGAACAGTTATGTCCTCTACAAAGCCACAGAAACATTTAGTGCAGGAAATATTCTTTGCACTTTACTCTTCTCACTCTAGTACTTCAGCTTTGAGAAGGCAGCAGGCAAGTTCACCAACTTCTGCACATAAACTTTACTGGTTACCCAACAAAAATGACCCAGGTGGTACCGCAGCACCACCTGGAGTGAGTCTTAGGAGTGCCCTACAATCTGGTCATAGTGACAACACAAAACCACCACTACTTTTAGCCTGGTTTCCTTGCCTTGGGACATCATGTTGTTACTGTGTCTTAGCAATATGATTTAACCAACCCTCACTATCCAAATATAAAAAAAAGTCTTACAACTGCTCCTACAGATCTTGTGAAAATAGGTGGATAAGTAAGAGAAATGGATCTTGTAAGCACCGAGCTTGGAAAGGGGAACTCAAGTTTACATCTTTTTGGACACCAGAAGAGCTCTATTTCTGAGAACGCCTGTGAACAGCCCGGCTGCAAAAAACAAAGAGCTCTATTTCTGAGAACACTTGCAAACAGCCCAGCTGCAAAAAACACTTTCAGGCAGAGAACACCCCTCTGATCTTGCCAAAGACAAATCAACCACAAGAGACTAAACCACATAAAACAGAAGTCATTAGTTCCAGTGCTTATGGAGCCATTTATTTTTATAGTGATCTCACTGGCCAGGCAAGGCACAGGGCGGGGTGCCGATGCTCTTGCAGAGGCTGGCAGAACAGATCCTTCAAGCACTCACGTTAGGTCTCCAAGGCAGTTTTAAACTAGGACAAGTTACCTCATTAGGAAAGACCAGTGAAAACACCGTTTTCCTTCTGTTTATAAGTAAGCAACCTCTTCGAAGAACTTAACAATCAAACCTCTCCACCAAGCCAAATAAAGTGATCTTTAAGGAACTTCAGGTTAACTTGGCCACGATTGCTGGAGGCATTTAGAAGATCTGTAGACGTGGCCCTTACAGGACATGGTTTATTGGTGGACTTGAATGTGTTAACTTTACAGTCAATCTTAGAGGTCTTTTTCAACCTAAATGATTCTATAATTCTACCTTGTTTGTTTCTTGCTATGTCTGATGAGAAGGCACAAGTGCCAGCAGCATCCAAATTACTCTCCAACCTCATACCTGAATTGTATACATACCTATACAGTGGCAATCCAGTATGACTTATTTAACATTCAATCATTTTTGCTGGATAATTTAGTAAGATGTTCTTTGATAAGAAGCATAGCAGACACAAAACATGCAGCAGTCTAAATCATAACACAAAACAGTCATGCCCTCATTCACAACAACAGAACCAGCCCTGTTAGCAACTGGTGAGATGACCTAACCAAAGTTGCCTGGTCCGCTTAGAGAGACAAAGGCACAGGTTGCAAAGCAACCTAAAATCTAAAAATCCAGCATACTCAGTTTAGGGCTTGTGTGCAAAGACTACACCTCAACTCAGAGCTCAAACCAGTGCCAATTAACATAATTATTCAGTTTCACCAGTGCATGCCTTATGGTACAACAATGCACTAAATATACAGGGTCTGAACTAAAGCAGCTACATCAGCTTTGACATGATAGGATCAATTTTTCTAATCCAGACAACACCAGACATATGATCTTCAGCAGCAACACTCTAGTATTAAAATCAGTTACGATTTTTACAGATTACTGACACAGCATTTGCAATGTTTGTGTGTTATTTACTGTCATGAACTAACCACAGACTAATTAAATCTGCCAATCTATAAAACACAGTGCTGGCAAGCCTGAATCAGATTATAATGTTGGTTATTAGACAGAATTGTTGGTTCCTAAATACTGTTGCAACCTGGGTTGAGAAACATTAATCAAGGCTAATTTCTTCTTAGCTACCAAGCTACACAGGTTTTCTCCCCCACAGCCAGTGAGAACCATCCAAATCTTAATTAGGCCTACACACAAAAAGTGAAAGCTAGAAATGTGACAAATGCAGTTACTATTTGCCAATAGCAGCCTAAACTAAATCAAAGGACAACTAGAAGTGCATAATTTTCATATTCTATTCACAGGTTCCCAGCCTCAATTTTAAAGAGAAAAATGCTTCTTAGAAACTTACCCTTAGAATATAAGAATGACTGTAGCCAGGACGCATAAATCACAAATATTGGGAAAGTTTTAAGAGCAGCATGGTTAAAAAAAACACCAAAGCGAAACACCATGACAGCTCTGAAATGCACCAAAAAAACCCAGAAACCAAGAATGTTTCCAAAAAGTAACTACTGTATGTTACACCAGGGTGCATTTCCACCAGGCTGAACAGACAGAACAGGTAATTTCTTTAATTTGCACTTCTAGATGACAATGGGATCTTCGGTGGTTTTTTTTTTAAGTAAAAGTCATGGCAATGTATCTAGAACTTCAGCTCAGTCATGGAAATCAAGATAATTCTAGGTTTTCAGAGGCCTGCAAACAAAAATAGGAAGGGGGAGACAGAAATCGAGGTAGGAAATCTGAAGCAGCAGGACAGAGAGCAAAAAGTCTGGTAACCACCAGTATTGATAAAGGCCACAACCTTTGAAAAAACACATTCATTTATCACTAAAAATAAATTAACAAATGAAAAGACCACTGAGGCTCCCATGGGAACATTACAATTAATTATTAGGCTAAAGTCACACTGATGAATAAGATTTTTAACCGGTACAAACTTTTGCACTTTCCTCAAGCAATATTCAAACTTGCAAAGTTTGTAACAGCCATTAATGGGAGATCATCCTAAAACCTGTGACAGCTATAAAGGGGAAACATCTTTTTACTCTTCCCTTTCTATCAGCTACCCACCTCTTAAGCAGGAGCTCAAATACATTAGGCACACATAATTAACTCAGGTTCAGCCATTGCTCATCATCCCACATGCAGCTTAAAAGCTTTTCGGGGATCAGAGTAGTAGAGGTCAATGGACTGGACTACAAGCACACGGCAATAAATTTGGGTTAGGCAACTACCATACAGGAGCCATGATCATCACCCACCACAATAGTCTGGAAGCTGGACACGACTGCTGTCAACAGCTTCCTGAAGTTTCAAAGACATCACACCATGCAAGAATCAGCAAGGCTCTTTCTCAACACTTCTTACGGCACCCTGCCATTTTCATACAAAGAACTGCAATATCTGTACAGGGTCCAGCAACGAATTACCAAGTACCAACTCTTGACATACAGTGGCTTTGTTTCAAAAGCAAAGTGTCTGTTTTTCAAACAGATACTCCTGAGTATATAACTCAGATTCAGCTCAATAATTATTGTAGGAAGACAAAGCTACATTAGTCTGTTCTTAGTAATGCACATTCCCAGTCAGCAAAAGCAACAGAAAATACAAGCACTGTGCACTGCCAAACACATCTTGTTAAAGTTAAGGCAGCTCTCCCTAAAGGTAGTCACAATCAGTCTATTTCAAACAATATTCTGACAAGAACTGTCATCACCCATCAGCTGCTAGTAATGCAAAAAGCAAACAGAATTTTTAGGTACCCACCTTTGCACCTGTTAAAACAGAAAAGCAATTAAGTATTCAGTTGGTGCTCCTAAACACCACACTCAACAAAACTCCGGAACCAGAAGGTCCAGTTTCTTTGGGGCACTACTAGGTTTCATTTTTGTTGCAGGAGAGAATGCAATGGTAGTCCTGGACCAACAGCACAAGGAAGGACTTCACTAAACAATCAGCAGCACCTTGGGTAACAAAGACTGAGGATTAAACAATCTAATCAGCAAAACAAGATGGAAAAACCTCAAGTTCTGCTACAGTACAGGACAGCTACCTGGTATAAACACATAATGTTACGTTCCAATGTTAGGAGAGCATCATGCACCCCTATATTTTAACCACTTTTTAAAAATTATATTTGAGGGAAGCTACAAGCTTAAAAAAATGGACACGGTTCTGAAAGGTTGCTGAAACGAAAGCAGAAGCAACTAAAAATCCAGCTTTAGATAAGGTATTTTCAAAGATCTGCTACACGTGTGAATACAAAAATTAAGTGTTTGATGCTACTGCATTAATAAACTGCCCTAAGTGCAGCAAAAGGAAGTCTTCAGCAGAAGACAAAGAAAAGATCTTGTCAGGGTTTTTTAATTACATTTTTTTATTTCAGCACAGCAGCAATTTGCACACAGTATGTACAAATAAAGGTGTATTTTTTTGCTATATGCACCCTGTTTAAATCTGGCACAGCATTTACAGGTAGGAAATTTCAAATTATGTTTTAAAGAAGATATAGTAGCAGCATAACAATTTCAGTTTTAAAAAATATTCTAATTCAAATTCAGCTGTATGAATGAAAAAAATGAAAAAAATTCATTTTTTTTCTCCCAAAGGAATCAGGGGAAGGCAGGATATGTGATCATTTATCTCTGCAACCTAGGAATGAACAACCAGTATACTGGTGGAAAAAGCTGATACCTGGAGAGCAGGAAAGGAGAGCAAAGAATTTACTTACAACAGATAGTAATTTTACCATTTACTCCTGACACAACATGCAAAAAAGCACTTGCATCTTTCATCTAGTATGTCTACATATGCAAATCTTACAAAGTCTAAGCTTGTATTAAAACACCTTACAGAAGAGACACCCATAAGAGCACAAAAAAGGAAGCAACATTAAAAAAAAATTTAATCAAGTATGAAATGTAATGCTATTCACACAACTTTTTACAGTGAAGACCCTCAGAAATTACTAACACTACAGTCACAGTAAGATGACATGGTAAGAAGGGGAACCTGTTCCAGTGCACCCTTTGCTTCCCAGGTTGCACATCCCTGCCTCTTTTGCCGTCTCTTCTGCACAGGAAGCAACCTGTCAGATCAACATCCACAAGCAAAAACCCTACAGCCATGTGACACCCAAGCTCCTCTTGATCAAGATCAAGATCCTGGCACTCTCTTGTAGAGAGACCAGGGTGAAGAAGGCAACCTTCTAAGTGTTACGTGAAAATCGTGCCCTCAGTCACTCTCCTCTGGCTGCACATGAAGCAATTTTATGACTGTCTGTCCCTTCTGCTTTCCAAACACTTTGCCAAAAGTCACCAGCACCCAAGATGCACAGGTATAACTTAAAGTACCAACCCTGGTTTTTCACTGATGCTGCCAAAACAATCCAGCTTAGTTGGAATGCCTTTGTTAAGAGGATTTTTCCAATTTCAGCCACTTTAATTTTGATTAGGCAGCCAAATGTACTTAATGTCATGCTAGCAAATTTTATGTGGCAGACATTCCTAGGTGAGAGAGGGCAAGAGAGGGATGCTAGGAGATGAGAACAGTAATTTTTAGCTGAGTCAGCTGCAAAACTAATGCAAATTTGTACTTACAGCAACAATAAAAGCAAAATATTTGGGCAGGAAAATCTTTAAGGTAATACTGGTATTAGCACCAAGAACTGATTCATTACATAACTCCAGTTGCTTCTTTTATAAATCAACCTATGAAAAAGAGATTGTGAACATAGAAATAATGACTGAAACACTGAGACTTCTTTAGTGAATTGTCAGGATGTAACAGTAATCCTTGAAAAGCCCCGCTTTTCATTATTTACACCTTGTTTATCTTTCAAAATTAACCTGTAGCACGGCTGCACAAATGCAGACACTCAAGGCTGCTATGAAATCCGTGCCACCCAAGGCAAACTACAGGTTTACACTACAACAACCCTGCTAAGTTAAGAACCAAGTACAATAAATTCCACATCAGCTTTGGGAGCAATATAAAGCAAGTATTCCTGCTGCAATACGAACAGCGGTTTGGAGCAAGACTGCACTGTGACAAAACTACTACCACCATTTCTCCAGAAACCACCAAGGAAAAGATAAAAGTCACTACTGGGGAAAAGACTAAGGTGCATCTTTGAGCTAAACAAAGCAGTTGTTTGAGCTCAACAAAACAGTTGAACTGCAATTGATTCCCAATGACAACTTTTCTTCCTTGGTAACTCTCAATTAAGAAGTTTAATTAGAACAGAAGGACACAAAGTGTGAACACACTTCATTTCTGCAGTAGACCTCAAGCACGTCTGACTAGGCATTACAAATTTCCTTACAGCATTAACGTACTTAATAGCAAATTTTAGTTCAACAGAAATATTTTAACAGAATTTTCCCCTTTTCAAGATCTGGAAGCTACCACAGTCAGTTCTGCAAATTACAACTACTTTGGCACCTTTCCCAAAATTCTCCTATATTCCTTATGTTCCATAAGCTTCCATATGTGCTTACTCTACAACAGAAAGACAAAGTTACAGAAAAATCTAACAAAAGCTATTGAAAGAGTGGTGAGGTACTGAAGCACCTTTTGGCTGATTAAAATAACATGGCAAACTTCAAAAAGAATAAATTGATCAAACATTGATTCAAGAATAAATTAAGCAGAATGCAAAGTTGTATTCATCATATCTTTTTATAGCAAGTAGTGAAAAGCACTACTGAGACATATTTAAATTATCTAAGGAAGCAATTTTTCTTCTGCAAGTTATACCAACTAGAAATAAGTATAAAAAATAAATAAAATAGAGCTCTTATAATAAGTTTTGGCAGTTCTTCATGTTCTCATCTCAGAAAAAAAATACTCAGAACTTTCTGTTCTTTTTTACTAGCAAATCTGAAAACAGACAAAGCTTAACTGATTTTTCCATCTTGGATTATTATAACTTTTAATACAATCTTGAACTATGATGTAACAGCATTTACAGTAGATTAATCTCTGAGCTTGCCCCCAATATATTATTTGATTAAAACTATGCCATATTTTATTTTGAAAGAAAAAAAAGGCTTATTTAATTCTACCCTTGCTCCATAATGCGCAATAAAGTGTGAAAGTGTTGATGGGCTTGTTAGGTTTCCACATCCATGTTTAAGCCTGCCAAGTGAGGCTGCAAATGGATCAAAGGTTAGCACTGTAGAAACAGGAGCTAAGAGAGCTTCACCCAGTCCAGTTAGTACCCAGCTCTCTTCACTTAACAACTGATGTTAAAATACTCATTGATTCCAGACCCCATGCTTCTCCTTTTCAACCCAAACTATATCCTAGCTCATATTTGAGAATTTGAACTGATTTTTTTTTTTTTAAGAATCTCTGAAATATGTTTTTCTCACTAATGTTTAAGCACTATGTACTACAGTATCAATCCAAAGGGTAAGTGCAGCAATTAAGCTCTTGGCACCTGCACAGATCCAATCCCAAGGTCTCAACCCACACACCAATACAGTAAAGCATACTTAATTAAGAACTATTTATGAAAAATCTGTACTAACACATCTGCATGGATTTTCTGGAAAATTTAAGCTACACCAAGAAAAGTTACATACTACTGGGAAAAGAGTGTTAGGCTGCTAGGTTCAACTATAAATATATAAAAGTGATAAACTGGGAAATTCACCAACCTGTGATTAAAGACAAAAAGAACTGTAACAATCATTCTTCCCCACTCTCCCACACACACTCTATTCTTCTGGAAGAAAGTTCCATTCCTACATAAGAAAAATCTAACTGGTTATGATCCCAAAGTTTCAGTTTGTTACTTAGATGAAGTCAAAGTCTACAAGAACCCTGAAGGTGAAGCACTGAAAGTGAAATAGATTTTCAATGGAAGCTGGTGTCTAAGCACAGCATGCTGGACTTCTTGTCTCTGACGTTTGGAAAAACCATGCAATGCAATGGGACTTCAGTACTCTGCACTGTTTGGAGCATCCCAAAAGCTCAGTGGTCACGCCCATGGACAGTTCTACAGTGAGGCCAAGAAGTAATAGAGGCATGAGTAACTGAATGGATGTTCTGCAGCCAAAATGGTAAAAACCTTTACAGACACTGCTTGCAGGAAAAGCAACAGCAAGTAAACCAGCAGCACAAGTAAGCCAAGAGCAGAATAAATTATACATTTACACATTAGAAAGCAACACATGACACTCAGTACCACTGAATATCAGCAGGACACAGAAGGAACAGAGCTAATTTCCTGCTTCTACCTGAAGACTGCAGGAGACATTTATCAGCACAATAGTTGCATCCCATCTTGTCTGGCTCCAGAATAAACCTATTGGGTTTCACGACAAATTAACATGACTTTACACACAAAGTTCTTGGACTGGACACAAGTGAACATTTGACAATTCACAAGCACTCAAATTCAGATGTTAAAGACAAACATTCTCATTTGGTTTTTCGTTTGCAGTAAGCCAAGAGTGAGCATGGGACCCTTATCAACTCCTTAAATAAATAAGCTTCTAAGTTACTTTTTAAAATTCAAAAATTATTTAGTTGATAAATTACAGACTAAATGTAGCATCAGTGCAGTTAACATCTGAGAGAAGAATAAAACTGAAGTAACAGTTCTGCAAACATAAATGTTGTAGACAACAGCAAATCCAACCATGCAACTGAAGAATCGAGCTGAGATTCCTGCGCTGACAGAGGTCAACACACTATTGACTAACAGTTGGTACTAAGAAAAAATGTCTTCTAAATGTATTTTAGATGCAGTTTAAAAGAATGGTCTGTATATAATTTAAGAAACGTGGTTGTCATGGAAGCCAAATCTTTATAAGCCTCTAAAAATCCCAATTAGCTCCCTGAAGTAAGAATTACTGCACATCCCTTATGCTTTCCTTTAAATTCAGTAGATTTGTTTTCATCACAGCATTCCACAATTTGCATTCCACAAAGGTCAATATCACTAGCTTACATAATAGTAAAACCAACCTTGACACAGACAGCACTAATTAACAGACATAAAAACAACCCAAGCAGCCACACAACACAGACTAATCCTTACTGCAACAAATGCCAAAGACATCTCAACTAGCACTTCATGTGTGTTTGTGCGTAGGTGGAGCAATCAGTCATTCATCCCAATCTTGCACATGTAAACAAGAAAATGCAATACATGTAGAATAGAGATTACATCTTACCTCATTTAAATGCATGGGAGAAAAAAAAAAAACTATGGCAAAGCTCTATATACTTAAATCATTTTTCCCACTGAAGCTATGCTGTTAATAAAATAAACTTTTTCACTGCTCATATACCATCAGCCATACAGATAGTTTGGCAAGCAGGAAAATATGTTGAGCACAATTCATGACATAACCTCAGGCTTCCCCCAAACCACAGATGCTGCAGACTGACAGCCCAATTCATTGTCATCCTACAGACAACAAATCTGATAGATAGACTACTGACTACAGAAAAGTTCCCCAGCAAGGAGGAAACTTCCACATAATTCACAATTCTGTTCGACTTTACTCACAGCCTTGGTCCTTCCTTCACCCCTTTCACTGGATGTATGCCAGGAGAAAAGAGGGCTACAAGCAATCAAGGCACAAGTCAGGGTAGCCCTATGGCTCTTCATGCCTTTGCAATGCCACTAAACAAAGGACAAAGTCCCAACAAAGGACATGCTTAAGGCCTCACTTTTCTCTATCGTGGATTTTGTGCCAGAAAATCCTTGGGAAAGCCTGGGATTGGGAAATTTAAAGCCTATGGGTAATAATCAAGAAACACCAAATGCATCTGTTTTAATTAGCATTCTAAATCATCCAAGTGGAAGCATCTTGTCTTAAAAATTTTCCACTTGTTTTACTGATTGATACTTAAATGTGAATTTTTCACAAAACTCTTCAGTAGTATCTTTTCACTTATCCATAACCACTGCATGCTATCCAGGGTCAAAGTGCAATTCCATCTCAAAATCAACATCTGCTCGTAGGTTCCCTGAGCATTTATCAGTTTAGAGCTGCTGCCCCTCTCTCCCCCAACCAAAGTGTGCTTCAAGAAAGAAAGGAAGACCTGGGAAAAGGTGTGTGCTTTTGGAGAGGGATTCACAAGCAAATGATTTTGACTAAGGACTATGTAATTTTAAAAAAGCTATAAACATATTTTATGTTTGCCTTCAGTTGACAAAATATGCCATTGCATTTATATTCTAACAAGAGAGCCTCCTCACAAAAAGACAAGCAGATTTCTCACACAAGGCAGTCTCAAAACAACAAATCAATAAGCTTTGTTTATTAAACATATGTAGGTATATTGCTAATTCACAATGACCGAATACTTCTCCACGAGAACTAAAGTTAACTTAAAGAGAATGCATTATAGCAATGCACTTTAGCACTAGCCAGAACGAATTATCATAAGAACATATTCATACTCTACAAACAGGATTAAAAGCGATGTGCCATCAAAAGGATTTCAAACACCCAAGTCTGTGCAAAATAAACCAACTTCAACAAGATTCTGACCTCACAGCCCCAAGAATAAACACCTAATGATGACTCCAAAATTTAAATCAAAATAATAATGTTTGAAAAAGCTTCAGATACTTTACTTGTATTACATTTAAGTAAAAGCAAGTGCTGCATAAAGGCAGAGAGGCAGGCGTGAAGTTGGGACGCAGAGCACACACAGAAGTGAATCACAGTGGATGGAGTACATGCATTACCCTACACAAATTAAGGCTACCTAATTGTTTTGAGACATCCCCTTCCCACCCACCAGCTCACTCTGAAATAGCTAATTCAGTTTTCATTTGCTGGGTAAAGTTGTCACCACATTATCCACACCCACATCCGACTCATATAAACTGTCCTGTAATAAGCAGAATCCAGCAGAGGTCAGAAATGGCCCTGCACAGGAAATGCCTGGGTGTTTTCCATTCAGGCTCTGAAGATTACTCTTCTATGTTAAGACAGCCCAGGTCTAGGGTCATGCTGTTGTACAAACTTGATTTTAAATCGTTTTCTGCTTAACCTGCAGTATTAGTCTTTGAAGAGTCCTTTGAAAAGGAACTCAGAAGCTTACTAATTCAATTACCTTATAGCAATTGTATTTCATAATCTTTATGTTAAAACTTACTGATTTTATGTATCTTCTGATTTTGGTATTCTCACGACAGAAAAACAAATTGCTAATGCACGTTAATGAAAACTCAAAGGCCCTGTTCAACCCCATAGCTTTGACCCACATAAGGGCACATCACCACTTTCCTTTCATTCCATCAGTACAAAACAGCAGCTCACAATATTCAAGAACGAGCTCAGCAACAGGACAGCAGATTTTTTTGCATAGCACACCTGGAACACAATGCACCGGACTACTGCCTTACAGTATTAATTGATCACACAAGCGTTTTAAAAACGTTTCCTGAATGCCTCCTAGTGAGAAGTAAAGGGCATCAACAGGATGTTATTTAAAACTGAGAAACAATTGCCACGGAATTAATAACTTGGACTTATGCAATACTTCTGCAGCCAGCTGGAAACACTAAACCATAAAGTAATTTGCATCCCCATCTCTCAGCAGGGCACAGATGGAGACTTGCAAAAAGCCAATCTGCAGGTCAGCACATTCAGGAGATGACAGCAGTTGCAGAAAGCTTTGAGGCATCACAACACTTCTTTGTGAAAGCTTTTTTTTTTTTTTTTTTTTCAACTCCATCTCCTTACAACTATCGATTGCAATGTTGCCAGAGGCGATACTCCATGACCCAGCTGTTTTACCGGCAGGCCAAAAAGAACGCGATTTTATTCACGGCTGCCATAAAAACGAGATACCCTTCCAAGAGGGCAGCGCTTTTATCGCTGCAGTTCACAAGTCAAGGAGCACAGGTCACGCTCCGTCAGCCTCCCGCGGGCTCCAGCTGCTGCTCCCCCTCCTCTCTGCAGCCTCCGGCCCGACCCCGAGAGCCGGGCGGGCACTGCTCCGGCACACCCGCCAGCACTGCTGCGAGGCTGGGGGCGAAAGAAACTACTTACTTTTAATTGCAAAGCGCCCACAAAACACTGCCTTACCCACCGCAGCCACTAGAGATTTCTTATCGAAGCGCCTTCTCGCTCCGTGGGAGCTCTGCAGAAGCGCTGAAGCAGCAGCGGCAGCCGCAGGTTCTGCGGCGCGGAGGGGCCGGGAGGCAGAGCGTGCACCCCCGGCCCCGGCGCTCGCAGTCCCCGCCCGGCATCGCTCCCTGCACGGAGCTCCCTGTGAGGCAGCTCTGGCTTACTGACCTCCCCGGCGGCGACGGCGGCGGCTCCTCCATGGCGGTGGCGGCGGAGGCACAGACCAGCGCGGCGACGTCTCTCATGCATGCACCGTGGTCGGCATGGCGGCGGGCCCCGGTGCGCGGCGCGGGGGCGCAGCGAGGAGCAGGAGCAGCAGGAGGAGGGGAGCGGGTCCCTAGCCGGCGGCAGGAGCGCGGCCGCGCAGAGCCGCCCGCGCGGCCGCCATCTTGGGAACAGCCTCCGAGGGCAGCGGCGCCGGCAGCATCGCTACGGCGCGCCAGGAGGGACCGGCCGCGCCAGAGGCGCTCGCTCCGCCGCGGCCGGGCGGGGGGCGGCTCCCGGTGAGGGTTTCCCACTCTCGGCCGCGGGGTCGGGACGGGCCGTGGAACAGCGGCGCTTCCCTCCGGCACCGCGGAAATCACATCTCCGCAGCTCCCTGAGAGGGGCCGCGTTTATCCCGAGGCGGGGCGGTGATGGGGGCGCGGCGGGCGCTGCCGCCCCCTCCCTGCCCCCGTGGCGGAGCTGTCGGGCACTGCCTGCGGCCGCGGTCCCTGCCGCTGCTCCTTCCCACAGCGCCGGCAGACAGAGAGAGAAGGAAAATACAACTGCTGAGGGGAAGATGGTTTTCCCTCAGCAAGTGCCAGCTCCCTGCAGCCCTGCTGGCCCGAAGTCCGGCGCCTGCGGAGGCTGGAGCGACCACGGCCGGATCCAAGGAGGTGAGAGGCGTGAAAGACCCTTGAGGTCCCCTTTGGGGGCGTGCAGGGAAGAATAATCTTCTATTTTTTATGCTCTGCTACTGACAGAGTAATTTGTTTGAGTGTATGAACCTGGACTTTTTAAACGCTCCAGCAGCACTGGTTATCAGCTTTGGACAGAGAACCGGAGCCACATTATCCAGTTGGAAATACAGGCAGGAAAATGTGATTTCCTGAACTATAGGTTGGCTGGAATATCAATATCAACATTAACACTCGTCAAAGGCAGAAAAGTTCCTTGGGTCGGTGTTAATTGTTAATTGCTGGGGTGGGTGAGAGGGAGCCTCACCTTCTGTGTTACGGGACTGGAAGCGCAGCAACAAACCCTGGCATCAGTAAGGTGTATGCGAAACACATGCATTGTTTCTGATGGGTGAAATTTGAGCTTGGACGAGAATCAGTTCTAGATTCTGCATTTATGCACCAGTTCCTTCATTAACTGCACAAGAAATTTGCACCTTTCTAGTCTCATACCAAAATTCAGTCATAAAGTCTCTGTTCATGAAATAAAGTTGTCCACCTTTCTGTTGAAGTTCAGGAAACAAATTCAACAGTCCCTTTGAAATAAAAGAATTTTTTTAAAAGCTGAAATGCTGGATATACTTCTATTTTATCATCTTAATACCATCTACTATTTATCATCTTAATGAATGCATTTTTTAAAAAGCAGGACCAGATAAATAACGTTATGCAGGAAGACACTTAGACTGTTTTCCATAGGTCAAGAAAGATACATGAACCACCATGACCATGATGATCATGACATTGAAACATCAAGACATTCAGTGCTTATGTCAAGAATTATTAGTTAAGATACCTTATGTAATGGAAAAAATGCAGTACTTAGCAGGTTAAAGACTTTTGCTCGAGTACTTGAGCCAAAAACCATGAAGCAGTTCCAATGGCAGATACACACAATACATTCCCACTAATCTGTCATGGTGAACAAATATAGAAATTAGAAACCATAGCTGAAGGTCAAAAATTCCAAAGTGCTAACCTTATAAATTCGTTATCATCTCCATAAAAAACACACATTATCTAAGGTAAAGCTGCTTACTTCACAGTATACATGTGTTTTTAGTATGATCAGAAATAACAAAGAGTCAGTGTTACAGATTAAATTTTTACATTCTTTTCAGTTAGGGATCATTGTCTCACACATCTCTGCAGCTGTTTACAGGGAAGATACGTATTTAGCAATCATGGCAAAAATGTTTCAGCTTCTTTGCTTCTTCTATCAAAACAATCAATGCAGTGGTCTATTAGAAGCACAGTTTTCATTAACCAAGGACAAAAAACCTGATACTACATTTTGCTGTAGATGTGATGGTGTGGAAATGAAGACATCGCAAGGGCCCTTGACAAAGGGAGAAATGGGGACTGACCACTGCCACTACTTTCTGTATATATTAAGATAGTTTACTGAATAAACTGAGGTTCACTGCAGCCTCTCAAACAAGGTGGTCCAGAAAGATCTTCTCTGTATGCATTTTCCCCTTTCCCTTTAGGGCAACCCAGCATACTGTGTTGCATCACATTTTTGTGCTGTATCACAGAAAATATCCTAGAGCTACAGATACTGGCCAAGCAAAGCAAGGCTGTAAATTTGATACAGATTTGCTTCTTTGTCTGCAATTGACCACAGTAAGCAACATCACTGCTGGCATAAAGGAAGAAGATTGTAAGAGGAGAAGTTTATGAATGGCCTTACAGAGAACTTGGGGAAAAATTGAGAGATGCAGGAATATTTGGAGGTGATAGTACAGGAAACATCAGATGACATAAATCATGACATAATATGTCATAAGTCATGACATAAGTCTGAGTCTCAGAGTCTATATAGGGATAATATTTAGCAAAGAAAAAATGTCAAGGCAATACAGAGGTTTTAAGAAATTGATATGCAAAAAAAAAAAAAAAAATTTGAATTTTTTTTGGCTTCTTTTAAAGGACTATCATTGTATTTCAAAGACTCCCTGACGGCCAGTTTCTGCATCTAAACATATCAGTATTTCATATGTGCATGGAAATTGATAAATTAAATTGTTCAGTCTGGTTCTACTACTGGGACAGGAGAAGGCACAAGATTAAAATACACGTCATAATATATAGTATCTGTCTGTAAAAAAAATCAGTTTAAATATTAGGAATGGATTTTATTGTCTGATGTGGCAAAATCATGACTCCAAAATTCCAGGTTAAAAAAAACAAACCAGGAAACAAGTAACTGTCAAAACAGACAAACTTATTTCAGCTTAACTTCTGTTTTCAGAAGTTTTAGAATTAATTTTCTTATTTTTTTTCAGAAAACATATGGTTTTATAATTTAGCAGATGCTGTGATTGCTTAGGAATTACTTTTTATTCTAGCAACATGCCTTTTATTACAGTAGTAGTCCTAGAACTTGCAACAGAAATTTGACATGGCAATAGCATCCTAATAACAAAAACAGGTCTTTCAAATAGCATTTTCAAACTTCTCCTGCACCTACCCTTGAAATTTCTATCTATTCCTGGGGCATATATTCTTTATTTCTTCCTCCTCAATTCATCACAGGTATCAGACGACTTTACATGCAGCTGTGCTTTTGCCATTTGCCATTTCTCCAGTTATTTTCTCTATACAAAAAATCCTAATGAAGAAAAGAAAGATTTGGTCCATGTAGGTAAATAAATATAAGAATATATTTGAACATTTTTCTCCTAGTACCTGTCATGAGGCCAAACTTTGAAACTTTTTTTTCATGTTCTGAATGTTGCACAGAATAAGGCACAGCTTGGTTTTGGGGTTTTTCAAGTCAGTAAATGAAATCTAGTAATCAGATTGTTCTTCACTGTATGAACTGCATGCAAAAAAAAAAAATCTAATTATTGACAAAATCAGCTTAGTACAATTAGTTTTGCCTTCAAATAGGGTATTTATTTTAATTCTAATAAAAGCTATTTAAAAGTAAAAGCAAAATTAATCAGACATTAGAAAACAGCCTGATAGGTATAGTTAGCTATAGTTAGCTATAGTTAGTTATAGTTAGTCTAGATTTAACAAAATGTGCTGACGACAGAATATTCTTTTTTTCTTGGTCATAGATTACAAATGCTCTGCTGCAATGCAATGAAGAGTAAAACATGAACAATACCTGCATTTAATATCTAAAACACAACCTGACACCATTCCTTGTGTAGACATTGCAAATAGCATCTCCAAATAAAATACCAAGATGTGTTTCTACCTGGACATACGCAGATTCCTCCATCTACAGTTTCATTGCTCTGCCAGAAGATCAGGTTGGGGGTGGCATTGAAAGAAACAGAACTCAGTTTTCAGTGTTATCTAATCTGAGCTTCGCTGCAATTGATTCAAAGTGTGAAGCTCAAAGAAATTAAGGAGTCCCACTGTATATACCCCTGTTCAATCACCCGTTACCACTGTGATTCATTCACTTGGGAAGCTGGCACAATAGCTGCCAAAGCTTGTTCAGCAGCGTGGTTCAACACCCGTGCCATAATAGGAGCCAGCTAACATGACGGAGGTGGAATATTTCTGTCTGAGCGCTGTCATCTCACAGGCTGCATGTCAGATTGCACAGGGCTCAATACCATTGATTCACCACTATTAAAGGAGTATTTGTTAGTAAAAGTAGCATGAGGTCAGAGACATTCCCATGATTATTTTTTTATCATTTCAACTGGGCATTATTTTTTCCTGTCCTAAAAAGTGACTTTATGTAGCACTGCCTCTGCATTATTAAAATGGCATGACTCCCATGAGAGAAGTAAAAAATCCAGTTGTGCTTAAAGCTGTATGCTTTTACTGTGTAAAGCTGGACTTTGGGCTCAGAGTCTGTAAAGCTGGGCACAGATAAACCCAAATCTGGTTTTCAACTGGGTGCTCTTCAAAGATACCAAGGCACTGGACATAGGAATTATCTTAAATTGGAAATGTTGACACGTGTATAATAGTCTGGCTACAGCAGTTTATATCTTCCCAAGAACTGATTTTGGACCTGTGAAAATCAGCTGCACTGAATTCAGTGCTACTTGAACTTAACAATCAACAACAGAGTAAGCTTGCTTAAAGCTAGCTTGGCTCCTGCTAAACCATATTTTAATTCTTTCCCCAGCTGTATAATAGACATACTCAGTGAGCAGCCACGGGGCATTTATAAACAAGACCAAATGCTTGTTTGCATTTGTGTTCACTACATTAATTTAATGTTCAAAGAAGCTCCAGTGAAGAATTGGGGCCAGTTCTTTGAAACAATATTTGTAGGCCCAGAGCATATCCATCTGTCTTCTGTGTGTGCCTGACAGTGCAATTCAATGCATTGTTGCACGCAACTCTTTCAAGATGTTTTTGAACATCTTGCAAGTTTGACTAGTTGCTTATACCAAAATTTATAAAGTGATGCTTCTTATTTCCATCATCCCAGAAAGCACCAAAAAGAGTTCCAGACTATATCTTTTAAAATATCTGTTTGTGCAGCTGAGATTCTTTCTATGTCTGCCTTACAGCAGCTGCGTTATCCTAGCAGAAAACAGCTGTGAGCTTTGTATCAGACTTCCCTGTCTAGGAAGACGGGAGCTGTTCGTGTCTACTCCTTCCAAGAGCTCTTTTTATATGTGGGAGTAATCATAGAAAAGCAGTGTAGCTGGCATTTTCCTTTACCTCAGCAGCTCCTGGCAGTTGTGTCAGCTGAATGGAGTTATAAGCAGCCATGAGAAAATTTTGATCTTCGTTAAATGTTACTCCCTGCAAACACTTGTATATACACATCACTTCACTTATATAATAGGCATACTGAAGTCAGTGGGACAACCCTGGGAGAACAGTTACTCATACATATAAATGTTTATAGGATTCATTTCCTCCTTTTGCTCTGAATCATCTGGAATAATGTTGTCTCCACAACTTCACGAGGTGAGTTTTGTGACGTAATCCTGTTGTGATGGCTCAGTTCTGGTGAACATCAATAGGAATTAAGATATTCCCCACTTGTTGCAAAGCCCTCCTAACTAGAGCATCTTACTCTACAACTCCCAGTTGTGTCCCATTCTGCAGTGCCTCAGGTTTTATTTTTTTCATTTCTGTCCATTTCTGTCCATTTCATTACTTCAGAAAAGCTGTTCCCTCATGTTAACATAACTATTTTCATCCTTCTAAATACTTGCACAATTCCTACAGTATAAAACACTATAAAGAGGTAGTCACCTGCCATTTGACATTATTTCAATGCATTCAAAGTTTTTAATTATCATTTGAATCTTATTGGCCCCTATCATTATTTCTATAATTGATTTGCATTTCCTCTTCCTCACAGGAATTGATGCTTATTTTAAGGCACATCCATGCTAGGAGACATAGAACAGCACTTGAAATAACTGTGGAATGATGTGAGCTAATAGGCTGTCCTGGCACAGCAGTCTTTCCAGCTACAGCCAGCTGAGGAATCCAGATTATGACCTTTGTGTTAGGGAGCTGAGATCCATGTGACATTTTCTGCTGAGCTGTTTGTTTAAAAGATGGTTTCTATCAACATCTTGGGGTGGATTTCACTATGACTGTCAGGATACCATGGGAATTGATAAATTTTAGGAGTAGCTATTTTATTTCTAAATTTCAGTCCAAAGCCTATCAATTCCACTGCAGTTGCTCTTCAGCTGTGGTGATAATCAAAATACAAAGGGGTCAAAATTTTGTTAGTTTTTGTTCCTGTCAACAGAAAATAGAACTAGATAATGTGTTGGTTGAGAACAGGATGACCTTGTTGAAGCTGAGGATCTGTAATTGTTTGGTTCCTCCTCTCTTGCAGGCTGAGCACTATGGCATGTTTGAGCCCTACTTCTGCTGTTTATGGACAGTGTGAAGTCCAGGAGACAAATTTCTTTCACTCCTAATCTCAGCAGAGATACCAGTCCATTGGCCCTACTACTTGGCATACACATTGAGGCACTAACATAAAGCAAACTAAACTTGGGTAAAAGACTCCAGCTTTCCAACAGTGCATGGATGTTGTGGCATGCTGAGCTAGGAGAAAAATGCTGATCTGGAGATTCAACACCCCTAGTTTTCAACAGGGCAAGCACACATTATTTGTTCAGTAGTATTGGAGATGGACTCCTGACTAGAGCGTGCTTGTTCGCCTGTCCAAAGCATTCAGTATGGATCAGTTGCAAAACTTTATCACATGTTGGATCACTGTAACTGGCCTGAGATGAGATCATAGAAGTATTAATCTTCCACCTTACTCTTTAGATGGACATTTGGGCTATAGCCCATCTGTCTGAGGCAGTCATGGTCTTCATTAAGCATAGATGGCTACTCACAGAACGAGGAGTTATGTATTCTGTGAGCTGTGAAAGATGACTCCAATACATACTATATTTCCAAATGTACAGTTATGGTTAATAGAAGAATAGCATTGCTATTCTTACCTGGATTTCAAATTTCAAGGATAACATTACAGTTCAAACTTTTACATGAAAATTTGTATTTGTACATTTCTAAAATACCCCCAAATGACAGCTTCATTCTGGGCTCCCCATCACAAAAGAGATAGGGATATGCAGGAATGAGTCTAGCAAAGGATCATAAAGGTAGTGAAGGGTGTGGAAATCTGAGATTTGAGGAAAGGAGCTGGAAATGTTCAGCCTGGAGAAGAGAAGGATCTTACCAATGTGTGTAACTACTTGATGGGGCAGAGTAAAGAAGATGGAGCCAGGCTCTTCCCAGTGGTGTCCAGTGAAAGGACAAGAAGCAGTGGATAAACCATGAAAAATTCTGTTTAAACTTGAGAAAAACTTCCTTTATCATGAGAGTGGTCAAACAATGGCATGGGTTTCTCAGAGAGGTTGTGGAATCACCATTCTTAGAGTAGTGTGGTGGCCTTGAGGAACCTGCTCCTGCTCACCCTGCTTTAAGCAGAGGGTTGAGATGAGGTGATCTCTGGGGGAACCTGTCCACCTCAGCCATTCTCTGGCTGATCTCATAAATACTTTCGAATTACAAGCATTCTCTTAACAGAAAGTTCCCTAGGAAACACAACTATTTAAAAGCACACAGCACCAAAAACTTTTGGTACTATTTATAATTTTACTGCAAATTGTGATTTTGAATTAATGAATTTTTAATAAAGAACAATTGTCTGTAAGAATTAAGTTATTCTAAAATATACCATTCACAAGGCTATTAAGCAGCCATTTCTGCCTTCTAAATTGTAACCTTCTGTCAGAAGACGGTGCGCAATTACAAATGTGTGGGTATAACCACAGCTTCATGAGCATCTTCCTTTCCAAAGTTGTGCCATTTCTGTTAATGAGGTTTTACAGCAAAAGCAATGATACTGCCTTTTTTTAAAAAAAAATATTTTATACTTGAACCACATGGAATGTTTTAAGAAACTTCTAAAAAACAATTAACATCAACCGTGCTTTTGTATTTTAAGTGATACAGAATCCTGATATTCAAATGGTATAAATTATAAATCTTTGCATTTTACATGTCAAATAAACCAAGCCTGTCATTATATGGATGTGGTCAGCTTTGCTGCTCTGCAAAAAAAGTGAATGTGACACCCATAATCATTTGTACAAAGCCAGATTCTGAAAAGCTTAGACTCCTCTGATTTCAGCAGTTGTTTTTTCTCAGTGAGGTTTGCCCAGCCAAAGGATGAATGGCTCTGTGCTATTCTCTGTTCATGGCACTGTACCTCAGCTGAGCTTTCTGATATATTTTAATTATCACACTACCTGTGTTTGAAAATAACCTGTGAGCATGTTTAGCATGGCAAGTACATAATATCTATTTATATCACCATTATTTTTCAGTTAGGTTTCATGCTGTTTTTTGCAGCTATTCCTTGTTGTATCCACAACAGCCTGCCAACCACAGTTGAGTAAGAGAATTTAGCTGTGAATGGATCTCTCTCCCTGAAGTAACTAGCTCAGATAGACCTCAGTAAGTGATGTTTTCCTGCCTCATCCCTTGTCTAAAAAGGATAAGGGCAGAGCTATCAGAATTACTCTGATGTAATGCAGTGAGTATGAGTGTCCTAGAAAGTCGCAAGCTGTAGGTGTCACATCATCACAGAGTCTTGTTTCCTGTGAACTGCCAAATGATCTTTATTTTAATTTAAAATATTTTTTGCCTGAGAAAGCAGTAACAAGCAAACAGCCTATTAAATATACCACTGAATATCTTTCCTACTTGATCACAAGCATTTTGGTAACTAAAAGTGAACTGGCAAGTTTTTTTCACATTATACATTTCGCAATTTTTAGCACAAACCAGAAGTGAATCTGATTGTAGCTTGACATTCATGGAGCCTTGTATTTGTGCATAGATATGAAAGCTCAGTAGAAAAGGTTTGTGCTCATATTGGCTGTCAGAGTCCTAGAAGCTGATAATGAAAATGTGGCTGTGGGCATATAAAAATAATCTGAAAGTTACTATTTAAATGTACCGTTTGTGTACTCAGAGCCATAAAGAATCAGCCATCTTGCCTACAAGATGTTTACACTAGGTTTTCTAACAGCATCTTTGTAACATATTTCATCCTTTTTAACATTTTATTTTTATTTTATTTCATTTAATTTTAATTTTAGTTTAGAAATGTAATATTTCTGTTGTAGAATATGGGGGAATGTTTAATAAATATGTAATAAATAAAATTACAGCCCTGACAGGGCACATCTAAGTGTGATATTTAGTGGTAGGTTCTGTTAGTAATCATGGTTTTAAGCAGCAGATATAAAAAGGATGGAACAGTAGAAAAAAGAGGAGGTTGTAGGTACTGCCATTCTGGTGTAACTTGAGCCTTATATTAACCTGGATTAAGTATCCATGTAACAGGGGTTGCTTGCAGTGAATTTAACTGATTTTTTTTCAAAGTAAGAAATCTGCCTTAAAAATAACTGATTGATGTTTATTTTATGTAATTTATTATGGTGCCTTTATGAACCATGTTTCTCACCTCTGCATATTGCTGGATTTTTGTTGGTTTCCACATGCTTGGATTACATGGCACTTTGTTCCAAAGCATTCTCCTTGAGAGTGATCTTTATTTCTGTGCAATCTGACAAGCTGAAAAAGGTTTTCTTGGTCTATTTATAGTGGGGTAAACTGGCAGAGCTATGAATACAACTCCAGCCTTGCTTATGAGCATAATTGAATCTCTCCCAGTTGGTACATAAAACTACAATAACGTGTGTATTTTTTACCAGTATAACTACATCAATAAAAGGGCTGCTACTGCCATACATTATAGACACCCATCATTAGCTTACTGTGAAAGTGTCATTTATTGTGCTTACGAGAAGGAAAAAAGTTTATTCTTGTGAATAAACAAAGTCCCAGTTTCAGTGCCAGAAAGATGCATCTCTTTTTTCTTTGCCAAGGGCAAGGGACCCTCTGAGGAACAAGCTGCATGGTTGAGCTGCTGAATGCTTGTCTAGCTGCACACTTCCTACCAGCCAAATATATTATCAGAGCAGTACCCAGATTCTTTGGCTATAAACAAAAGCATGCATGTACTTTTTAGTGCCACTAGCAGCCCTTGATGTTCAAGGTTCACTTTTCCTTAAATTGCTAGATTTGAAATTTTTCCAAACCCCTAGTCTCCAATCATATAAGATAATTAATACTAATAATTTCAGTCTAACTCAAGGTCGTTAAACCAAGCTGGTCTGGTTTTCATTTTCTTTGCAAAATGGAAAGGCACAGAGGTCAACGCAATGTTTGGTGCCTGTGAACACCTTTGCAAGGGTAGGTAGGTATGCATTTAATCTGCATCTGGTAGGGCTAAAGCTTAGATAGAGCACTGGCAAAATCGAAGAGCTGCAAATTCAGCAGTGACTGGGCAAAGAAGTCGCCGTGGTTTTGCAGGAGGCTGAAGTTGCAGAAGGCGGCCAGGCTTGTCCTGGGCCAGCTCATGTTTGTTGCCTTGCTCCCGGTCTGTGCGGTGCTGACCTGCCAGCAGCCCGAGGGGAATTGCGCTGCGGAGCTCCTGCTCGTCTC
The DNA here is from genome assembly GCF_049639895.1 of Pseudopodoces humilis. Taxonomy (NCBI): domain Eukaryota; kingdom Metazoa; phylum Chordata; class Aves; order Passeriformes; family Paridae; genus Pseudopodoces; species Pseudopodoces humilis. Next base: position 37,278,495 of record NC_142202.1, on the reverse strand, counting down.
TCCTTTGCCAAGCGCTCCATCCCTGCCCCCGTGGGTCCCGACCTGGCTTTCAGGGTGCCGCGGGGTGAGTCACACCCACGCCACAAGCCGGCTGCTATCTGCAAGGGCAGGGCACACACAGAGTGCCGGGGAAGGGCTCTGCCTCTGCTTGGACATCAGCGCTCAGCCACAAGAAGGAAGCCCAGAAGAAATTGTTCAGGGACTCCGGTTCTTAGGAACTGTCTTGGACTCTCGGAGGAGTATTCAAGTTCCACCTGTTTAGGGAAGGTGTAACCTCTGACTTGGGCTGTCGAGCTGGCTCAACAAGCAGGGACGGGTCAGGGTGATGCAAGCCCTGCCCTGGCCCTTCCCTGTCAGACTATTTGTTTCCTCAAAGGTATCAAGCGAACTCTGAAGCTTTTAAGCAGCAGGGAGGGTTAAAGAAACACGCAACCATCGTTGGGAGCTGCAGGCAAAAATAACCTGGCATTATTTTTACAGAAATGCATTTATTCAATTTATTAAGGCAAAAGGATGCCCATGTAAAGCAAAACATGTTGCTCACAAGAGAAAGCAGAAATTAGAACAGGTATTTGATGAAAGACTGCTGAACCAATAATAGATATTATGGTGCTAGGACAAATTCGTTGATTTTCAGCAAAGACCAGTTTGCAGTAGAAACGGATGCTGGAAGTATTTTATAGAAGAGAAATGTGCTAATCTGCACTGTTGAAAAGGCCAGTATATTCCCCATGTATGAATTTGGTTTTGAGGTGTTTCCAAGAAAAATACAATAGTGAATGAAGGGTACTTTGTCCACAAAAATATATTTGCAAGGGCTCTTAGACATGAGAGAGTCACCAGCTCTTGTGACACTGATTGCTTAAAAATGTGTCATTTCAAGGCAATGACGAGAAATGATGAGACAATAAACCATTCTTGCAGGAAGTCTTAGGCAGTGGCATCATTGGCCAAGTTTAAAATTTGCTTGGGAGTAGAAACTGAGGACGTAGTAACACATATTGGGCTTAAGGTTACCACTGAACAAGCAACATATTATTTTCATTTCACTAGACAAAGTTAGACCCGTGTTCTGCTTATGAGCTGCTTTTAAAATTGCAGGACAAAAAAAAAAAAACAAAAACAAAAACAAAAAACCAAAAACTCTCAAATGCATCACAAATTGGAGCTACTTGTGCAAAACATTCATCAAACAAGTTCATGCTAATGCCTGTTGTAAGAATTGCTCAGAGTATTTGACATTTGTGCCATGATACTTGTGTGCTGCGTGACATTCACGATGTGTTTCTGCTCTGTGAGCGAGTGCCTCGCCCAGAAGGTTGCTGCTGTTCTGCCATGGGCTGAGTGTCAGCCCTGCACAGGGGCAGCACTGTGCTCCCCACACATCAAATTTGTGCAGACAAAGGAAGGTGGGAGATGAATGGTCCTCTGCTGCTCTGTCTGCTCACTCTTGGCATTTCCACTTTTGCGTAAAGAGATTTCAGCTACTGTTATAACAGACACTTAGGCAGATAAGGGAAGAAATTCTCTTGCCTCAGAGCATTGGGAATGATTTTTTTAAGTCACAGCTCTGGGAACTGTGTGAATTAGAGGTAAAATTAAATTCAGATTAAATTATTTCCTTCAGTTTTGTAGAACAGTTCTTGAAGACATGATCCAGAAATATTCTGTAGTTTCAGTAAGCAAAACAGAGTGAAAATATAAAAGGATTTACATAGACTTAGGCCAGCCTTTTCATTCTGGGGACCTGAATCATGACTTCTGAATGCCTGGATTAGCAATTCTGTATTTAGCAGTGACCAAAATATTCAAAAATAGCTTCTCCCTATTTGTGCAGTCTATATTTATGCTTGGTAAAAGTCATCTAAGCTGCTAAAAAAAGAAACACAGACCTTGGCAGTTAACAGGGCATGTCCACAAAAATCAATATGCAACATTGCCACTTGGATCTGAAGTTCTCTTCTGTTGCCTCTCAGCAGCAGCAGAGTCTGACAGGAGCTACTCTGAGACACTCCTCCCCTTCTTCTATCACTTATCCTTTAAGTGTAATGCATAAAGCAACAGTGTTCAAACTGATTGCACTTCCAAAAGGGCAGGATCACCAGGCAAAACCTTTATTTCTTTTTGAAGTGGAAAAAAACTGTGATCTCAGAAGCCACGTATTTGGGAAACTGTAGTAGGTGTTCCTGATTGAGAACAGACTAGACAAGCCTTAACCAATTACCTGCTTTTTCTGCTCTTTCCTGTCCAGGTCTGATTTATTTGTTGATTTTATCCAGTCACATATGTCTTATCTTTTAGACAGTTCATCCTCTGGGACAGAAACCACCATTTCCTTTTTTTTTTTTAATAACAATGCTGGATAATCTGACTGACGTTTTTCACTTGCTATACTGTAAGTGTTAAATAAATAACAATTTTCGCCAGTTCCTAGTCTCACCTAGCTCCTTTTGGGCTATTGTAGCCCAAAGCTATAATAAGTGAATGAAACAATTTGGTCAGGTTTCTATCTGGAAGAAATCCTCATTCCAAAATACAGAGTTTTAAAGCTGACATCTGGAGCAATGCAGGTAAGTTTCCTTATCATCCATATGTGCCTCCTGACACATTTATGTACTTCAGAGGTAAATTAAGACTATTATGTTAAAAATGTGCCCCTCCTTTTCTGTTTTGTCAGCCTCTACACTATAGAAACTCCTTAAAACTCCTCTAGTACAAATCCCAAATATGTATACTTTAATGTCCAGAATTAGAACCTGTCCAACACTTCCTCAGAGTAGCAACCAGCCTCTCTCACCTGAGTATGCCTTGTGCAAGTGCCAGCCACTCCCAGCTGCACCTCCACAGGGCACCAGCTCTTCCCCGAGTGCTAGCCCAGGAGAGCAGGACAGACCACAGGCAGGTCCCTCATTGTATTGATCAGTGCAAAAAAACCCACAAACCCAAAAAACCCACAGTCCCTCTAACCTACAAACAAAAAAATTCTAGAGAAAGAGGATTTAAGGTGTTTTAGTCAGAACAGGGAGTCCTTGTGGGCAACTCTCTTTCTCCAAGATAAAACTGAGCAGTATTGCAATACTCTGGCCCGTAAGCAAGCCTGTGCCCATGCTGTTGCCTCAGAGATACTATGCTGGAAATTCCTCCATGTCTCATTTTCATTTTAAGCAACTTATTTTGCCTAGAATTCCTGTGTGTGCTTCCTTTCTAAAACTTGTATCATCCTGTTTCTGTGGTGCAAAACTAATATGTTGTGTTATTTGCTATTTATTGCTATCTGTACATTTCTTATCTGTACCTACCCATATGACTATGTTACCAATTCTTTAATAGGATGTGTTTGTAGAATACACTGGCATGTGCAACTCTGGTAATGAATCTAAAGATGAACAGATTTAAAACTATGCCCAAGGTGGTTTGGATTACTGTATTTGCCAAAAGTACAGTAGCTGGCTGTGTTGTGATGTTTTAATAGCTCCTGCATGGCAGATTCTTGCACATTATTCAATAGACCTTAAATTAACTTTTCATTAAGTATATACAGGAGGGACATGGAAACATCCCTGATCTTTATCTCTCTAGTGTCCTCCAGGAATCAGCTACTGTTATTCTGGTTCATGTGGGAGCAACTATCTTAGAATCACTCCATATTACACCAATAGTGTTTCAGTGAGAGGTTGAGACACATTGTTTTATCCTGTAAGTGTTAGAAACTACAATTATGTGTAAAATGAAAAATTAGGCAGATTGCATTGATGATGCAATGTGACCTGCCAGAGCAGTCCTTCTGCATTAGTTCCTCCAAAGATCTTCTGTGACCTGAGAAGCTGCACTTCCTTCCCACTTACCCCCTTCTCTCATCAAGCTGTGCCATCAACAAGACACTGAAAAGCAAACAGGCCTGATCTCTGCAAGAAATAAAAGGGGTTTTCTCTCCTTCTATGGGTTCTGTCTCTGTAGAATTGAAATCCTGCCCTTCAGTCAACATTCACACCAGCTACCTGGGTAACCACATGTGATGTCCCACCCTTTCAAGACTGTCTAAAAAATGTAAGTAAGATTTTTTTCAGCTGAGTTTCTTCAGCCTGATGATGAGACAGATAGATAGATAGATAGATAGATAGATAGATAGATAGATAGATAGATAGATAGATAGATGGATGGATAGATAGATAGATAGATAGATAGATGATAGATAAATAGATAAATAGATAGATTTACATGCACACATATATGTTTTTAGCTATGTAGAAACTGCAAACTAGATATAAATAATTGCAAAATACTTGGTTGTACTTTGTTTTGATATTTGCATATTCATTAGTTCTGTCACGTTAAATAAAGACAAAAACCATTTTATTAATGGTAATGGCTATTATGCTACTCAGTTGCCTAATGAAATGCTTTAGAGTGAAATGCAAAACTCACATGTTCATCCAGGAGATTTAAAAATGTGATTATACTAGCACACAGTCTGTTTGTCAGTCCATCTTCCAACCCTGTACCCAGCAGAAAAAGTCACAGTGAACACAGTGAAAAGTACACAGTGAAGCATGGAAAAAAATATGTAAAAGGTCCTTGCTAGTGTTACATTTGTGCATCTGTAGGGACAAGCATGACAGTGAGCCAAAAGCCCTGAACACTCAATCTCTCCTTTGAGAGAAATTGCGTTCACAGTTTTTTTTCTCTACAAAGACGCCTCTGAACTTGGATTCTTTCCTATATCACTGAATGCCAGCTTGTTCCTTGAAAAGGAGGGCCATAAAACTAGAACTTCTTCTAGATAGAGAGGCAATTAGAACAAAAGGAAGTTTGCATTATATGTAGAGGCAGAACTTCTTATTCAATTTCAGCATATGCATGAGATAACTTTATTTCTGTTAAATAATTTCATTTGTTTGTAATGTCCTTCTTGTGTCCCAAAGACTCCTCTCCATGTAAAACTAAATAGCTATTAGAGTGGCAGGAGGAGGCTCTCATCAAATTTGTATGACTCATCTTTTTTTCTTTTTTGTTATCTGGACTATCATACAACCCAGAAAAACTGGCTGAAAGTGTAGAAGCCTTCTCTGTCATTCTTGATATTTGTGAAGTGTTTGCAAACTTGCTTGTAATTTTTTTTGTTTTTACTGTCTGTGTTGGACCCCTCAGTTCTCTGTCCCTTTTTTCTTTACTTCTTATCCCTGGCAGAGGAACAGCCTGAGGCAGAACTGGCTCCAGCAGCTTAGGCTGAGTGTAAAGCCCTTTCTTGCTCATCAGTGAAATGGATGGATGGACTCATTGGTTCAGCTCATTCTCCAAACTTCCTGGTCAGAGCAGCCTGTCAGGCTCCAGGAGCTGCAGTCTGCACTCAAGCCAGGAGAAGTTGCACCTTTTTCTGTGTCCATCTAAATGTATCACGTGGTGAGCCCAAGTCATTTTCCTCCAACCCTATCACAAACCGAGTGAAAACTAGGCTTGCTGTATGATTGCTTATCACTCTCCAAGGAATGATTTGCTGCCTGACCTTTTTATGGGCAGAGGGAGCCAGCTGGGGCACCCCAGAGAGAGAGACAAGCCCTGGTGAGCCATGCTGGGGCAGGAGCCAACAGAAGCAGAACACTGGAAGAAAAGACAATTCACAAAAGAAGACTGTGCCTTCCCACGCTGGGCTGCAGCTGGGGGCTCCACAGCCAGTGACAAAGCCAGACAGAGGTGACTCACTGATGTGACTCAGAGGTGACCTCTCATGGAACTCGTCTCTGACAGTATCTGCCCTTCTGACCGGAGTTATTATGGATGACCAGCTGAGAGGAACAACTGCTGTGGGGAATTCCTCGGTGCTGATGGGAGCTCTGGGGTTGTCTTTGAGGATAAGGAGTCTTTGCCTCCCTTTCCCCTGGGCACACACCACCCTGCTGTCTGCTACAGAGCAGCACTGGCACTGACTCTGCCTGGTTAAGCCGTCCATGTGCCCTGAGCCCGCAGGTTTTGTGTGGGCAGAGCAGCCACTGATCCACTGCTGATAAGCAGAGAGGTGTAGGAGCTCACACCAGGCTGCAGGAGAGCAAGCAGACATGTAGGAAGCAGTCACATCTCTGGCCATCTGAGGAAGGCCTCATCCCTACCAGCCAGGGACTGGCTGTACAGATGTACCGTAGGCACATCTGCTACCACCACAGGCCCACCACTCGCTCTCCTCTGCTGCCTTAATCACATCAATGTGCTCTGTAAAGGAGAGTCAGGTGAACTCCTATGATGGGCTGGATGAAAAAATGATCACCCCAGCTGTTTGCTGCTGCCTCACCATCCAGTGCTCTTCCTGCCCAGCTCTCCTGTTCCATTACGTTGTGTGAACAAGAAAACAAACCAGCCCACTAATGGCAGAATGTGGAGGGATGGGTTAATTATGTGGATAATCTGAGGTGTGAGCTGATCTCAGGGGCAGCTGAAACATTTTATCTGACTGCGATCTAAATCGGGTTTTCATTTGGAACCAGCTGTAGTGGCTTGAAAAGTTACCATTTCCTAGCTGTCCCTTGCACTGTAGGGATTGCTGCAGGTGACTGCTGCCAATCTATCCGGGCCTCACTCACAGGTTGCTTGCCTGAGTGCAAGGGAGGCAGCTTGGGCTGAGCCCTGGCACATGGGGGCTTTTAAAATCAGCCAAACAACTTTGCCCAGAGGCTGGCATGCTGGGCTCAGATGATGTGCTCTTTTAGGAGGATGACCCCTCAGAGTAGGCAGCTGAAAGCAAATGGTCCAGCAGTGGCAATAGTATCTTAAAGCACCAAAGCTGTTTGTACTGTGAAGGTTAAGCCGTCCTGCTTGACACTTTAAATTCCAGATTATCTGAATTTTCCATCTACTTGGAAAAGGACTATTTTACTAATTAATCAAAGTAGTTTTAAAAATTAAAAATATATTTTGATTATTTTTTGGTATATAGAATGGGTTTTTATGTTTGCCTTCATATGTCCCTGGAAATTTCAAATTTGCATACATTGGATATATAATAAAAGCTGCAGCAGACCATCATTTTGGTTTTATTTGCCAGCAAAATCCTCTCTAAATACAGAAATGATTTAAGTTCTTACTATGCTGAGATAAACTTGATGTAAGTAGCTGTAATATTATACAGTAATAATATGAGACACTACAGTCAATTTTTTAGGATCCAGAGGACATTGACATCTTCAAATAATTCAGTCTAATTGCTTGTTCTTATCCATAGAATAACAAATACACATCCCAAACATCAGGAATTAAAAAAATAAGAGAGAAACAAAATTATTTTTTTAATTCCCTTAAGATATAGCTCTCAGCCAAGCCTAAAGCACCTCTGATAATGTACTAGACCTTGGGGCTTCACAGATCAGGAAAGCAGGAGCAAGTACAAAATAAAGTTTTATGACCAGAAAAGGAGAACTAACTTTCTACTGAAAGCACAGTGGTTCTTTTATTTTTAAGTTAAACTCAGTTCTACAGTGATCTGGACACAATCCTAGATACTGGATACTTTAAATACCAGCTGCTCCACATACTCATAGGAATATGCCTTGAGGCTCACTAGTAACTCATGTAACCAGAACTCCCAGCAGGCAGACAATACTTTTCATTTCTAAAGCTGTGAACAAGCAAAACCTCACTAATCACAAACCAAGGAAGCAGATAAGCACTTGTTGACACCTTTGCTTTACTCCCAGGGAGCGCAACTAGCACTGCCTTATGCAAAGTGGGTTGTCTGGGGCTGGGGCTCAACATGCAGGACTTGGGGTACCACCCACAGCGGTGTCTGGACCAGGGGCACCTGCAGAATATAGCAGACCCCCTGCTCCTCCACAGGCTTCCCCCAGAGATGGAAAGGTAGGTGGTACGGCATTGTGACAGGTGCTACGTAAGGAGGGCGCACTGAGCTCTGCAAAGAGTTCAAGTGACCAAGACTTTCAGCCTCTCCACTGTCTTGTTCCCTAAACTTGATCAAGATTTTTTTATCCTTTCCACTCCATTTTACCTCCAAGGCCCTTTCTCCTGCCAGGCTGAGCTGTGTGGCACCAAGCCCTGTATGGTCCCAACACTACCAGGAGAACTCATAGCGATACTAATCAGGATGATAGTCACAATTAATACTACACAGTTCTTTCAGATCTTGTACAACAAAAGGAAAAAAGAGCTACCAAAACAATCAAAAATCCCAGGCAGGACTGGAACCTAAAGAAAGCAAACCACGAAAGTTTAAAACAACTTTTCTACTTACTGCATATATAATGGCCTGTTCCAGAATTGTCATGTGCTGAACATATAACAGGGTCCAGTGGCTTGGGTGGAGTGGCAGTGGGTAAAAAACAAACTGCAGAGGCAGCAGAAACAGATTTAAAGGTCACCAAGCTCATTCACTTTGGAAAACAAGTGAACACTGCGATTCTGTGAACAACACAGTGCCTACTGTCTATAACACCACTCCCTATGACTGCTATCCTACTCCTTTTTCACTGTCATTGCAATATATTTGTCGGGGGAGAGCTGTGAAACATCAGATATCAGAGGAAAAAAAAAACCACAGAGTAGCAAAGCAAATAGCTTTGCCTACATGTGCATGGTGGAAGGAAGCCCTGCAGGTACTTGCACTTCATGGAGACCATGACTTGCTGCTGGCTCAGTATAACATCAGCCTGGGAATGTATGAAGAGCTGGGTTTTGAAATTATTTTTCCTACCCTAATAAAATACATTTAAAATGGAAGCTGTGTGTCTAATTTTCCATTTACTTGTCTAATAAAAACTATTGTTCCCTTTCATGGTCCCTACACTTGCTTTCTTGCAGTGCTGGTTTTGACTGGGATAGAGTTGCTTTTCTTCACAGCAGCTGGTAAGGGGCTGTGGTTTGGATTTGTGCTGGAAACAGTGCTGATAACACAGGGATGTTTTGGTTATTGCTGTGCACAGCTTACACAGAGCCAAGGCCTTTTCTGCCTCTCACCCCACCCCACCAGTGAGTGGGCTGGGGGTGCAGAAGGGGTTGGGAAGGGATGCTGTTGGGAGAGCTGACCCCAACTGACCACAGGGATATCCCGTATCATATGGTGTCATGCTCAGCATCTAAAGCTGGGAGGAAAAGGAGCAAGAGGCAACATTCAGAGTGATGGTGTTTGTCTTCCCAAGTGACTGTTGCATGTGACAGAGCCCTGCTTTCCTAGGGATGGTTGCACACCAGCCTGCCCATGGGGAATGGTGAATAAATTCCGTGTTTTACTTTGCATGCACTTGTAGCTTTACTTGTCAAACTGTCTTTATCTCAGCCCACAAGTTTTCTCACTTTTACCCTTGTGATTCTATCCACCACCTCACAAAAGACCATTTCTGCTTTTCTGTGTGACATTCTATTCTGTGTGCGTGTGTGTATGGAGGTTTAAGTGCAGCAACTGGAGTGAGACTGCAGGTCCTACTGGCAGAGAGAGCAGTGAGTGTACATGGCATGTGAGCATGCAGTATACATGGTGTGCATGCTGTGTGTACAGGGTTTTTCTCTAAAATATGTTTGCACATTAAATGAAATGTTAAGGCTTTTATAATTACTGGATACTCAGGTCTTCTAGATCAAGTGGATGTGAAACCTTGGTTTTTCTCTTGCTATTTAATGCATTTCATAGCATTTTCATAGCTTTGTCACTTATCGTCCTTTTATTGCCAATGTTTTTGTCACTACCTCCCTAAGTGCTTAGTCTTCTGCTTTTTATTTCATGTCTGAATCTCTTTTTTCACCTGGTTTTAACGATGCAGGGATCCTTCAATACACATTTGCCGGGGTCAAACCTTTGCATCCTCAAGAGAAGGATATATAGAGAAGGATATATTCAAGGCAAAGCTATCGTGAGCTGGTTTTGCTTCCATAACCAGTTACTTTCCTGGGAAGAGAGGGAAAGTACCAGTGATTTAGTTATCTGTCTCACAAGCTGCAAGATAAGAAAAAGACCTTGAATTTTCTTACCTTTACTCATACCTTCCTTGCTGTTACTCCGTTTATCACTGCAGGCCAGTTCAAATTAGCGAGACACCACTTGTACCATGGGAGCCATCCAGCTCTGGAAATAACAGCTACAGTGCTCTGCAATGTTTCTGAGACTTTGCAAATGAAAACAGGTGAAAATCTCTCTCTGGGTATCATGTTTAAATTCTCCATTGCGCAGCTCTCCTCTCCATCAGCACTGACATTTCAATCTTGAGTCACTCCTCTCTTTCCTTTCTGGTCCTTTTAATCATTTAAACAAAGGAGAAAGAAGTGAAGGGAAAAGAGAAGGGACTAGAGTCAAGTTTCCATATAAATTTAGCTCAGTGGAATGGGCTAGGAAATAACAAAGGAGTTGGAAATTAAGTCATTTAGAAACCAAATACCTCCTGCCTACGTGTGATATTGTGGTTACTAGGGTCTTTATAATTTCTGAACTTGTCCTGTTAATGCCTTTTTTCCAAATAAAAAATCATAAGCAGCACTATTCCACGCATCCACAGAACAGCCCTTTTTTAAGGAAAATTTATGCAGATATGTAGTAAGATCAAAGGGTGGATTGGATCAGCAAAAATCCAGTTTCAGTGCTTTTAAAAGCAAAGTCTACTTTGACTTCCATCCCGTTGGCTGATCCAAAAACCAAGGAAGATTCAGTAGCAAAAAAACGTTTCAGTGCTGTCTTCTGCTCAAACTCCAAAGTATGCTCAAAAGTATGATTTCAGACCACATCTCTCTACTTACACTGTATGTCTTTTTGCTGTCTAAGGACAAAAGGCTGCCTCACACTTTTCTTATAAAATACTCACTATTTGCAACCACAGTAAAATATTTTGTATATTGGAGGTAGAACAAGTAGAATGTATATGAATACATATGCATTTTACTCCTATTTTTGCTTTCTCCCTCAAGGAATGAAAACAATTTGTGGAGAAGGGAGATATTTTCATTACTGTTACACATTCTTGAGTGGTGATTTTCAGTTCTCACTGTCTTCAGTAATAAACAAATATAGTGAGCATGACAAAGTGATATAGTTAAAAATGGGCAGAGCTATTGAAATGAAAGAGTATCAGTGGAAATTAGCACATCAGTATTACTATAATACTTGTGCAGGCTTCAAATGAGAGCTCTCCTGATTCCTTGAAAGAAGGGGCTTTACTTCCTTATAGTTTCACATGCTGCCTGCTACAGAAAAGAACCGAACATTGACATGTGCGTGTGTATGTGTGTGTGTGTGTGTGTGTGTGTTCACGCCCGTTTGCACGCTTCCAATGGAAAAAAAATTACTTTCTTACATTATTCTTTGTCCTCAGACGTTATTACTGGATGAGAAATTGTGAGAATTTCAGAAAAATACATGTCATTTCTCAGTACAGTATTCTGAGTGTAGAGTAGAACAGATATTTATTTGTGAAGTTTGACTCAAGAGATCTTGAAACATGAACTGAATTCATCCACAAACAGAAATACTAATAATATTCTATTTTTTTTATATCAGCATATATATTCTGAACAGTAGCAGTGTACACTGTTATTTTAAGGAAGTAAATGATGGATTGTCCTGGGGTGACTTTATGATACTGGTATCCCCAATCGTCTGTTTTATGTTTTGTGTTATATATTAAGTTCTGCACCTTTAAGACTGGCTTTGAGAGCAAGAGAGGGGGAAGAAGAAGCGCGCAGTTTGTGTTAAGGAAAAACATCACTCCCACACACCCCGCTCCTGGACTGTGGTGTCTGCAGCACGGACAGACAGCGGGACAGAGCTTCTCTCTGGCTTTTAGTTAGTTTTAGCTAGCTGAGGCAGAGGAGTTCCCTGGACCTTTGTTTTTTCCCTTTTTTCCTGGATCTGTGCAGGCCTGCTCTGGACTGAACACCCAGCCAAACCCCGGGAGCTCACGCCTGTGGCCCACCGGGGCCTGGGCCTCAGCACTTTCCAGCGCCGAAAGGACTGATAAGAACCTGAGCGAGCCGAGCTACACCACATGAAAAGGACTTTTCTTCCTAGACTTGCCATCCCATCGAACAACGAGAGGTTTTATTATTTAATATTATTCAATTTCTGTTAAATAAACAGCTTTTTCCACTTCTCTCCAAGGAAATTTTTTTTTTCCTTTCCCGGACCAGTTGGGGTGGGGGGTGAGAGGTCATTTGAATTTTTTTGCCTCCCTGGGGAAACCCTCATTTGGAGTTTTTCTCCAAAATTTGCCCTAAATGAGGACAAATACAGTTTTTGGCGCCCAGTGTGGGAAGAGAAAGTGGAAAAACCTGTACTGATTACTGATTGTATTTTTGGTTGTATTTATTCTGTATTGGGATAAAGCAGTCAGTAGCCATGTTGTTTGGATGCATAATATCTCTCGGGGTGGAGGCCTTCATGTGGATCTGGTCCCTAGAATTTTTTGAGGTTTTAATACCTGTCTTTTCCCTCTTTTACAGTAGAGGGGTAAGGATTAGAATGGTTATTGTGCTGGGCTCAGTGATAATTATTTATAGGAAGTTCATAAAACTACTGAAGTTTCTGCCAGGTATGTTTGGCCTATGGTTTCTTTGCCCAACCCTGCCTCCCAGTCCCAGCAGCACATTTTAGGAGTTTATTGGTAATTGCACACAGTTTGTTAGAGGAAGAGCAGGGGATGAGGCTTTTCAGCCTTTTCTTTCCTCCTTCTCCTTTGAATCTGTTATGTCCCTCTTTGAGAATATCCAGTTTCCCCTGAGTGTTAAGGATACCACTTTCCTGGTAGTTCAGCTGTTAAGCTTCCTCTATATGGTCTACAGCTTCTCTAGAGTGAGGGCTGTGATATCCAGAAGAGCCAATGAGACCTCTGCCCCAGAAGTAGACTCAGGTGTAGGAAATCCTGAGTGGTGTAGAGAATGGGAGAGAATGGGCCGGACTCTGAAGAAATTTTCTGATCCCCCAGCCTGGGAATTTTCACGTGAACAAATTCAGAACCCAGATGAAATAGGGAAATATCTGGAAGAGAATTGCTATGATGATTCTAAGGAGAAAAACCTCATTGCAATAAGCTGGGCCCTAGCGTATGGTTATCGCATGCTGCTAGATACTGTAGGGCAGGGAGATAAATCAGCAGCTACCCCAGTCACTCAGGCTGCAGCCAAGCCAGACAGTGAGCCTAAGCCAGCAGCCAAACCAGACAGTGAGCCTAAGCCACTGTCTTTTGCTCCTACCACGAGAGGTATGAAATTCAAAACCAAAACCGATCGGCCAGTAGATGATGATAATGGTGATGCGGGGGAAGGACCCTCAAGACCAGCAACTGATCAAAAATCAGAAGGCACTGGTGAACCTTTCTCCCTGAAAGACCTTCGTGGCCTGAGAAAAGATTACACTCGACGAGCTGATGAATCTATAATTAATTGGTTAGTCCGTCTGTGGGATGCTGCAGGTGAGGCTACAGTTCTGGATGGTACTGAAGCGAGGCATCTGGGGTCCCTGTCACACGATCCGGTTATCGACCAGGGGATGATGAGGGGGGCTGACCCTTATAGTCTCTGGGAACGGGTCCTGAGAAGTGTGGCATGAAGATATCTGTGTTCAGATGATCTCTCTATACAGCAAACTCGTTGGAAAACCATAGAACAAGGGATTCAGCGCTTGAGAGAAATAGCGGTAGTAGAGATTGTCTTCGTGGGTGACTTAGGTACTAGAAATCCAGACTTGGTGCCATGTACATCTGTGATGTGGAGAAAACTTGTTGGACTTGGGCCACAAGAATACGCTTCTGCTTTAGCAACAATGAAGCGGGATGACCGGGAGGAGACTGTGCTGGATATGGCGAAAAAGCATATGCAGATACTGTGCATGGCCCCATACAGGCAACAATTGCAGTTATGGGAACACGCATGCAAAGCTTCCAAGACAAAATGGAGGAGGATTTCAAGAAACTCAGGGAGGATCTTCTTCCAGTCTCAGTGGTATAGACCAGGAGCCCTGGTACTCAAAGCAGAAGTTCTCCAGATAGAGAGAAAAAGCTACGAGCTGAGCTGTGGTTTTTCCTACGTGACTGTGGAGAAAACATGAAAAGATGGGATGGAAAATCTACTGCTGCTCTGGCAAAAAGGATGCTTGAATTAGAAGACAGCAAGACTCAGAGGGGATACTCCACCAAAAAGAAAGCCGTTCCAGTAGCCTGTAGTCAAACTGACAAGTATGATGAAGATGATGATGACGTGTCTGATTCCCTTGAAGGAACCTCCAAGACATATACCAAAGGAAAGAAGGATAACCAGGCTTAGAGGGGCCCTGCCTCTAGCCAGGTAGAGGCTAGGGAAAACCGTGTCTTTTGGACTGTGTGGATTCGTTGGCCTGGCACATCAGAACCACGAAAATATGAGGCCTTGGTTGACACTGGTGCACAGTGCACGCTAATCCCATCAAGACATGTGGGGGCAGAATCTGTTTCTATTGCTGGCGTGACAGGGGGATCACAGGACTTTACTTTAGTGGAAGCTGAAGTGAGCCTGAAAATGTGAGCCACTGGAAATGAGTGGAAGAAACACCCTATTGTAACAGGCCCAGAGGCCTCATGCATTCTGGGCATAGACTACCTCCGAAGCGGGTATTTTAAGGACCCGAAAGGATTCCGGTAGGCATTTGGGATAGCAGCTGTGGAGACAGAGGGCATCAAGCAATTGAACACCTTGCCTGAACTATCAGAGAACCCATCTGCAGTAGGACTCCTGAAAGTGGAAGAACAGCAAGTACCAATTGCCACCTCGATGGTGCACCACCGACAGTATAGGACAAATCGAGATGCTGTGATCCCCATCCACAAGATGATCTGAGAACTGGAGAGTCAAGGGGTGGTCAGCAAAACCCACTCACCCTTCAACAGCCCCATCTGGCCTGTGCGTAAATCTGAAGGAGAATGGAGATTGACTGTGGACTATCGTGCATTGAATGAAGTGACTCCACCTCTGAACGCTGCCGTGCCAGACATGCTGGAGCTCCAGTACGAGCTGGAGTCCAAGGCAGCGAAGTGGTACGCCACTATTGACATTGCCAATGCATTTTTCTTCATCCCCCTGGCAGAAGAATGCAGGCCTCAGTTTGCCTTTACCTGGAGGGGAGTACAGTACACCTGGAACCGACTGCCCCAGGGGTGGAAGCACAGCCCCACCATCTACCATGGACTGATCCAGGCTGCCCTGGAAAAGTGTGAGGCTCCAGAACATCTGCAGTACATTGATGACGTCATTGTTTGGGGAAATACCGCTGCAGAGGTCTTTGAGAAAGGAGAGAAAATCATCCAAGTTCTCTTGAAAGCCGGTTTCACCATCAAGAAAAACAAAGTTAAGGGACCTGCTCGAGAGATCCAGTTCCTAGGAGTAAAGTGGCAAGATGGACGGCGTCAGATTCCTACTGACGTCATCAACAAGATCACAGCAATGTCTCCACCAGCCAACAAGAAGGAAACGCAAGCTTTCCTAAGTGCCATAAGTTTTTAGAGAATGCACATTCCTGAGTACAGTCAGATTGTGAGCCCTCTCTACTTGATCACCCACAAAAAGAACACTTTCCAGTGGGGCCCTGAACAACAACAAGCCTTTGCTCAGATCAAGCAGGAGATCGCCCATGCAGTAGCCCTTGGCCCAGTCAGGACAGGACCAGATGTAAAGAACGTTCTCTACTCTGCAGCCGGGAGCCATGGTCTGTCCTGGAGCCTTTGGCAGAAAGTGCCTGGGGAGACTCGAAGCCAACCACTGGGATTCTGGAGCCGAAGCTACAGAGGGTCCGAAGCCAACTACACCCACAGACAAAGAAATTTTAGCCTCCTATGATGGAGTTCAAGCCAACTCAGAGGTGATTGGCAGAGATGCACAACTCCTGGCACCCCGACTGCCAGTGCTGGGGTGGATGTTCAAAGCAAAGGTTCCCTCTATCCACCATGCCACCAATGCCACATGGAGCAAGTGGATCGCCCTCATCACGCAGCGCGCCCGTATTGGAAACCCAAATCGCCCTGGGATTTTGGAGATAATTACAAACTGGCCAGAAGGTGAAAACTTTCGTCTCACTGATGAAGAGGAGCAGGAACAAGTGACACGGGCTGAAGAAGCTCCACCGTACAACCAACTGCCAGCAGAAGAAACCTGCTATGCTCTGTTCACTGATGGTTCCTGTCGCATCCTGTCGCAGGATGAACCAGAAGTGGAAAGCAGCCGTATGGAGCCCCACATGACTGGTCGCAGAGGCCACTGAAAGAGAAGGTGGATCTAGTCAACTTGCTGAACTCAAAGCTGTTCAGCTGGCCCTGGACATCACTGAAAGAGAGAAATGGCCAAAACTCTACCTCTACACTGATTCATGGATGGTAGCCAGTGCTCTGTGGGGATGGCTGGAAAGGTGGAAAAGGGCCAACTGGCAACGCAGAGGAAAGCCAATCTGGGCTGCTGATGAGTAGAAAAACATCACTACCAGGGTAGAGAAACTGTCTGTGAGGGTCCGTCATGTAGATGCCCATGTCCCCAAGAGTAGGGCTAATGAAGAGCACCGAAACAATGAGCAGGTGGATCAGGCTGCAAAGATAGAGGTGTCAAAGACAGACTTAGATTGGCAAAACAAGGGAGAGTTGTTCCTAGCTCGATGGGCCCATGATGCCTCAGGCCATCAGGGGAGAGATGCCACCTATAAGTGGGCATGAAACCGAGGGGTAGACCTATCCATGGACACTATTTCCCAGGTTATCCATGACTGTGAGACATGTGCCACGATCAAGCAGGCCAAGCGGTTGAAGCCGCTATGGTATGGTGGGCGTTGGTCCAAATATAGATATGGGGAAGCCTGGCAGATCGACTACATCACACTGCCCCAAACCCGCCAAGGCAAGCACTACGTGCTCACGATGGTAGAAGCCACCACTGGATGGTTGGAAACCTACCCTGTGCCTCATGCCACTGCCTGGAACACCATCCTGGGACTTGAAAAGCAGGTCCTTTGGAGGCATGGCACCCCTGAGAGGATTGAGTCAGACAATGGGACTCATTTCAAGAACAGCCTTATAAACACCTGGGTTAGGGAACATGGCATTGAGTGGGTGTACCATATCCCCTACCATGTACCTGCTGACGGGAAAGTGGAGAGGTATAATGGACTGTTAAAGACTATATTGAAAGCGTTGGGTGGGGGATCTTTCAAAAATTGGGAGCAGCATCTAGCAAAGGCCACATGCATAGTTAACACCCAAGGTTCCACCAACCGAGCAGATCCAGCCCAGTCAGAGCCCCTGCATATAGCAGATGGAGACAAAGTCCCAGTGGTACATGTCAGAGGTTTGTTAGGAAAGACAGCTTGGATCAATTCTGCTTTGAGTACAGACAGACCCATTCATGGGGTTGTTCTTGCTCAGGGACCGGGTTGCACATGGTGAAAGATGCAGAAAGATGGAACAACACAATGTGTACCTCAGGGAGATCTGATTGTTGGGTGAGGATCAGGAATGAATGCCCTTGTCTGTATATAATGTATGTGTTGTAGAGTTAAAATATATATATTAATTTTGATAATAAGTTGACAATATGGGGATAAGGGGTGGATTGTCCTGGGGTGACTTTATGATACTGGCATCCCCAATCGTCTGTTTTATGTTATATATTAAGTTCTGCACCTTTAAGACTGGCTTTGAGACCAGGAGCGGGAGGAAGAAGAAGCGCGCAGATTGTGTTAAGGAAAAACATCACTCCCACACATCCCGCTCCTGGACTGTGGTGTCTGCAGCACGGACAGACAGCGGGACAGAGCTTCTCTCTGGCTTTTAGTTAGTTTTAGCTAGCTGAGGCAGAGGAGTTCCCTGGACCTTTGTTTTTTCCCTTTTTTCCTGGATCTGTGCAGGCCTGCTCTGGACTGAACACCCAGCCAGATCCCAGGAGCTCACGCCTGTGGCCCACCGGGGCCTGGGCCTCGGCACTTTCCAGCGCCAAAAGGACTGATAAGAACCTGAGCGAGCCGAGCTACACCACATGAAAAGGACTTTTCTTCCTAGACTTGCCATCCCATTGAACAGCAAGAGGTTTTATTATTTAATATTATTCAATTTCTGTTAAATAAACAGCTTTTTCCACTTCTCTCCAAGGAAATTTTTTTTTTCCTTTCCCGGACCAGTTGGGGTGGGGGGTGAGAGGTCATTTGAATTTTTTGCCTCCCTGGGGAAACCCCCATTTGGAGTTTTTCTCCAAAATTTGTCCTAAACTAAGACATGGATGATAACATCCAAGATATGTCAATGAACTAACCTGAATTTTATAAGTGTGTATGAGTTTAGACTTGGATGCCAAATCTTAAGCAGATACATTCTGGAGAAAATCTTTTTGTTAAACTCATAACAGTGAAGAAGCAGTTCACAGTTCACAGTGAAGTGAACAGAAGAAGCACACAAAAAAAAGTTATGTTACTTTAAACTGGAAATATTGATAAAGCACTGCAAATAGACCAGCTATTATTCAGTTTCTCTTCTTTATACATTTACATTTTAAAGTGTGGTCAGTTGTCTGCACATATTGCCAGTGATGGTATTTTGACTCCATTAAAGTCTGTGACAACTCCCTTTTGATTGCAGCAGCACTCTGATGATCTCATTTTCATGTACACATTGAATGAAATATAGCAATAGTTTATTCATTTGCCTGTTTAGCTTTTATGTTTCGGTTTGTGCAGAGGGAAGAATATCTTACCAGTTAATGATGTGACAATAAAAGCTAAATAATAATAAGAATAAAGCACTTAGTGATAAGCTTAATATGTGGAAATGTCAAAAACCTGTTCTAATAGTATGAACATGTTTGTAATATGGAAAATAAGGAAACTTTGTCAAAGTGGGTATGAGGGCTACTATGGAAAACTGCACAAATGAATGCTCTATCAATTTTACATCCTGACTAAAGACTTTGAGTGGCAAACCTGCTTACATATTGCAATCATCATTAAGTAATAGTCTGCACCACAGAACCTCACAGGCCATCACAAAAAACATCACAGGCATGTACTGTCCTGTTTCAAAAAATGTCAAAATGCCGAAACTTTAGCAGCTTTTGAGGGTCTTCAAAGCCAGCTAGGTGACTCCTGCCTGTAATGTAAAATTTCTCTCACCCCTGTAAATATCTCTTCCTCAGAAGAGATATTTCCAGGCAAGGGAAAGTACTTCACGTTTGGTTTTCTCAGCTATCTTTTTCAGCTTGATTGTTAGTATCAGTCCCCCAAATTTAATGAAATGGCTGAAACATTAGGCTGTCTATAACCTTCCTACCTTATAAGAAAGAAGAAATGTCAATAAAAATAGAAAGGTAGCACACAGAAGAGTCTGTAGTCATATATAAAACCTTGCATTATGGTAGAAGAGACTTTTCTTGACTGCCTAGTTCAAAGAAAGGATCTGTGGTCAGCCCCAACCAATTTGATGAGAAATCAGTTCTTTCACCTAGTATCTCAGCAGAAAAAAAAAAATAATAAGGTAAATTAAAATGCCCAAAGGTTCTCAGCTCTCCCCACCCCATTAATGGTGATATGGGGAGCATGTTGAAGTAGAAGGAGAACTTGCTCAGCATATTCTTGGGAAAAAATGGAAATGAAGCAAGCTTTCCTTCAATGCAACTATGTATGCTGTAGGTGGATTTATCTGATCAAATGCAGAGATCTACAGTGTAGATGTCTCCTGAGTAGTTCATCACACTATAATCCTTTTGTAGTCAATGAGAGAAAGGAGAATTCCCAGGATGTGGCTCATCCCAAAGTAGACATATATGGTTAGTCAGACAAACTGTTTCCAAATACCTGTTCCTATAGGTTGGAGAGGGAATCTGAATGGTTACTAATTAGTTGCAGACTAGTTAGAAATCAGTATTTACCTAATATCTTAACTTTATCTAAAGTTAAGTGTGTCGAACTCTACATTTCTTTTTTAGTACAAGTAAGACACCAAAAGATTTTACTGTATATTCCCAGGTGCTGTCATTTCACCTGTCTGAATGCTGGAGCTCAGGGGAGAGGTACTGAGTTTCAGAAAATCCCTCTATTAATCTGTCTTTTGGACAGTCCCTTCATCCTCCTATTCATTTTGATTAATTTTTCTCCTCTAGCATTCCCAGGTTTCACTATTTGAACCTAAGTATAATTTTTAAAAAGTATAATTTTTAAAAAAAATCTTATTTTGGTTGTCTATTCCAAAACTCAAGTCCATGTGTTCTATCCTTCTCTACTACAACAATGCAACTTTTTTTGCATCAGTCCTGTGAGAGGCTTGTAACCTGTCCTCAAGACATCTTTTTGGCTGATTTAGTTCAGAACTTGCTTTTTGTGCCATGACAGATCACAGAATCACAGAACATGCAGAGTTGGAAGGGACCCACAAGAGTCATCCAGTCAGTCTCCTGGCCCTGCACAGCACCACCCCAAAGAGTCACAACCAGGTGCCCAAGAACATTGTCCAAACACTTCTTGAACTCTGTCAGGCTGGTGCTGTGACCACTGCCCTGGGGAGCCTGTTTCAGTGCCCAACCACCCTTTGGGGTGAAGAACCTTTTCCTGATATCCAACCTAAACCTCCCCTGACACAACTTCAGGCCAATCTCTCAGGTCCTGTCACTGGGCACCAGAGAGAAGAGATCAGTGCCTGCCCCTCCTCTTCCTGTCATGAGGAAGTTGTCACTGTGGTGAGGTCTCCCCTCAGGATTCTCTTTTCCAGGCTGACCTAGTGACCTCAGCTGCTCCTCCTATGGCTTCCCCTCAAGGACCTTCACCATCCTCGTTGCCCTCCTTTGAACACTCTAATAGCTTTGTATCTGTCATATGGTGGCACCCAAAACTGCACACGGTATTCAAGGTGAGGTCACACCAGTGCAGAGCAGAATGGGACAATCACCTCCCTTGAGCAGCTGGTGATGCTTTGTGTCTGCCCTGAGTCTTCCAAATTAAATTTAATCCTATCCGTCATGAAAACAGCTTCTTTTGAACATCTGAATATCTACCTACCCACTGCCACAGAACTGCTCGTTTTCTCTTGATGTCAAGAAGCCTATCTTGCAGGCTTTTTTCATAGATAATATCTCAATATTACTGACCATTCTTAGCATCCTCTCTCACACTGCCTTTGGAAATGCTATGTCAAAACTGGATGATCTTGCTACTTGCCCTTCTTCAGCTTGTGAATAATCAGAGTGATCAGTCTCCTTTTCACACATTTCCTATACTTCTGCCTATTTGCCATAGCTATTTTATCTGGAGAAAATTAAGGCCTTACACTGCCCCTTTCTTCCCTGACTGCTCCTCCAGTTTGTCAAGATAATGTGAAATGCTACTCCTGCTCTTGAGTGTACCTGAACATGCTTGCACTCAGTGTTAATTATTCCATCATATAGCCAATTCATGGAGACCCTAAGTGCTTGAGAGCCTGGCTGGTAAAGAAATTTGACCACTGAGGTCAAATGACAGGACTATTGTGCATTTTGCAGTGCTTTCTGTTCTTTCTGGAAAACTGCAGTTGCATAGCAATTGGCAAGCCAGAGGATAATTCAACCTTATGTGCTGCTTTTCCTCCCTCTGTTGAACTGGTTTTTCCCCATCTGCCATGAGCTTGGTTTCCAGGTGGCACCTACCTCCCTAGACTAAAGCATCTTTCCTCTCTGCATGGAGCTAGGAACTTCCACAAGTCAAAGTCACTTTAAATAAGTCACTGGGACTCCAGGGAGAGCCTGCCTCTATGGAGTCTGTGCAAGACAAGGCTTTGCAGGCACTTTCAAACAGTTTTCAGCACACAGACATATGTTAGGGGAGCCTATTAGAGGAGTTCAAGTTAGAGACTGCTTCCCAGTTTATCTCAGTCCTTGCTTTTATGTTTTTACCAGGTCTGTAAGAGTTAAGAGCAGCCTTCCTGATTGGAGTAGTATGTAGGAGATAAAATTTCAACATACACAATTTACAATTGACTTTGATAATTTTTTATGTATGATGGCATGAAACAAGTCTCCAACTTCAGGGAAATCGATTGAAGGTCCTTTTCAGTCCTGTATTCCTTATCATGTAGGTAACCCTTTTATAGCACAGATAATTGGGCTTGAACATGCAGAGACCAGGATTCTGCTCAGAGACATTGTCCATGATTTTCAGCAATATTATCTACATTTTAGTTCAGAGAAATAAGTATATTTAGTAAGACAAAAGCATTATTTACTTTCCCCAACACCTGGTACAAACATTTAAATGTTATTTTGTAACATCTTACGTTCCAGGTCATGTTTGGAGATTGAAAAGTGGCGATTGGAACAGAGGAACTTATTAACTTCATTTACCACATTTGTTTGCTGATGTGTAACTCTGGTAGGAATCAATAAAAGTTTATGCACTCACACACACAGCTTCAAGCCCAGCCAGCTGGACCAAAATAGGGATTAGGAAAGCTGTCTTTCTCTTGCATTTCTATGCTCGGGAAATATTTATATGCCCTTCCATTTGAATTAGTAAAGTCAAACCCAGATATTTTCTGTGTCAAGTTTGTGAAGTCACATTGTGATTTTCAGATTTCCTGACCAACTTCAGTCACTACCAGAGCATCAGACCTATGGTAGCTGAGAGTTATAAAAATCAAGGTTCTTTATTAAATTATTAATCTGTTTTCTGAAAATAGTCATATATAGATTTAATACACAAATATTAGTAATTTTGTTCCACATTAAAGACTTATCAACAGAATCTGCAGATATAACCTTTTTCTTTAAGAAATAACTTTTGGAGGTGCATAACTTTTGGACACAGACATGAAAATGAGTGTCATGCTCCTAACAAGCTGCTGCAAAATTCCCTTTGGTTTATGGATGGGATTAAGATGTAGAACCCAAGTTCTATACCTCTAAAGTAGTATCAGGCTTGAGAAATTAGGATGTAACCAGACTGTATGAAAATGGCCGGCTGGGGTAGTGCTAGAGAAACTTCCCTATTTGGATACCCTGTTATCCAGAGTCACTTCCCTGGCTATCCCTTTATAGTTGCTTTGGGGAAAGGATATAGTCTAGATGAAAATGTGTCCCTGACATTCTTAGAATGAGACTTTTAAAAGTCTAAAACTAAGTTCTATTTCATCTCAGTTAAAATGAAATCTATTAAACACCACTGAAATGTGGAACTGCTCCTGTATCTGTTTGTCTGTTGCTAAGAAGTATTTCACAATTTAGCAATCCTAATTTTAACCCTCCTTTTCTGAAACCCAAACTTTTATAAAGCACTATGAGTAAAGGCACAAAACATTCACTCTTTTCTATGGCTACAAGTTGATGAAGTTTTCTTATTGCATATAAAAATGGGACCAAAATAGACTTTAGGAGATTTAAAAATAATTTTTAGTTGTCAAGATCTTGCAGGACTTTTTTTTTAAGAAAATGTAATTATCTTTACAAAATATAAAGTGATACTGGTTAATCAGTGGTGTATTTTGTTTCAGTTTATCTTCTAGAGTGGAAAAAAAAAAGGGAAAAAAAGGGAAAAAAAAAAAAGAAAAAAGGAGGGGGCAGGATGTTATACAGGAATAAAAGACAGAACTGTGAAGAGGGTGCTATGCCAGAACTGGGTGGGTAGCACAATCCACACATCAGTGTTTGATCTTGACATATTTGTCTAAATATTATGAGTGATCACTTCTGAAATATCCATTAATAGCGTACTTTAAGCGATACTATACCATAGATTATGAAAGACAGTTACTTTTGCTGAGATTAATTTATAGTGGATAATTTCCTCCACTGACTTTTCTCTCTTACAACAAAAGTAAGTAAGACAAAAATGCTTTTAAGACACTTTCTAACTCATCCCATTCTGATTAAATTGGTATCATATGCTTCCAGTTGTGTGGTTCTTGTTCAGGCAAAACACGCACTTGGAAAAAATACTACTCACACATCCTTCAATGGAGACAGGATTTTTTTTGGTTAGGTAACAGTATGTGAGAAATTAAATTGAAATAGTATCATTACATTGATGCACCTTTTTCTGCCAATATGTTGATGTTACTATATGAGAAGCATGCAAGAAGGCCTGTTTGATCTCCAGGTGGATTCAAGCAGGTATGATGTGTGTTGTTTAAATAACAACTTCTGTTGTTTAATCAGTGTCCTCTCTATATCATCAAAAAAAAAGTCAACAGTTCTTTATGTGAACCTCTTTCAAACCTTGTAGGTTAGAACAATAAGGATGGCAATAAAAGTCAAATAGCTGATGCTGCACGAAAATACAGAGTACCATTTCCCTCTGAGACTGTTGAATTCCCTGTAAACTGTGGATGTGTGTCTGGTGGTTCATCCAGGGCGATGGAGAGACTTTTTATCTTACGGAAAAATAGCTTATCTTTTGGAAAAACATTCAGACAAACACATTGGATCCACAAGGGGATTTTCTTGGCTTTCAGGTTGCATGAACTGAGCGACACACATTTGGAAAAAACTAAAAACAAAAAAGCTTCACTTATTCTGTAATGATATTTTCCTTTCTATTGCAGCTTTAGAGATTAAATTTTCACTCATGTTGAGTTTGAAAAAAACTACTGCAGGAAACCTGATGGGAATGAAAATAGACCATGGTGTTTCACAACTGGTCCTGACACCACACTGAATTACTGTGATATCCCAGAGTATAAACCATGAGAGCAAGATATATCTATGTATGAAACAACACTCAGATCCTTCTGTGTTTGTTCTATTTTGAATCAGGTATTTGCTTTATGTGTGAATTTAGAGCATTTTTATTGCTATTCTTATGAATCACTAAAATGTAGTTTGACAAAGTCCCATTACTACGCATAGAAGAAAGGACTCTGGCATCTCCTAAAGGTAGAGTACTTCTACTTCTCTGTAGCCTGTAGTGCTTCTCATCATACCTTTTCCTTGTCTCTTCTTCTCACTTTTTCCTGCTCTCTCCTGTTTCGCTTTTCCAGCTGACTTTTCACATTTTTCTTTCCAGCCTCTCATTCAACCTCCCCAGTGCTGCACTTCTGAGCCTTGTGGAGTGGGATCATGTAAAAGTCTCTACTAAAACTCTCCTCTGCACCATTGTTTGTTTATTGATCTTGTATGCATGCTGCAAATCTTTCTCAGCCAGGGGTAGAGAATAGAGACTTTTGATCACTGGAGGATCTGACAGTGAATATTTTAAGTCTGATGAATGACCAATTAGAGACTTCTACTTTTCCTTTTATCTGTAAGACAATATAAGAATGTATCACAAAGAACACAACTACAGATAGGTGGTAAAATTACACTGCTGGACTCCACATTTCTTATTTCATGTGGGTGGGGGCAAAGTGAAAATGAGGAAAGAAAAATATTAAAGGATAGCAATCTGGTTTTTTTTTAATCTTGGACATTAGTCTCCTAAATCTTACTAATGAAAAATTATATTTCCAGAAATTTTTGAGCTGCATGTGAAGGCTTTGCATACAAACAAATGCAGCATGCCAAAGTGAAATAAAAATGCAAGTGCTCCTACCAAGTACCATCTGTTGCATGAAGTTGTTCCAGACACCCTTAAAAATGCCTTCTGCTCTCTGTTCTCAATCATTCCTGTGACTGTTTACTAATCTGTCTGCTGTTTTTAACTCACTTTTACATATTTCCTAAATGCTGGGGGGGGGGAGGGGAGATTTTTAAAATTTAAACAATAAATGAAATTATGTGACTGTTTTCTGCTGTTCATTACATGCTGTTCATGACATGATGATATGTCTGTGCAAGAGTTTGAATTACCACAGGTCAGTTTCTTTCACAGGAAAGAAATGGCAAGCTTGGAGCTTGGTGATGCCATATTGTCACAATAGAACAGTGAGGGGTTTCCCAAATGTGTATGTTTGGTTTGCATTTTTCATGTTATGTTAGCCAGCTGCTCTTACTTTCCACACAGTTGCCTTACAGTACTTAAAAGTAGAAAAGAATGTGCTGGATTTAAAAAAAAAAAAAAAATCATGTTTCCAAATATTAAATATGACCCTTCAGTCATTCTTTCACAAAATACAAATTGTGGACTAAATGTAAATGAAGAGGATCCCTTTAAATTGCCCTTGAAATTTTAAGAGTTGTCATTACTCTTCAAGAACATATTGAAGAACAGCAATTCAGACATATGGCAAAATAGCTATCTGCTTTCCAAAACCATCTCTTTATAAATATTTGCGAGAACTGCAATAGCCTTTAAAGTGCTTTAGAGAGCAATAGATGGAAAAATTGAACAGCTCTTCATTCATCAGTGGCATGGACTGTGTTTTATATGGCAAAGTAATCACAATTTGTAGCAAGGCTACCATTAGCTGTAAACTGTAATGGCAAGGATAAGACAAATACTGCTAATTTAACTGAGTCTTTTTCAGCTTTCTCATCAGTCTTTTTTCCCCAAGTCCTCCCAGTGTGTTGTGACTTCTTCCCACATAAACGTCTGCTCAAACCTGCCAATAACTCATCTCTTATTTTATGTTCCATCCTAAATCACACTTTTCTGATCAACAATTTTTTGTGTGTGTGAAATGATTCTGTTTGTGAAACTGCTGGAGATCTTGTCGCTGCTCTGGCTCAGGATGTAAAAATTAATTGAGCTCTTTTAAATTCTTAGGGAGAGAAAGACCATTCCCCTCACTGTCCCATCCAGTGATTGCTGTCCTATCCAGTCCTCACAGTGCAAGCTCTTCTGTGGGAAAATGCTCTTTGAATTCATTATAACTATTGTTGATTGGGAGTCCTCACTCAAATTCACATGCATATGTGTTCATGTGTCCTTCAACTTAAAAATTATACAGGACTTAGTTTTTGTTTTCTCAGTTTCTGATAGAGAAAAAGACAACCTTTTTGACTTTTATGGTAAAATCCTACTTATGAATAAAACAGTTCTATTTAAATGGGAATTTAAAGGGGTGGGGGAGAAAAAAAGAGAGAATTTGTTTCTACAGTTGCATATATGTCCTCATGAATGTCAATAAGCAAGAATGCTACGTCATGAGGCATTACTTCTCCAGTCAGAACATTTGTACAGCCTGCAGTTAAGACTCTACAAACACTGCTGGGTTTTATCAAGAAAAAAGTGGACAGTTGCCTTGCTCACTGAAAAAGCTCCCAGACTCTGTCAGTTCCCAAACTATGACTTGGCACTCTGTGAGACCCTGCTGGCCAGCATGGGCCAGAGCTATGCCAGGGAATGTGCTAACGTTTGAACAGCTTGCACCATCACGGGGAAGCGTGCAGGTCCAATCTCTGGTCACATTTAGTTCACTAGGATAGACGTAGTCTTTGTCCCCTCTTCAACAAAGGACATCCTGATACTGAAATCATTACCAGTTGGGCTGGGAGGACTAGGGTCACTGCACGAACATTCCAGCATTGGGGTGAGTGAAGTACAAGGAAAAGACTCTATATATTTATCTAGGGAGTTAGTAGTACACCCAGTTCTGGGCATGGGCACAGATCACCCTCTGAGATGGGCTGTAGATGTTGCTGCTGAGGAGAAGATGGTCATTTGTGCAATTACCTGAATCAGCAAGAGAAAGTATGATCCTGGCATTGTGGCAGGTTATACCTGCGGTCTGGCAAGAGTAGCAAATGGGGGTTAGGATTAGGGAGTGGGCTAGGGCAAGGGAGATGTCACAAGGCACAACCACAGATTAAAGAAAGCAAATTCAGAAACAAACAGAAGCCCTAGTGCTTCCTCAAGTTCACAGGATTAAAACTCTCAGTGAAGAGGAAGAGGAAGGCAAAATTCTCTGGAAAATGAAAATTCAGCTAACAAAAAATTCCCTTTGAGTACTGCAAAAAAAAAAAAGTTCTCAAACTTAGTCTTTTTTATGCACACTTATTTATATGTGTAATTATTTCTAATTGCCCACCTAGACAATACACTGTACCCCTGAAGAGTAGGAGGGACCAGAGGCTGTGCTATAGTCATTGCTGCCCTTTGGAGGATACATCCTCCTGCCTACCAAACGCGCTTACCTTCAGCACCTGACACAGACTCTGAAGGAAGTTGTAGAAAGTGGATTTGACATGCGGGTAGATGGTGAGATAGCAAATGCACTAAAAATTATTTAGGATATATCTAGATCCAATTTCCAGATAATATAGTGAGCTGAGACTAAATTCAGTTTCATACATATTCCTAACCTAATAAAGTTTTCCTGATAAAAACAACCATATGCTTCCCTGGCAATGGATTCTTCTCTTCTTCATGTCTATAGTATGAAGCTTTTCACCCCAACCCACGGACTATGTTTATATTTTTCTATCCTTATTGCAAGCCTGTAGAAAATACATTGCTCTTAGAGGTTTATGTTTCTAATTATTTGGTCCTGTCAATATATTCACTGATTTGTCATACTATTGTTTACA
The DNA here is from genome assembly GCF_049639895.1 of Pseudopodoces humilis. Classification (NCBI taxonomy): domain Eukaryota; kingdom Metazoa; phylum Chordata; class Aves; order Passeriformes; family Paridae; genus Pseudopodoces; species Pseudopodoces humilis. The sequence goes on along the minus strand of NC_142202.1, from coordinate 37,250,157 downwards.
ACTGTATTTCAAGTTTCTGTTTGGTTCTTGAAGCACATCAAAATATTCTGTCTTTACAGTTCATATCTTAGATTATTACTCAGGTGATATATGCTTTAGCCTCCAAATGAAATGTAAGAGCTGAAAGGTGTGTGCCATGCCTTGACCTTCCTTTTATAGCGCTTGAACTACATTGTGCCACCCCATTGTGCCATTGCAGACCCCATCGTGCCATTTCTTATCCTGTAACTGATCAGGAAGACAGCCTGCAGAAAAAGACTGCCCCATTACATCCCTAAATTATGTAAAAGACCTGTCCAAAAACTTTTTAGCCATTGCAAATCAAAAATAATCCTAGAGACGTGGTGAGGACTCAGGAGCCAGAATCCCTTGTGCCCCACCAGTGATCCTGGGCAGACCAGTTGGATGCAGAGGTCCAGGCCAAGAGGTGCTTCAAGTGCCTGTGTGTGGAGGAGCATGAGCAAATGGAGTTCATGGCAGAATGAGTTTGAAGGGGTAAAATCAACTCTTTTGACATTTTGTGGAAGAAATCACCCTCTCCTTCCTTGAGTTTCATTGCATTTATAGATTACATTTATTACATGCTGCAGTGCAGGTTACAGTGCAGTGCCGCAAGAGCGCTCACTAGCTCCTGCTGAGTGCCTCACTAGTGCTGTCACAGCAGCTCAGGAGTCAGTATGTTCTGGGGATGTCAGGAACACAACACATGAACACACTATCTCAGACAAGCTCGGGAGTGTCTCCTCCAGACGTTCTTAAGGCTAATTACTTTAGCTGCTGTATCTTGTTGATGTGGCTACCCTGCTTTTTACTCCAGAGCAGACTTCAAAGCTCTCTTGGGTGAATCACATACCTGGCAAAGACAAGTAGGAGTACAGGCATGATTGTAAGGGAAGAAACAGTCTGACTCAAAACATTGTGTTTCCAGAAAAAACCCCGACATTGTTCTATAAAAACATGAAAGGTAATTAAATTAATTGAAGAATGAAATTACATTAAATAATAGTCCAGTCTCAGCTCCTATCTGTGTCTGGAGCTTTTATGCCCTCATAGAATCATAGAATATGCTGAGTTGGAAGGGACTCAGAAGGATCACTGAGTCAAAGTCCTGGCCTTTGTGCAAGACACCCAAGAGTCACACCATGGGCCCTGAGAGTGCTGTCCAAATGCTTCTTGTACTCTGTCAATCTGTGTCAATATGTGACCATATCCCTGGGGAGCCTGTTCCAGTGCCCAACCACCCTATTTTCCTATATTTTACTAATATCCAACCTAACTCCTATGCAGTTTCAAGCCATTCCCTCAAGTCCTGTCACTGATCACCATAGAAAAGAAATCTGTACCTGCCCCTTCTCTTCCCCTTGTGAGGATGTTAAAGAACACAGAGAGGCCTCGCCTCAGTCTCCTCTTCTCCAGACTCAACCAACCAAGTGACCTCAGCTGCTCCTCATGCAGCTTCCCCTCAAGGCCTTTCACCGTCCTCATGGCCCTTCTTCAGACACCCTTTAGTAGCTTAATGTCATTTTTATATTAGAGCACCCAAAACTGCCCCCAGCACTGGAGGTGAGAGAACTGCCCCAGCTCAGAGCAGAGCAGGACAATCCCCTCCCTTGCCCAGCTGTGATGCTGTGCCTGATGCCCCCCAGGACAGGATTGTCCTGGCTGCCAGGGCACTGCTGGCTCTTGTTCAACTTGCCATGGACCAGGACCCCCAGGGCCCTTTCCACAGCACTGCTTTCCAGTTTCTCATTCCCCAGTCTACACGCACAACCTGGGTTGCCCAGTCACATGTGCAGATTCTGGCACTTGCCCTTGTTAAACTTACAGTAGGTGTGTGATAGAGAGAACTCTTCCCTGGCCAAAGTTCTGGATATGGTATTCATTAGCCCTCGTACAGCTGTGGTTATACATTCATTCCACTTCTGTGCCTCCTTTTACCCGTTACTGGTTACTGATGTACTTCCACTAGCATATTTGCATTCTTTCTTCTTCAGGGAGACAGTGGAAAACCTTTAGTTTTTCTTATCCAAGATAGCTTTGTATAAAACACACCCACATCTTGGGGTCTTGGTTGTGCCCTGCCAAAAAACTGTATGTCTTTGAACACTTCTTGGATAAAGAACGTGGTGGGAGCCAACTGATCCTGGGAATGGACTGCCCTCTCCTGGAAAGCAGTAGACATATTCAAAATATGAGATCTCAATTGCTACCAAAAAAAATACATTAAAACTGAAGGAAAAAAAAAATCCATTATAAATTAAAATAAACCAACAGTCTAATAATTAGCCAAAGTTACAGCTTGTTCCCCCCTTTCAATATGCTCTGTATTGCATTCTACAATACAAACAGATGAAGCATCCATTTAAAACATCTTCTACCTTCTCTGTGTAGCTGAATCTCACACCTATTTCTAGCTCTCATAAAGGTTGTATTTATTCTGGGTCCTTTGTGCTCTCAGCCTTTCCATTGACCTCCTGTATTATCAGTGGCCATACTTCCAGTTTGTTCTCAGGGACTCCTACAGGCTGTGAAGACATCAAGATAAATTATGGGAGAGGTTCTCCATTGGCAGGCTTTGGCTGTGAATGCCTTTTAGACAGCACTGTGTGGCTTTGGTAGTCTCCATCCTCTGGAACTTACCTAACAGCCATCACAGCAATTGCCAAGCATGGGGATTATTTCCCCCTCCAGATGCTATGCAGGCAAAATAAAATAGTCAGCAAAGAAGGCTTTTGTTTTAGAAGTTTCTTACACTTGGTAAATGGCATGAGGAGTGATTTTGTTAGGGTCTGTTTTGGTGTCAAATGGAAGGGATTTTTCTTCAGTTTTGCGAATAGTAAATTCAGAGCTGTTCCTGAGTCTCAGCACTGGAGGACACAAGATCCAGTAACAGGTGAGGTGTCCAGCTCAGACTCCTCCACCAGGCAGGCTGAGGCAAGCCTTCAGCACTGTTGTTGACAACCAGTTACAGTGCAAAGTAAAAATGGCATCACATCCTTAGTACCCACCTTGTCTCTGTGTGTACACATCAGAGGTAGGACTTAACTACCCAAAAATAGATTACTAGGGTCACTTAGAAACTTTTGTTCTTGCCAGCAGAAAAGTTACAGTATATGAAGGAGACACAGCTCTTTCTCAAGTGGCAGTTTAACAGCTGAGTTCTTTTTCAAGTGGAGCCCCATGGGAATTCCCTAGTGAGTCCAAAATAGTTATAGGTACTTTGCTTAAACAAGTCACATTCCAGCTGAAAATCTTCTACCTTATGTGGAAATCATTTATATCACAGTGAGGCTGTGAAAGGTTGTCCTATTATCTGTTAAGATACATAAATAGGTTTTACTTCTCCATAATTTAAGACATGCAACAGAGGAAAAGAAAACAAAGAAGCTATAATGCATTTGACTCTTTGCCATGCAGTGTAATACTAAAGAACCATCAAATCTCAGTATAGATATTCGAATATTTTGTTTTGCACTGGCACATTCATTCTTCAGTGCCTCATTCCAATGACAGTTGTCCCTGTATACAAACAATACCACTCCCAGAATGCACAATGAGGAGCATTGCTTTTCTTTCTGAGAACATAATGAAGCATCATCTTTAACAAGACTGACAAGCTGTCTAGAAGTGTCAATTTGCCCAAAAAAATCATCTGCATTCATAGCCACAGGAGTAATTTTCCCCCTATGTTTAGGTAACTACTACTCTGGACTAGATTAAAATATCCATTGCAAAAGACTTTCATCTTCTTGATCTTCTCCTTGGAGAACACAGAATAGTTAGAAATAAATTCTTTTAAATTTTCACTTGATGGTGAATTTTTCTGTTTGTAACATTAATTTACTATTTAAAAAATATATATTTTAGTTAATTTCTCTACAGAGTCAAAAACGTCAGCCTGACTCCTTTTATAATTCTTCAACATCTGTTTTGTAAATTCTGATGGCCGATTTTTTATTGCATACAATGACATGTATGGACAGAAGTTCACTGTTTCATTGCAGTTCTAAAGCCAGGTTGTACAATATTATCAGTTAAGAGGCTGCTGTCCTTTATCCAGTGTCCTCATTTGCTACTTTTTCTTCAGTTCAGCAGAGCTGTAAAAGTCTTTGAGCAAATGCTTTGGTTATTTCTCACGCTGCATATTCTGTACAGATGAAAAAGAGCAATTGAGTAGCCATTCCTTAAAAATATGTATAGGGGTTATTTATTATAATAAATGCACCTTTGTACACTAGAAAAGCATAGGACAGGTATTAATATCTAGTAAGTTTTCAAAGAAAATAAAACCCTAGCAGGTGTTAACATCTTGGCAAGAGCTAAGCAGATGTTATGTATCAGAGAGAACACTAGTGTAACAATTCGCTTTGTAACTGAACATCAAACTTGTAGGTTTTCTCATGGAATACTCCACTTTACACATGTAATATGCATTAGAGGATATACTCAGGAGACTTTCATTATCTTATTTGGTTGGATAATACTGTACTTTCAGCACTCCTATTATTAGAAGAGTAACAGTAGTTCAACATGAACTTTGCAAGTGTCTTGACTTCATTATCTCAAAAAGATGCAAGACTAAAAGTTTTCTTATTACTTGATTCATAAATTTTTCAAATTCGAACCATTAAGGCATTACAAAATTAAATATCACTCCCCTAATAATATCAGTGTTCTTTCATCTTACTCACTATGCACTTAGTGTCTATGGTTTCACTCAGGCTGTGCTTAATAACCTTACATGCACAAAACAGAAACTGATAAAACTTTTAACTAGGTCATTCAAAAACTTGCCTTGGTTCTATGTTGATTTTCCCTGCCATATTTACTAAAAGACTTAGTCTAAATAACAAAGACTAATAGTGCATAGACATTCCTTTTTACTTCTCATATGAAAATCCTATAAAATGGGGATCTAGAGAGGGCTAAAAACCCAAACGACTAAAATAAACAAAAAATACTTTGAAAACCAGAAGGATTTGATAAAGGATGATTTACTTGCCCAGGCAGTTTTTATTATCAGTGTTTACAATTCAGTAGTCAATTAGATTAGTTTAAGGCTACTAATCTGATTTGGGTTTCTGTAATTTTTTTTCACTCTCTTTTGTCTCCAGGGATGGTGCACTCTGTTATAACAACCTACGTACTTGTCTGTTATATACTGGTTTAGAAGGCATAGGTTGCATACCTTTACAGTTTTTGATCTATAGTCAGGAATATCTGGCATATCAGGTAGTATATTAAGGATTTTATACCTTCCTTGTAAAACCTTTCTCCATGGTAGGGGTACAGATACTATGCCATCAGTAACTAGTTTTAATTGTTAATTATTAAATTTATTTGCTACATTGTCAATCTCACCCTTGCCTGTCAGCTAAGTTTTCTAGTTTATCATGGTTTTTAAATGTGAAACATACAAATATTTTTAATAATAATTTCGAAAGTTGGTGCTGGCTTTTAATATAATCAAACTCTTTTTTAAAAAAGAACTGATTTCTTTATACCAGCAATCGTACGTGAGTCAAAAAATTGTTCAAAATGCTGTTTTGCTCTTAAACAGAAATTTTGTGGGATTAGCCTCTTTCAACCAGATGTTCTTGTTTAAAAAAATTTGTATTAAATCCAGTTACCTGTTTGGTGTTCTGTGTGTGAGATCCTTTGCATTAGGGAGAAATTAAGAATCTATTACAAGTCCTGCTTTTATAGAGGATTAATTAAAAAAAAAATTAAACCGGTGTTTCAATACTTCTAGATTATGTGTAATTCCAGGATCACATAAAATGTATAGACCTCTACATATTTATTATAAAATGGAATTGATTAGCTAGGTCATATTTTAGCATTCTGATTAAGCCTGTACAAAAATACTTTCTTCAAAGAAAATAATAAGCTCTTGCAGTGTGTGTGAACCAACCTGCTCTGTCTCACCCCTGTTATCTCTTGACTCTCCTGCTACTTCATTTATTGGCCCAGCCTATTTTTACAGCTGGCATGGCTGTAAAAATTAGATGAGCTTTAAGGCCCAAGGAAGGGCCTGTGTGCACAAAACTTGTCTCGTTTTTCCAACAGTAATAGTTGATCTAAGAGAAAAATATTAAGTCCACCTATGAATCTTGTCTTGCCCATATTCTTAGGGCACCATTACAGCATGAACAAGCAAATAAAAAGTCTTCTCCACCTTTATTTGCAAGGGGTGGAACCCTGAGAATCAAAGGATTCTCATTGCTCAAAATGATTCCCACATGTTCAGAAGATAACTGAACAGACAGATTTTTCCACCTTAATTGTTCTCATGCAATTAAGGTGACAAAAATATTCAAAAATAGATGCAGTAATGGAAGAGTAATGCAGTAGTTACAGTAATCACAGTAATGCAGGTGCTGGCTGTGTCCTGCCCAGCATAAGCTGCAATTCTATGTATGTTCTTTACTCCTAAAGCCCTGTTTTTATGGATGTTTTTACTGATGTTGGGTATGCAACCTTTCTAAAAAAGATCTGATCATAGGTTATCTATGACTTTTTGCTTAAGATGTACACAGATAAATTGCTAATCTGAGCACTAAAAATATGTACCATAAAAGTGGATGAAAAAGCTCCGTTTTTGCTCAGTGTGAGGAACAATTTTTTGAGCAAGCCACACAGCTGAGCTGCTGAATTTTAAGTAGTGTTCTGATCCAGCTGCACACTCTATTTGCCAGACATATTTTCAGAGCAATACCAAATACCCTTGACTGTGAACAAAAGTATAGATGCTGCTTTGGTAGCAACCCTCTTTTCCTTTTTCAAGCAGTAGGTAAGGTTGTTGAAAGAGAACCTATCTCTCAAACATAAGCAACAGTTTATCTCCCTGTGAAAAGGGTGATTAAAGCTAATATGATTTCTGGAAGGATTCCCAAGATGGACAGCTAAATTAATTTCTAGTTTGCCAGATCAAGTGGGCTTGTTTTGCATTGTTAATGTGAAGCCCGGCTGCAGAATAGAAATCACATTTGCACAATGTCTCTGAACATCAAGGCCTCTTTCCCAGGGTACCTAAGTATGCATTGCATTTGCAAATGTTGGGCTAAATCTTAAAAAGGCATTTTGCAAGTCCCTAAATCTGCATGTTTTGCAGATGGTTGAGGGGTTGCACTGCTTTCTTCATCATTTACTGAGCACTCTGTCCCTGGATGTGTTTTCACACATGGAGGTTTGACTGCAGGGGAAGAGGAAAGGAAAACATTTTCTGTATCTGTTCAAAGGGACATTTTCTGGACCTGTCCTACCTTTAGATAGGTAGGTAGGTAGGTAGGTAGGTAGGTAGGTAGGTAGGTAGGTAGGTAGGTAGGTAGGTAGGTAGGTAAGTAGGTAGGTAGGTAGGTAGGTAGGTAGGTAGGTAGGTAGGTCTCTCTTCACTCTAACAACAGGCAGCCAGTTTAGACTCTTTTTTTACACAAATACCTGCTCCTAGTGTCTCTAGCCAAGAAGCATCAGAGCTAAAGACTATTGTTTCAGTCTCTGTTGTGAAAAAAGCACAGTGTCTCAAGAAACAAATCTGGATAATCTGACAGTCTGAGACTCCAGAAGCAGAAGAGGAGCAAGAGGAGAACCTGGGCAACAGCTGCATAGAGGACAGAGGATCATGGTGCTAAGAAGCTGTTTGCTAACTCATCAGGGAAGAACGTGGTATGACCTTACGTCAGAAAAGGGAAGAGTATAAAAATAGTTCATTACAGCATGGATTGGCCAGCATATCTTAATATAACTGGCAGTAGCTTCTGCTGTAGGAATTTACTGTCAGATAAAGTTGTTTCCAAGGAAAATAAAAGGAACTATATTTTAAAAGGAGCTATACCCAAATGTATATATTACAGAGTGCTTTTAAAGGTGAAATAGTTTTGGCTCTTGTGATTTCCTAAAAACTTATCCTTTACAGGAAAGAGAGTACTATTCTTTGGGTTTTTTTATAGAAAGTCTTGTTGCCAACAACACAAGCTAAGTTTCAGATTTGCTGGAGAGCAGAAGCTGAAGACATTGGACATCTCTTCACTCTTAGTTACAATTGAACAAACTATTACTGTCTTCATTTTGCCAGACAACGTCAGCTCCTACCTCTGCACTCAGCTGATGGCTGGCAGTTCATTTAAATTAAATGTATGTTGCCATTGCACTTGTTTGGTATTTATTTTGTGCTGGTGAATCTCAGTCACTGGCAAGTGACCTGTGACAGCGTATGCAGCTGCTCACTGCCACATCTGTCAGGGGGAAAGGAGAGGTTTGGGTGGGAAGTGTTCTTCTCAGATGAGAAGGAACAATATTTTCCTCACAGGGAAGCTTAGTTTAGGACAGGAAAATAAACTGCAACATAATACTGAGAAATACAAAGGAAAAAAGGTGAGGGTAGAGCTATGTAGTCTATACAATGTGCATGTAAAATATTGTCCAGCATTGCAGCTTGTTTTGTTCCAATGGTCAGTTTTGACATTTACTTGAAACCAAATAAAACACGTACTAATAGATGTCATAACAGATTTTTATCTCTTTGCTCAGTGAAATGTCTCCACAAAATGAGTGAGTTCTTCCGGAGAGCTGAAAGAGGCGACTGCGCCAGTTTTCCCTGTGCCAGTCCAGCTCCCTGCCCAGCACCATTCAGGAAAAGTCACAGTAGACGTTAACATGGAAAAAATCAGGGAGAAAGGTCCTTGTTGGTGATGCATTTGTGTGGGTGAAGATAAGAAGCAGTCAGGTGTTCTGAACTTTCAGTTTCTCTGCTGAATGAAACTGCATTTGCAGATTTTTCTCTACAGAAATGCCTCTGACCTTGGACTCTTTCCCACAGAGCTGAATGGCAGATCAGTCTAGGGAGAAGCGCAGAGAAGAGGGATGATTGAGTGATGGCATGGATGCAAGATGGAGAGAAATAAGCTCCTGTTTCCTCAGTTGCCCATCCCCAGGGATGTGCCAGATACCTGGCACTGGGGCTGTCCTGGTGACCCCCAGCTGCTGCTCCTGTCTAGAGGTGGGGCAGGCCCATGGGGAGTCCCTTAGGGAGCAAAACTGTTTTGTCCATGGTCCCTGCATCAGGAAAGGATTTGTGCCTTCCTGTTTGATTCCCTGCTCCCACCTTGGTTGTCCCTAGCCAGTGACCCCTGCAGCAGGGAGGGTGCAGGAGCCAAGGCCCAGGAAGTCCTGTCTGGCTCAGGCAGCTCCCCAGCACAGCCTTCTCCTGGCTGGCTGCGCAGAGACCTCCACGCTTGGCAGGAGCTGCCACACTCCCTGTCTGAGAATATTTCACAGCTGGGGTAGGAGACCTGCTCGTGTAAAGTCATCCTGGGAAGGGCTTTTTTCATGAACTAAATTTCTGGAAGTGAGCCCTTAGCCCAAGGTTTATCATCTGCCAGGAGGGGATTTATCATCTAACATGTCAGAGCACCAGCAGGTCTCTGACTTTGCCTGCAGCCACAATGAAGATGCTTGAGGACCACTTGTGGGAGAAGGATAAACAAGAAAAACACAGTAAGCATCAGGATGCAGCCCTGGCAGCCCTTCTTGCATTGCTTGTGTGAAAGCCTTGCTGGGATAAGGAGCAGCATGGCTGGTAAAGCTGGAGCACAAGTGAAGAGTCTCAGGCCACGTGTCACAGGAGTGCCCATAAGACTGTGGCTCTTTAGAGGGCTATAAGACACTTTGAGCAGTCATCAATCACAATAATGTCAGCTCAGATACTTGCTATCAAACAGCTTTGTGAGGCACTACCATCATATGCCTGCTTGCTTTAGCAATGCTGATATTTGTCATTAATATGGAATGAATATGAATAATTTATATGACTATTAAATATGTGTATTATTTATGTGTGTTTTACTTGACGTGTTCTGAATATACTTCAAACTTAGTATTGCATCCAGTTGTCTGAATGCATTTCAAAAAAAGACAGCCATTATATTTGCTATATTATGTAAACCTAACCCATTCATGCACAGGAAGTAGAAGAAACTGTGAGGCTTGCACTATTCTGGGTTATTTTTTTGCAGTTCTGCCAAACACTTCATGAGAATACTCAGTCCTTTGTGTGGGTCTCACTCATATACCAGTATGTTAGGGTCATAAATACTAAAGTGAATATCAGTCTCTTATTTAGCAAAGTCATTTTAGTCAAGATGTTTTCCTAAAGAATTTTATTATCTGATAATTCATTATCCAGCTCTTCCAAGTAATGAGCTTTCAGCAGTGCTGGGAGTATGCTGGTAATGCTTGTGGCGCTGCGAAGCTGGGTGCATGAGAGCCTGAGGCAAGGAAGCAGCTGCTGGGGGTCAGCCAGATCCCAGTTTGGTGGCTGCCAGCAGGACACAAAAGTCTCCCTCAGCAGCTGCAGAACTGGCAGAGGCCAGGGATCAGGCCTAAACAAGCCTGACTTGCATTTCTCATCATAGCTGGGGGGCACCACAGCTGAAAACAACAGAGCTGTCAAGGTGAGGCAACTCCAGAAGTTACAATTATGTTGTGAAAAGCAGGGGCAAACCAACTGTGCTTGGTGTGCCCCTGGGGCAGAGGAAGCTGTCACTTGAATGAAATTATGTTGCTTCCAGGCTGATACTGGAGATGTCTTGAGAAAGGAGATTTCTGTGCATTCCCAGAGTTGGAAAAGATTTTTCTTTCTTTGAAGGGAGTTATTCTCATCAGTCAGTCTTCCTGGGGCAAGGATTCAGTGTGCTGTACTTTTCCCAGAGGAAACCGAAGTGCTCTAAGAGGTGACCCACAGCACAGAACTGCAGCCTGCCAGCCGAGCAGAGCACATAGGTATAACCAAGGCAGGTAATGGGCACAGTGCTGTGGGAACGTGAGGATTCCATGAATCACAGAATATTCTTAGTTGGAAGGGGCCCACAAGGGTCATCAAGCGTTAAGGGAATGGGTCTGGAGTTCTGGAAATGCATTTCTTCTCTTCATGTCTGTAAAGTGAGAGTGCATCAGTGGAGAAGGAGGACAGAAGGTGCAAAAGCCATTCTACAGAGAAAGAAGCATAATTGGTAATGGCTTATGGAGAGTTGCTGTATAACTGTGTTGAAGAATTGTTTAGGTGTCACAAACCTAATTCACAGAATGAGAAGAAAAAGACAATGAAAAGGATTGAGTTCAACCAGCATGGTGTAAGAACACATACTGATATAACACCTAAACATCTGTCAGATCTTTATCAAACCTGTTTCTGAAGTTTCTAACTGTGAAGATCTAAAAAACCTCCCCAGGCAATATTTCAGGTCTTCCCTGAGCCTCCTCTTATCCAGGCTAAACACCCCCAGTTCCCTCAGCCACTCCTCACAGGACTTGTGCTCCAGACCCTTCAGCAGCTCCTTTGCCCTTCTCTGGACTTGCTCCAGCACCTCAATGTCCTTCTTGTAGTGAGGGGCTCAGAGCTGGACACAGCACTTGAGGCGTGACCTCTCCAGGGCTGAGTGCAGGGTAATTAAAACTTATACAAGGCCTTTCTAAAAGCCCTCTGATTCCACTGACAGCATTGAGTGAATCAGTGGCTGGAAGTAGCACTGTGATTAAATAACAAGTCCTCTTCTTAACTCTTAAAGAAAATACACACTCCGAGCCAGTGCAGCAAATGTTGTCTAGCAAAAGTATTGAATGAGCAAGCATGTGCAAATTTTTCTTTCTCCAAGCTGAAACCCTAATGAAAGAATTTTATAATTTGATACCAGACATTCAAATTCTTTTTTTTTGTATGTTTTCATTACTCTTTAGCTCTTTATCTGTGTTTTTCCAAATTAATTTTAAGAACATTATTTTGAATTTACTCTCACTTATTTGTTCTATCAATATTTATTTTTCTTTTCAATCAAGTAATTTCTTCTCCTTCTAATTTTCATAATTTTGATTAAAACTGTGCTATTTTCTCACAAAGTTGTGAGGTTTTCTCTGCTCCAAAGAGCTAACTCTATTTTTCACTGCGTCATAACCTTTTTTTTATGTTTTTCAGTGCCTCACAGTGATAATATTACATTCGGCTCTTTTCCCCTCACTCTTTCTCATTTTGTTTTTAATCTGTATTTCACACTTGAATGCTGTCTTTCCTACATGGAGTATTGCATTGAGGAAATAAAGCTTTTGAACCTATTTATATATGTTCAAACCAATAAGCTTGAAACCTGTTGTATTAAGGTAGGAAAGAAAAGGGGAAACTGCGAAAGAAAAAAAAAAAAAAGCGTATTTTCATACAACAAATTTCCTTACAAGCCTGAGCTGCCATATGAGCTGGCTTGTGGACAAACATCGCCTGACAATGTGTCTTGGGTGTGGTCTGACACTTTTTTCCAAACTGGGGATTTCATGTCACTCACTTTTTCCAAAAGCTATCGTCTGCTGCACCCTTCTGGACATCATCAGCACAACACAGTTCTCCAGAAACCTCATGCAACGTAAAGTGGGATTACAACATAGTTTTCATCAGCAGTGATGTGATTTTGTCTGTTGCTATTAGAACACGGGCATAAAAATTGCCCTGCTTTTGATTGTTGTAAGATTTAAATTAAATCCAAGAGAAAAGATGTCTCCATGCTATTTGCTAGCAGATCTGGAGTGGTTTCAGACTTCTGCGCCCCTAGTCTGTGGTATTTGCTATCTGAGGACAGAGCAGGTAGTGCTGTCAATGATAGAAAAAGCGAGGCTTGGCTATCCCTGCTCATCATGTCCCACTGCATCTCTTGGTCACCCCACTTCTCTGCTGTATTAAACTGAGAAATCTTCAGGTCCTGCATGCCCTTCTACCCACCTCCCCCAAATGGTCCTCTTGTCCTGCTTCCTCCCATTCATGTCCCCATAATGTCTCTGTGAGTTGCTCCTGGCTTCCATGAGCACAGCCTGTCTCTTCCACAGCCAAGTGTCCCCAGGATTCATCCATGCATGAGCTGACAGGCTGGAGGATACAGACCTGTTGCTTGGCCAAGCAGAAATGAGTGGTGATTGCTTCCATCACCAGTGCATGTGTGGAAATTTTGGGTTCTTTTCTCTGCTTGGCCACCAGTTTTCTGAAGCTTTGTAGGAACATCCCTGTAGGAATATCCTTCTGCCAGATGTGATACAGGTTGAATGATACACTCAAACACTGCCTGTCTAGGTTGGGATGCAGAGATGTGTTGGCATATAGACACAGCTCAGCACACAACAGTCATGACCCAAGATTTGTTTTCCTACTAGTGTCACTCCTGCCTGTTGTCACTACAGGATACACATTGGCTGCCCACTTAGAGCCCTCTGCAGTCTGACAAAGCTGAGGCAAAATGCCCACAAAAGGGCCACTTCCCCACTGCCTCCTCAGCAGCCCAGGGTGCATTTCCCACCTGTGCCCTGGAGGCATGTACTTCTTGAGCACCGCCTTTAGCCCAAGTGATTCCCAGCACAGAGGGAATATGCAGGACTCACATCTTCCTCCCAGCTGTCGTTCTCATCTGCCCTCCCAATCCCAGCTAAAGGTTACCCTGACTGGCCAGGCAAACCAGTTGAAACTCCTGAAGGCACTATGGCTGGGAATGCCTGGCTTGCCTTAGTTGAGCCCCATGGGGTTGTCAGATGTGAGAGATGTTGCTGAAAGGCATGGGACACCCTGCATACACCCTAAGGTCTAGGCAGACTTGAGATATCAGTGGCTTTGCCTGGAGGTCAAAGGCACATCATACACTGAACCAAGGTGAATGATGCCTCACAAGTCATGAACAACAAAAACTAAACCAGAAACGGAAAAAAAGCTGAGGGAAGTTATTTTCTTCCCTCCAGAAATGGCATTGGAAGCTGTTAAAAACAAGTTTGGTACAGAGTTAGCATTATCAGGGTCTGTTTTGGGGGACTGACTTACACAGAAGCATAAATCAGCAGCGGTTCCAATCTAAAGCTGTCCATGTGTCTGGCTGGAAATACTATTGGGACCTAAAGCTGAATACTTGGGACTATATAGAGTTAGGCGTGTGAATTGTCTTGTTCCCTACTTTCTACCACTATGATCCTCATCTTTACTTTAGTAAAGTGATGCCAAGCAATCTGAGAAAAAAAACAAAAAACCACATCCCAGAAAAGAAGAAAATTCCTTTACATTTCCCAGTATCCAGTAGAAATAATTGAGCCTGATTTGGTAATCCATCCAACTCAAGGTTGTTTTGATAGCCACACCATGGCAAGGTGGGTACAGCACAGGAGAATGATTAACTTAATCCTCCTGCCTTGTTTGTTTGATGCTGCCTCATTCCAGTGTGAGTCAATAAAACTTTGTGCACCAACACACACAACTTCCAGCACCCGCCAGATGAGCCAAAATGGGGATTTGCAAAGCTGCCTTTCTCTTTCTTTTCTTGCTCAGCTCAGGTAAGAGTCCTTTGCCTTCTGCTTGCCTAGGCGAAACTGGGCCCAAACACTAGCAAGCTCCATGTGATGAAGGTAGGTCCCTAAGTCAGTGTATCACTTGTTTCCTGGAAAATGATGGATTTGGGTCCTGCTGGTCAGAAAGAGCTGCTGTTGAATAAAGAGAGAGCTGTGGTTGCCCCAGGGTTGTGCTCATGAGCAACACCATAAGAGCAGCAGCCTTGGTGTCTGCATGGGCAGCTAGTGGCCCCAGGCAAATATTTCCCACATCCAGAGGTGGGGACACCCTTGGGAAGCAGCCTGTCAAAGGCTTGTACAAAACCCACAGCAATCAGTGAGAACTTATCTCTAATTTCAGCAGGCTTCGGATCAAATGCTAAAGGTAAAGCTGTGTTTACTGCCAAGCATTGTTAAGCACAGTGATACTGATTTTCATCCTTTGTGATAGGGGTTTTAAAGCTTTGAGATGGAATATTTATAACAAGATGAAAAATGAACAGGCTCCTTTTTATTCCAGCAATTTCATGTTTTCTGTTGTCAAACACTTCCAATAAAATGTTCTCCCTTGTTTTCCTGAGGGCAGTAGGCAGAAATTTACTCCCCAGTAACCTAGATCACCTTTCTCAGGAGTATGTCCAGAGTTCTTTCTTACAACTCCAAAAGAAGATAGATGTTCCACTGATGGTAATATATGCATTTCAAGCATATCTACAAATTCTGTAAATAAATATTCTATGTGTAGTATATACTTCAATCAGATTTCAATCAGATACCATACTCTCTTGTACTTTGAAATTACATATAATTGCATGGCACTTAGATGACTTTTTAAAAATACTGATAAATACATATCAGTACAGTTTTTTATGACTTTTTAATAGTTCAGACACTTAAGGTCAGAATACCAGGGACAAGTCATTGTATGATTGTACCAGGTTATAAAAGACAACTGAGAAAGCAGGAGATTTTATTTGTTCTTTGTTATCTGAGCAAGCTGACTTGCTCAAAAGTGATGGTCCACAACTTCCTTAAAGCAAATTTTTATTTCTTTTGGGTTAGTACTGGTCAAATCTGGAAAGATGCATATGGAAATGAAGAAATTTGTTTGTTCACATATCTTTGATTATTCTGTTCAATTATCCTTTGAAATATCTGGGTTTATATAGATTTTAGTCAGACTAATATATTCCCCTATGCATTTAAAATCTCTTATATTATTTTCTTAAGTTTACACTTTGCAGTGGTTTTCAGGCAAGCAGCATCACCTTTTCTTTTCTATTATCTAAGTTTCAGCCAATCTATGTTGCTTTTTAGTTTACGCATGTCATCCAAATTCCCATGTGTTCATTCTTAATCCAAACTTAGATTAAGAATGTCACTGAAAAGGAATAGTATTCAAAGTAAAGCTCTTTGAAGAAACTCTTTGAAGAGTTTTAAGATTATTTTTAAAAGTTTGGAAAGGAACATTTTCTTTTTCTAATCCCCTGGAAGAGTGGTCTCAGCTAACTTAGGAAAAAGTTCAGGAAAGGAAGCACTTGTTTATTGAATCCATCAGGAGAAATTAGTAGGCTAGGCTATTGATGCTGTAACTGTAGGACTAGATATGGGAAGCCTCAGTGTCAGGGATTTCTTAAGACATTCAGGTTTTATGGCATTGAGCCAACCTTGCAAAGTGACACAGAAAATGCCCTCAGGCAATTACTAATCTTGCTTTCATTAGTGGCCCAAATATCTTTTATTTTGTGTGAATCTGTGTCATATGGAGGTAGGTGATGAATGGCCCATACGTCATGGGAGTTAGTAACACTGGAGTGATGTTGCAGTGAATTCAGCCCTAGTACGAGTGCATAAATGAAAGATTGGCAATGTTACCTGTGAGTATGCTGTACAAAATTATGAACTTCCTGCACCTGTCAGTAATAATCTAGATTGAAAAAATTAAATAATTAAACCATATCACTTGTGCAACCTTGTAACCTGATGCTGGAGATGGAAATAAACTCTAGTAGAAATTAGGAACAGAAACATAGAATCTTTATAGACATAAAAAGAAAAAAAAAATCAATTAGATCGTAAACTCCATTGTGAGCAACAGTATTTTAGAGGTGTGTTGGATGTATTAGCAGGTACATAAGTCTTATTAAGCTGCAGCTTTCGGATTTAATTATACTAAATTATTTACTAATTCAAAGTCTTGGGTTAATTTGTTACAACAGAGATGTAGCCTGATGATTTCATTACCAAGTCTGCTCAACCCATTACAATAAAACAATGGAAAGCATTTTAAAAGGCTAGATAGTAACTTTGTGATTGAGGTTTCTTGCTCTAGGGCAGGACATCTTGGGACAAACAACTAGGCAGTGACCAGTGAAGCTGCAGGGATTGCACAATCCATATTACAGGTCATAATCTCCCACCCACCTAACTGATGCTTCTCCAAAACCTTGATGGTGGGTAGCACTTCCCTTCATCTTTCTCTTGTTGGTGTTGACAGCACTTAGTCTCTCTCTCTGCTCCCTCTCACTCCTGTTTCACATTTTTTGCTTTTAGCTTCAAACTCATGCATTACTCTAATCAGAACTGCCCATACAGCTTTCTTCTGCCTCTTTTTTCCCATGACATATTGCAGTCATTCAGCTGTGATTCTGTCAAGAGATAGAAATTACCTCAGAGTTTGTCATCTTTTACCCAGAATTATCCAAATAAATTGTATCTTCACCTGTCCAAGCTACATGGAAAATGGAACTGGAATCCAGAGATCTTCTTTACTGCAGAATTCTCACTTGTAATGTCTGATTCCTTTCCTTCCCTTCTAGTGAGAGGAGGTATACTGGATGACTATTTAAGAACAGATGGTGTTTGGGTACTTACTCGAAACAAACAGTTTTACAAGACAAATAATGAAAAAGAATGTGTGGACAAATGTGAAGCTGAAAGAAATTTTACCTGCAGGTAATTTCTATTGAATGTTAAAACTGTGCCATTGTGGGTGTCTGCACATCAATGATATGTTCCTACCTTTACTCAGAACCAACATCCCCTTTCTGCTGCAGCTCTGCCTTCAGCAGTGTCTCCCATGCCTTTAGCTTGTGACTTATCTCCACCCATAAATTACCACAAGATCAAGTAAAGAGCGGATTCACAACTTACTACTCATTTTATAGTAAATGTTCAAGTTCCCATTCTTATCCAGCACTACGTGGAGAACTGCTTGAGGCTCTTTAGCTGGATGCTGCTTTGTTTCACAAGAGTGCAAGGTTTCTAATTCATTGTAGGGACAGATGCTAACATGAGCAGCTAGGATGCTGTTGATAATGTTTTGCCAATGCAATTTCTTGTTCCCCACACAATAATTTATTCATGTATTCATATATCCTGAAGAGTGAGCCACTTGAGAGGAGTAGCTAATGTTAACCTCTTGCTCAGTGTATAAAATATTGAGTGCAGTATCTGAAGGTTAAGAATGAATGTAAGACAGCGCTAGCAAATTAATAATTTATTTAGAAAATATAATTTTTTAGAAAAATAATTATGAGTTCAATAATTTGAATTGAATTAAAAATATTGCTCCCTGTGTCAATATTGCTTCCTTCTCAATTTCAACAGGGCTTTCCTATTCACCAGGAAAAAGCTACAGTGTTTAACACTGGCTGAAAATTCTAAAATGACAGTGACGTTCACCAGCATGGACACAGTTCTTTATGAGAAGAGAAGTATGTGTACAGTAAGATGTTACATATTTACTCATCAAGCCTACTCTAATGGCATCCTTCTGTTCTCTGCTGCAGTGCTGGAGAAAATTCCTGTATAGGGCAGAAAACTAATAGAGAATTTGGGGGTCAAACAGGAAGAAGCCACGTTACTAAACATGCTGTTCAAGAAGGATTAAATACCAAGGACTAGATCCATGGTGGTCTCCATGTGCCATTTGAACTGGGAAGTTAATTGTTATCTTCCTCCCAGACCCAGTTATATAGTCTTCACCTCCTCTCCCTGGGTGTCAGATGTGTCCAGCTCTATTATTTAGACAGGCTAAAATAATTTAGGAGGAACCCTTTTCTTTTTCCTAGCAGATTGGTCTTGATCTAACATTTCAATTTTATATTTTGAGGTTTGAGGAGATTCTTATTGTGCAGACAAGAAAGGGGAAAAGAAAGGGGAAATCAAAATCACTGCTCTCAGCAACTGGAGATTTTTCAGCATCTGTTGACAATAAAAGCACTATCAACATGATTTGCATTCTCTGTCTTGGAATCCCACTAGAAAAATACCTAGGAGAGTCTGAGGCTAAGATGAATCAAAGGTTTGGGGGCCACTTATGTGACAAGTGTATTTTGATAACTAAGTATTTTCTGGCTTAAAGGGATAGCTGGATGGCACCCACACTGCAAATGTGCTTATGAACAGTGCCTCTCCAAGAATTTCCAGCTGCTGGTGAAAGACATTCCTGTTTATCCCAGCATCATGACAGTATCAGCATGCATTTTTTTTGCATATCAAAAACTTGATGTAGCTGATCTCTTGACTTGATTTGATGCCTTTATAACAATGCTTGAGAAATTTTTCTCTTTAGAGGCCTAGTAGCTGTAACTAATTTATTTTTAAATGCATTATAGAATGTTTGTAGGCACAAGAGGTCCAAAGCATGAGTAAAACAGGGTTCCTCATGTACAGATGAGTTTCAGTTATATCTGCAGATTTTCAGTACCAGGAGATGAATGTTGTAACACCACTGAATTGACAAATTTGATTCCATTTCAGTTTACCTTATGCAGTGTAAAAGAGGGATTGGGACAGACTACAGAGGAACAGAAGCCAAGACTCAGAGGGGTATTCCATGCCAGAAGTGGACAGAAAAAATACCCCACAAACCAAAGTATGTCCTTATTTACATTTCTTTTTGTTCTGAACCCTTTCCAAATTTCCCCATCTTCATATATATACACAGATTTATAGTGCAAGTTATCAAATCCTGTTGTCAGATGACTTTTAAAAACAGCTTTGTCTTCATCTGTCGCGTTACTTTTGACTCTACCAGCAGAGACTGCAATGATCTGGATAAGGAAATGACCCATTGACAGCTAGAGAAGTTGTGTCTAAATGTGAGGTGTCTAAAGCAGATTAAATGCTCCTTCTCTCAACATGATGAGGATTTTTGCTGCTGGTAACAGTGGGGTCAAAATTACTTTCCTCTGCATAAAGTGATATCTGTCCAACTCTAAGCCTCCTTACCTGTCATAGAGAGAGTCAAAAAAACAAAACAAAAAACAAAACAAAACAAAACAAAAAAAAAAAAGAAAAAAAAGAGGAAAAGTATCCAAGGGCCAAATGGACCTTGCCAGGTAGAATCTTCTCAGGGCTGGCTGCCATTGGGCTCACTGAAGCAAGTGGGGAAGCAGAGGTCCTGTTCTCTCTGATCTATGTTGAAGTTTTATTTTAAAAATTATTTTCTTGTTATTGTAATTAAATACACTTGGATACACTTGTTCACATGATTTAAAAATAATTTAGTCTTCTCTGATAAGATTACCATAGGAAGAAGGCTAGCATCACTTGCTTCAGATCTCTGAGACCTGGCTGACTGCAACAGTTGTGTTTGGTGAATAATCTCTAGAAATACACAACTTTTAAATTAGCTCCATTAAGACAAACACATGACAGAGCCACAGGTTGTAGTGAGCTGGTTAAAGCAACTGGATGCACATATTAAAGATAGCAATTGTCCTTTCAGACTGTCATCATCCTTACAGGCTGTAAGCCCGCTTCTTACTGGCAAGTGGTGCTAGGGAGAAAGCTACTAACAATTGTAGTTAGGAATAATTTTTCAGTTTTCATTTATGGCTTACAATGGGAAATCTGTTTCTCTCATTTTTACTGTGAATGAATAAAATTCACAGCTAGCTGAGCAGGTTAGACATTTCCCTTCTCCACCACTGAAGTTCTGGTATTAAAATAGAATTCTAATACTATTACAGTTATACACCTGAGAGATACCCCAATGCAGGGTTGGAAGAAAACTACTGCCGAAACCCTGATGCAGATGAAAGAGGACCCTGGTGTTACACAACAGATCCTGCCATGAGATTTGATTACTGTGCCATCCCAGAGTGTGAGGACCAGGTCATGCACACTGGAGAAGGTATACTCACTTTTCAGAGAAGAGATGTTCAAGTAGGTAATATTACTCCTGCTACTTTTTTGTGCTTTATTTTCACAGACTTTTTTCAAATTAGAATTTAAATCAAGATGAACTTAAGAAGTTCTCAACAGAGAGGTTTTCCTACCTGGCTTGAGTTATCAAAGTTATTTTGTAAATATGGAAGAACTAAAATTTTTTAATCATTTGCAGTTATTGTTTGCTTTACCTTCATCTGTCTTGTTACTTTTGACCCTACTGGCAGAGAACTGCAATGATCTGGATAAGGACTATACTGCTCTTACACCAGTAATTTATTTAATTGTAACAAGAGTAAAGACTGACCGAAGTTCTGTGTAACACGTTGAACTCCCATTGCTAACAGCACATACAGATCCACGACAAATTCCTTCCTGCAAATGAAACATATTCCTGAAGTGCTGTTAATTTGGCCAGGCTGTAATGCACGGTTTTCTGAATTCCTTTCATCGTTAGCTTGAGCAAACCCCACTTGTCCTTTCAGCATAATCTGCCATGAGCAGGCTGGTGTGTTCCTCGCTTTGTTTTCCTTCTGCCTAGGACCTACAGGGGAGTGCATGCAGTGTAACGGTGAGGATTACCACGGAGAAGTTTCGAGAACAGAGTCTGGACTTGAGTGCCAACGCTGGGATGCCCAAGAACCTCATATGCATGGATTTATCCTGAAACAGTGAGTGACACTCAGCACCAAATTCATTCCCACAGAGCCTGGGAAACCCTGCCTGCAGACAGCCTCATTGCTACACGTGGCCACTGCTGGCTCATGAGTTTATCTTTCATTTTCAATGCACAGCTATCCAGAGAAGGATCTGAAGATGAATTATTGCCGCAATCCTGATGGTGAACTTCGGCCCTGGTGTTTCACTACCAACCCAAATAAACGCTGGGAATATTGCAACATTCCTCGTTGCAGTGAGTCTGATTTCCTGAGATCACTCCAGAGGGTAGCTCATTAAAATTATGCAGGGAGGGGGAAGACAAGAAACCACAGTTCTGAGTAACCTGGAGGTATCTCTGTGAAGCAGGGAAAGTGCACATTAATAAGCAGGATCACACATTCAACTTCTATTAGGTAAAACAATGTATGGTCAGTGAGGACGAAGGTGTCACAAAGTGCAATATGGCCAAAGATGTTATGGGAAACCATCATTTGCCCTTAACCACTTTACTCTTCAACTCACCTGGGAGGGAAGACATTAGGGTTAAATCAGGTGGTAGTTTACTGCTGATATGCTAACTCACAGAAATCATCTAAATTACCATGTGGCCATACTGTGATATTTTACCTGGACCTGATCTGCTCAGCCAGCACTGCCTTCTTCTTAGCAAGGGGTGAATCCTGAGAAACAAGTTCAGTCCTCAGGAGAAAAACCTGACTTATCAGCGAGCTAGCTTAACCCATTAAGCTGAGCACACTAAATCTGGATATTTCCAAGGCACTGAATTAAAAGGTAACATTTCCAATTGTCGAAGTGGATTGCACTTTGAGGAAAAAAATTATAGGTGTTTTTTTTCTCTAGAGATTGATTGGCAGTGCTGTAAGCAGTGGTGTGTGTTTGCTAGATGCAGTTCTCTTCAGCTTGCTTAATTACAGATGGCAGAATAACTCTTTATAGACTTTCGTATGATAAATTGTGACAGTTACCAATGCATTTCCATCCTGTGCTTAAAATTTAAAGTTTAAGGAACATACCAACCTTTTTAGGGTCATACTCATGTCCTTGGGAAATTCTGTATATTATAGGTATGTGCTGTAAATTCATCTTCCATTTGTCCTCTGCAGTTTCTATGCCTCAGATCATTACTCTTATTTTCTTTGCTGTTCCCCACATGGCAGATCATTTCTCTTTCTTTCTTTTTTCACTATTCCTTCTGTCCCTCTTCCCCAACTCACTGACTCAAGAGGCTCAGTTCTGAAGGCTGCTCTGCTTTCTCTCACAATTTCTTCTTGGTCCTTTCTGCTCTTCCACGCTACCTGTGTGCATTATGTTACTGTACTCCATCTCACTTGGGTTTACAAGACTGTAGGAAACTACTTACTGCCTTTCCTGTTCTGCTCTCAGGGGACAGTAGGCACAGAGTCTGGCTCAACCCAGCTAAGTTATTTACTGGCTGCTGTAAAAGGGAAGACACAGGACATCCATCTGGCAGTCCGGAGGCCCATAAAAATGTCCTCTTTGATTTTGACATGGCTTTTAACCAGTGTAACCTCTGCTGAAAGAAAAGAAAAAAGAAATGCATCTTCAACAGTACAGAAACAAAGGGGTTTATATATTTTTGAAAGCACTACTTACCAGTGGTTTTCTGCTCTCCCCTTCCTTCTCCTTTTCTTTTTTTTCTTTTCCTGTTACAGCTACACCCCCACCAGTCTCTGGCCCAGACTCCCAGTGTCTTTCAGGGAAAGGTGAAGACTATCGAGGAAGGATAGCCACCACGGAATCAGGAAATGCCTGCCAACACTGGAACACACAGTTTCCTCACAAACATGGCTGGATCCCTGACAGATATCCCTGCAAGTACGCTGAGCCTCATCATTCTAACAAATACCAAAGAACAGATATTATTCCCTGTCAATCCAGATGCAAAGGCAAGAGGAGGACAGGTTTTCCTCATTTATGTTGTTAAGTTGTGATTCTCGCTGTTTGTCAGTGCTCTTTACTTCTATTCAGGTCTTGCTCTTCAATTTTTTCTGCCTCTCTGTTTATTCTCATGTTATTTTCTCACTTTTCTCTTCCACATCCCACATCAGAGCTATAAGTAGTTTGCTATTTTATGTTAAAAATCCCCTTGGCTGTGTTTTGGTACATTTTCTATGCATTACTTTTCTGAAGAGTGATGCTCCAATACAACTTTGTGCTCCAAGGTCTGAGCACAAACTGGGTTTGCAGAGCATTACCAATGTGTAGGAATTGCTGACCTGGCTTATATTAGTTAGATCCTGCAAGTTTTCCTAGGGAGGTGAAACCCTGTCCACTTTCACAGGGCAGAGACCAGTGTGCACCAGTGCTCCTATCTACACACTTCCAGTCTTGCCTGGTTCTTACTGTAATCTCAGGGCTATCAGTGCCCTCTGTTTTGAAGACAGGTCTTTCTGCTGCATCTTGACCTCAACAACATGAGCAGAAAGTGTAAGCATTAGAAAAATTATTCTTATAAATTCAGCATTTAGATTGTGAAGTTGAAGACCATTGATTAGTCCCAAAGGAGCGATGCACATGTTGATCTCCAAAAAGGATAAACACACCACTGAGTTGAATTCTGCATGCAGTTGTTGTAGTTGATAGCCTGAAATGTATCTTTTCCCATCTTTTAGTTGTGATTCCCCCCCAGCTTCTCTTTCTCCTGTTTACCTGGCGTCAGGTTACCATGGTTACTGAAGTTTCTCTCCTCAGCCCCACGGCGAGAGGCCGGATAGAGTAAAGAGAGGACCCCGCTGGCATTTCCAGCTGCTTGAAGTTTCTTTAGCCCAGGAAAGCACGGGGTTGGGAGAAGAGAACTCTTCTTTCCTACACGGAAGTTTGTAACTTTTTCCTGTCCCAGAATGCCTCTAAACTATGGAAGCTGAGAGGGCATGCTTACCTTGCCTTCCCTTTCTTTCCCCCCTGTGTTGCCAGGAAACCAGGCCCCCCCTCTCTCCCCCTCTGCCCCTCTGTATAGAATACTCCCACACCTTTGTGGGCATTTGAAGAAGTTGGTGTCTGTTATTTTTTATCTTGGCGTGTGTAACCTTGATTTGTAGAAAGTTTGTAAAATGTACTAACTGAGAAAAATAATTGGTTCCCTCTCTGATGTTCCCTCCCTCCGAGAAACCCTGTTAAAAGAGACCCCCCAAACCCCAAATCCTTGGTCTCTCATCCTTTGGATTCCCCTTCGCAGAAATAAACTGTGGAATGCAAACCAGAGAGAGAGTCCCCCCCTGATTTCTTTACTCGCTCTATAGACTTGGATTCTTGAAGAAAATCAGTGAACCCCACAAACATATGCTGGCTCGAAACTCGAGTGAAGAGAAACCTCATCACTGAGCTAGCCGGGCCACACTCGAGAAGATCGAGTCATGCAGTAGTTGTTAATAGTCATGCACACAACTCTTCTGGATTTCTGTGAGTAAAATCAGTGTTCCTATTTCCTGTTTTAAGGGGCTTACAGGAAAACTACTGTAGAAACCCTGATGGAGAGAAGAAGCCTTGGTGCTACACCACCAACAGCAGCATTAGATGGGAATATTGCACGATTCCTCCCTGTGACAGGACAGAACAAGGGATTTCTGGTATGAATAACGGACTGCACTTGAGATAAGGACTTTGAAACAGTGAAAGACTTCTTGTTTTGTATTGTAAATATATTGAATCTTATTTTTCAGTCACTTTGTCACTCTTAATGTTTGTCTGCCTGGCATGTTTCAAAATCTGCCAAATATTAAACTTTCAGTGGTTAGGGAAATGCAGTGAAAGATGCAAATCACGAGCTGATTCAACAGAAGAATTACAGGATGAAAGATATTTATGCTTTTATATTCCTTTCTTCCCAAAGGTAAGCCAATTGTAGCAGGTGCATTGAAAAATGATACGGTTTAAAGAGATGAAAAACTGCTAAATAAAATAAACTCCTAGTTTTGGAAATTAGGCACAAATGAGAGGACAAGAGCTTTCAATGTAATTAAAAATCACGTTGAAACATTCATTCATTTAAGCACAAAATTAACAAGAAAGTCTTATCAGAAGGATAATAGAGAGATTAAAGTTTAACATAATGTCTGTTTGAGAAATATCATAGGCAAAATCACCAGTATCTAATCTTTGAGGATTTTGCATGAGAACTTTCTTATCTTTAATTCTGACGTGTTCACTGATTCCAAATGAAACTAACTGGTGAACCCTTAAACATGTAACATAAGATGATAAAACTGTGGAAGCTTTCCCAGTATCTTAGGAAATGCCCTTCTGCTGCAGGTGTGATGACTTCACTGGATACTGTCTGCATAAATGAGTCATTCATTTTTGTCATCCTGTGTGTTTGAGGCTTTCTTGTGCCTGCTCAGTAAGAACATTAAAATTACGATGCCAAAGACCAGTTTCTGTTGTTCGCCGCAGATGCGCCTGTACAAGTTCCCCTAACAGAGGAGTGCTACCGAGGCAGAGGCCAGAGTTACCGTGGCACAACATCTGTCACTGCATCGGGAAAGAAGTGCCAGGCCTGGAGCTCCATGTTCCCACACAGGCATATAAAAACCCCAGACAAATTCCCAGACGCGTACGTTCATCTCACCATTCTCGCTTTCTCTGGCAATAACTATTCTGGTTGTATTATCTTTGCACAGCTATGCTTTAAAACACTGCTAGGGAATATATTGATAAAAGAGAATGTTTCTAAGATACAGAAATGTTTTCTGTTAGTCTCACTTGTAAGAATTGTGTTTTCTTGTTATCTAAATTCTGAGTAAAATACAGCTGTGTCCCTTACTCTTAAATCTGATCTCCTGAAACCAACACCAGGAGACTTGAGTCCAGAGACAAGGCATCTACTGGAATATGTGTTTTGTTTACAAATTTGAGACTTTTTGTTGTGGCCTTTCTAATGATTTAATCTGGGGAGGACACAGTATTTATGATACAAAGCATGCAGTCAGATATGTCATGCTTAGAAATACCAACTAAGTGTTCTTTGCAGTTGGAACTGGGCACCCAGAATTGCATGCACTGAAATTTCCCCTTGATTTATTTTCTTCAGATTAATAAAACTGGACCAGGAATGACTGGGCCAGTGACAAGCTAATCAAAATCACTAATCTGCCAGTTTTGACTTAGAGCAGGAGAGAAACAGGATTACAATTGCAGGAGAAACTGTGAAGAAATGCATCATGCCTAGTGGGTCATAAGCAGGAAGGCTGATACTTTTCTATTTTTTTTTCCCTTTTTTTGCTGTCACACTAAATAATCTGAAAATTTCACTTATATTTTGGCATCAGAAAACTGGAAAATCTTCAGAGGGGATGATATCTTTCAAAAACATTTTAAAAAATTAAATCAATCTGGGAAAATGTGGAATTCATGTGCTCTGTCATAATCAGAGAAAAAGCATTTAAGTTCTTTTTTATTCTGAGACTGTGCTGTGATTCGGAATGGGGAAATACTGCAACTCTGCAAATTATTGAAAAGAGAAATTCCACTCCCCCATGCCCCAGCCAGCACAGGCCCAGGAGTGGTCTCACTGAAGTCAGTTAGAAGTGGGGTTTTGGGGGTATAAGAGGGGATCAATTGCATAGGCATTTGTTTCCTGTTCTGAATATGAGAAGGAACCTTTTGGCATTTAAAAAATTTTGGAAAAGCCTAAGTTCTTCCCAATACCGTGAATCCTCCTGCATATTTATTACTAATTCGTACATTTTCACAATTGTGTATGCTACTTGTAAATTAAAATAATTGCAATAGGAGGTGATTATTTAGGTACTCAGTGCATTGAAACGTTACAGCCAGAGTATAAGCCAGTAGTTGAATTGTTTCCTTAAGCATAAATATATTAAAGACTCCAATGATCATGCGAAATACAAATCTTCACTATCATCACAACCACAGATGTGTTTGCTGGTAATAGGGTATCTGGCCATAAGTAAAACCAACAATAAATCTATTTATTTGTACATAGTAGATGTACATAGGACATCTTTTTGTCAAGATTTTCCTGTGCTTACTTTCAGTCTTACACAGCAAAACTGTTGACTTTATTTGTGCAGGGATTTGAGAGACAACTATTGTAGAAACCCAGATGGTGACAGCAGCCCGTGGTGTTTCACCACTGACCCCAACACGTTATGGGAGTACTGCAATCTCAAGAGGTGTGATGACCATACACAGGAGCCTGCACCTAATGCCTCCCCTGGAATGATGGAGCACCATATTGGCCCAGCTACACCCAACACATCTGGTAACAGCTGGCTATAAGTGTCACCTCCTGTAGAGTCTGTGGGTAAAGGAAATAGCAACTTATCAAAATTATTCTTGAGTGTCATGCTTTAACCACAGCCAGAAACTAAGTACCATGCAGCTGCTCACTCATCACCCCAGCCCTTCTTTGGTGGGAAGGAGGATGTAAAAACAAGTAAGACTCATGAGATAAGAATGGTTTAATAATTGAAACAAAATTATGTACAATAACTACAATAATAATAGCAGCAATAGTAATATTAATTGTAATGAAAATGTGAGAGAGGGATAAAACCCAATGAACAAAAGTGATGCACAATACAACTGCTGACCAATGTCTGTGGACCTGATTTTCTGAGTCTGAGAGAGTTTTTCAGTCTGTCAGTGTCTGATCTGTTCCCAAGGGAACGTCTCTTGAGAACATTTTTCTCTCAAGGACCATTTATGCAAATAACTTCGTTTTCTCAAAACAATTCTGTACAGCTGTGCTGAGTGTGTTTTCTCTCGTTCCACCAATGGGACACCTTTACCAGTCATGTTAAACCTATATCAGAACACCTTATAAAAGGGGCTGAAAAATTCTGAAATAAATCCTTCTGATGATCCTCTTTCTGCCTGTTGAATTGAATCCACGCTCCTCATTTTGTGTCCAACACAAAATGTCCAGCCTGTCCCTGAGCAGCAATTAGTGGCTCTGTCCAGTGTAAGTAATAGCATGTTGTTCAATGGGATGGAATATCCCTGTGGCTAGGCCAGGCCAGCTGTCCTGGCCGTGCTTCTGCCCAGCTTCTTGTGCCCCTCCTCTGGTGATACAGAGAAGGGGAAACTGAAAAGTCCTTGAGTTAGATCTAGTAAGGATATCATTTAAGATGACAGTCTGGCACTTATGAGATAGGGTTCAATAGGAAATATTTTCAGTGCACTTTTAACTATATAACCATTCATTAAGAGTTGTTTGGTTTGGTTTTCTTGTCTAATAAACAAATATCTCCCCATGTACCTCAGCCTTCCTCTGGTTGGCAGCCAGGAATACAAAGCTTTTTGTATCACTGTGATGATAATGGTGCTTGAATGGCCAGAGAGGGAGCAACAGCAGGCACTGGGCAGGCAGGACAGTGGTGACAGGCACTGGCTGTGTGCTCCACAGTGACTGTGGCTAAGGGCTGACTAAGTGAAAGTGTTGGAAACCTTTTTTTAGATTCCATGGCTTTTGACACTGATCATGTGGTCTTTGAGTTCTTCAAAGTTGGCAGTATTGGGTCTCCGTTATGATCACATGCTTTCATCTCTCCTGAAGAAAAATCTATTTACCATATAATTTGGGATTTTTTTAGAATTAACAATTACTGTATGGCTCAAGGGCTCACATGGCATTATCAGGTTATCACACACCCATCAGGATGTGATTCTTAACAAAATCAGTATTTCCATTTTACAGTATTTAATATTTAAATATTTATCACAAATGGCATTCTGTATTTAAATATTTAGCATGCATATCTGCAAATGCAACAACCTGCAACAACCAAAATATCAGTGTGTTATAATCGTTACACTGACATCAAACCTAAAACATGGTGCTGTACCAGCTACTAAGAAGAAAATTAACTCTATCTAAGCCAAAACCAGGACACTGACTAGGCCTGCAATGTAACAGTTACGTCCCTCCTGCAGTTTTCAGATCTGTACTGCTGCATTTTGCAGCAAGTGCTCTTTAGTTAGTCCTGTATATCCTGCAGCCTATGTCATTTTGCAGTGCACTCTGAAGGATGTCTTTTTCATTTAGGTGAACAAGAGGAAAACTGACATTTCTAGTATTTCTTTAGCTGTGTGCTGTTGAAATATGTGACTGTTATTATTATAAGAATTTTGCTTCTGTTGTACTTTATGGTTTCAGAAAGGTGACCTTAGCTTGCATGGTTCACAGGGGGCTTTGTTCTGTAAAATTAGATAAATTAGGTTTCTCTCTGTCCTGTTTTGTTAATTCCTTAATTAATAGTCCACATTGGTCAAAGTGGTATGACATTTCTTCAAGTATTGTGGAGCTTTGCATGAGTTACTTATTTCACAAAGGAAGGTGGCAGGTTTGAAAAAAAGACACATTCCTAAATTGAGTTGTGTGCTCTTCTTACATGCAGCAGAAAGAAAGTACCTGTAGCAATGCCCTTGGAAGCAAAAGTTACTCCTTCAGTCTAGTGGGCTGCTGAAATATGCTTCTCTCATAAAAGTGCTTACTGATACCAATTTAGCAAAAACTTTGATGTCTTTCCAGATATTTGCAATATGTTACAGAAAATGTTTATCCTGAATTTCCTTGATATGAATATATAATCACACTGAATTTATGAATGGAAGTGTTAAGAATCATTATTTTTGTGGTTGAATTTACTTTGGGAAGCATAGATAGTTGTGGGGTAACAGTAATCTAATTTTGACTATAAGCAGGTAAATGCATGTAATTTAGACTCTCAGGGCTCAGAAATAGTTTCAGGAGCTCAACATTTCTACATGTAGCCTAAGAACTGAGGTATACACAGAATTTTTTTCTTAACTCAGGCAACTAGAATAGCCAGAAAATTGTGTAAGGTAGTATCTTATTCATATTAGCCCAGTCTTGTGAATATCCCACTCACCTGAAGCAAAGCCTGTAATATGCTGCCTGTACTTAGAGACTGTGGGCAGTGTGTCCATTGACAGAGTCAAAAATCATCAGACATAGGTATTTGTATCCTGCTATACCTGCATTTTAAGGAGCAGCATTAAAACAGTTAAATTCTTTTTGCCCAGATCAAGTAGATCGGGGATAGTGGAAAATTAGGAAAGTTCTGCTTTTATGTGTGTAATTGACCTCACAGTGGTCTGGGGATGTACTCACATCCATGGCTGGTGGATCTTCAGACCAAGAGCATGGCCTGGATGCTTAGAAACAAGGGGTTTTTCCACCCCAATTCTTTTACTCCAGAAGGTCAAATAAAACACTTTCTCTTTCTGCAGTCCTTGTGTCAGTCACATTTGAAAGTCTTTGAAGCTACAATATTATTCCTGCCAGTATTTTGCTGTTTGCATGCTTAGTGCCCCCATTACTGGAGGAGTTACTTTATACTCTCTTTTCCTCCCTAGGCTGAAGTTGGACAACCTCTGGTCTGCCAAGAGAAAAACAGATTTGTCCAATATGGAGTCACCTCTTGGGAACTGGCCTGTACCCAGCCATCAAAGCCTGGTTTTGTCCGAATTCCTGGTTTTGTTTCTTGGATCAAGAATGCAGTGGCTTCCCGCTGAATCTGGATGCAGGCTAATTCTTCTGGAAAGCAGTCCCTGTGTCAGAAACAACATTCCAAGTATGGCTTTATGATGGTTTTAAAAATTATGTAATAATTCATAGGAATCCTAAATAAATACCACTACTGGCTGTGCCTAAGTAGCTATTGCAAAGCAACAGCAAATTGCCATTGTCTGTCAGAGTATTCGTGTCGCACCTGCGTGAGTCAGCCATGGTTGCATGTCACAGCAGCTGTAAGGCTCCTACTTCACCCCTGTTACACCCCAAATACTTAAATCCAGGAATTAAATTGAAGGTTCCTTTACAATACTTGGCACAAAGAGAAATCCCATCCAGATACTCTGAAGAGAGGAAAAATCACACAGGAGATTAGTGACAAAAACATAGAAAATAAAGGGACTTTATTTTAAAAGGATTAAATATGACATCATATTCAACATAAAACAATTCATTATTATAAGCATTACTATAATTATTATATAATTATTAAATAATTATAATTATTGCATTATATATATAAATTATATAATTATAAGCATTACTTAGCATTAATTTACTACTTAGCATTTACTTAGCCCATTTCACCTAGAAACCTTTAAACCTATGACAGCTTATGTTACCCACAAAGTTCCATGAAAAGAGAATTAGGATTAAAAAGAAAGAGACTGAGAAAGACAGAAGAAATTTAGAAAAACACATGTAGAGTTACCACCTCCTAGGATTCCATTGTGGGTGAGATAGGAACTCCAGGAAGCTGGCAGGGTCAAGACCATGTGCTTGCCTTGTGCTCCATCTATTAAGCTTCCATGGGCCTTTCCCCTAAGGAGAGACTTCCAGTCACTTCGCCAGTCAGGTTAGCACTGCACCCCCATGTGATTGATTGATTGATTGACTGATTGATTGATTGATTGATTGACAGCTCTGCCAGGGCTGAGGTGGTCTGAGGACAGGGCAGGGCACCACCTCACCTAGCAGGCATTGTAAGAACCCCAAAAAATGGCTCACAACACTAAACTTACCCAGTCTCTGACGACGATCCTGCATCTCAAGACATCAACCAGGACCACCACACTGGGACCTTTCCTCTTTTGATCTAATCAGGGTACCTTTCCTCTTCTTTTTAAAGGAAAGAAGGGGAAAGCACATTGGAACTCATATAATGGGTAATTGCTATACCAATAAAACCTAATTAACATCTTTTTATGTAGTTCATTCACCCCACCATCCCATTAGTCCAAAAATGACAGCATAATCAGGCTCCAGGGGGCGAGTTTATGTACCTAAAGGGCCTTTCAGCACCTAAAGAGTCCAACAGATCATCCATGATTCCCTGTGCTCCTGGAGGCAACACTTTCCTACTTTGAGGTTTAGCATTCTCTTACATTAGATAATTTACACAACTATTTGTGGTAGTTGTTGGACTTGTAAGCTGAGTTCCAGAAAAAGCTTGGCAAATTCAACGTAAGCCACCTTGCCTTTTGGACTCCACAAACTTACATGTCCAGGAATCCCTATGACCCAAATAAATACACATGTCCCAGATCATGGGACCACATGTCCCAGATCCCCCCACCAAGCAGGTTTCAGGGAGATACCCAGAACCTTACTCAGGGAGAGAGAAAAGGTCGGTGAACATCATGGGAAATGAGATACAGTACAATTCTACTAACTAAAATGATCTGGATTTCCTTAGGGGTGGGAGTCAAATAACACTCATTCATTCCGATATCCTCAGCATATCATTTTCAGGGTCATGATTTCAGACCATAAGTCTTTTTAATTTAACCAAACCCTTCAGTGGTTCTCCAACCAAAATCTTTCTTTTAATCAGTCCCTGTCTACAGCTGGAAAGAATCAGGAGCTGGGTTAGCACGACCTCTAGTGATTGATTGATTGATTAATTGATTGATTGATTGACAGCTCAGCCAGGCTGGGGGTCTATGGGCAGGCCACTGTCTCACCAGAAGCAAGGCCAGACCCATCCTCTACTACACATGCACCAGCACTGCTTTGAGACACTCAACTTATCCAGTCTCTGACAACCATCCCATATCTCAAGACAATAGACCAGAAGCACTGCACTGGGACCTTGCCTCTCCTGCTCCAATCTAGTAGATAGAGAAGAAAGAAAAGAAGAGGAAAACATGCTGAAATTCCTGTAAGGGGCAGCTGTTATTCATGAATCTAGATAATATGCCTTTACGAAGTTCATTCCCCCCAGTACCTCTTGGGTCCAAAAACTGCAGGATAATCAGGCTCCAGAGAGGTCTAGGTTTGGAAAGACAGGTATCTGCTAAGGAAGGCAGATACTTCCCCTGAAATGGAAAAATTCCCCTCCCCTCCAAATTATTATAATATTGAAATTAAGGCGCTCTCAGGCAAAGATATGGGAATAGGAATAACAGTTCTCTACTAGGAAAATTAAAATAAAAATATAGTAGTACAAAACAAAACAAACCCCACTGACAGAGTCAGAATACAACCTGACATGCTGTTGGTCAGGCTTTTGGTAACAGTTTGATTAAATGGTGGCTGCAGTGCTCCTGCAGTGATAGATGTGATTCTATTGAAGCAGTGATCATGTAGATCACTACAGGGTGTAGTTTTCCTCTAAAGGTCCAGTAGTGGTGTAGATATGTTCAGTCTTCCTCTGGGAATCCAGTGGAGAAAGGTTTACTGTGATGTTCCAAGTCTCAGATTGTATCCAGGTAGGAATGCTTGGCTCCTCCCCCTGGGTGGAGCATCTGACAATGGGATGATGGAATTTTATCAGTCCTGCAGTGAGACTCAATGGCCCATTGACAGAAGATATCCCCCTGGAGGGAGGATGGGTCCTGGAAGAGGTAAAGAACACTGCCCCACCTGTTTTTAACAGATATACATAATTAATATATACTTCTGATTACAGCTTGCATTGCAACCCAAGATGGGGGGGAAATTCATGCAGCAATCTTTCAGCACCCAAGGAGTCAAGCAGATCATCCATGATTTCCAGTGCGTTCTTGGAGGCGACACTTCCCTTCTGTGAAGTTTAGCATTATTTAATATTAGTTACACAACTATTTTTTGATACTTGAACTTGTAAGCTAGGGGTGGTTCTGGGAGGTTTCATTTGTCTTGAGCCTGATCTTTAAATTTTGGAATGAATTACACTAGTCTGGGAGAAGGCTGACAAGGTATCAGCTCCTTCTTGGGCACTGTTAAGAGGCCACCACTTCCCACATACTCCCAGTACTTTTATCATATATTGGAGCAGGGAGAGGGACCTGTTTCCCCCCTTAACAAGTTTAAACTTTTCATGCAACAGCATGAAACAGTATGCTTTAGAGACTAGAGTCCTTTACCTTTCTCTTCAGAAAAGTTTATTTCATTTCCCCAGTAAAATTTTAAAAAAGTACCTGTCCTTGTAACTTAACTAATTCTGTTGCAGGGTGTGGTATTATCACCTTCACCTCTGTGGTTTGATATGCTAATTCCTTAATAAAAGGGCAGGGCTAAGTGTGAGTCCAAGGGCACATAATGATTATAAAACCAATAACAATAAATCAACCACATGCTAAAAAAATTCCTATGTGCTGTTTGAATGAAAATGGCTTGGAGAGTGGCTATGCACACCTAAAATGCTACTCTGCATAGAAGCTTTGACCACCCCAAGCTGGTCAGTAACCGGTCAAGCTTCACACGGCACCTCAGAGTGAGAGACACTGTCTGAGTAATAATGGCAAAGTGACAATGCTTCATAGCAGAAGGCAGTAATGGTGTCCCTTCACATCTGTAATATTTGCTTCCAATGCCATCCATGACTCATCCTGGTGACAATGTGGTTGTTCAAACCCAAACTGAGGTCCTGAAGCCAGGGAAATCACAGAAGTTGCATCAGAAAGGACACCCAGGTATGTGCAGTCTCAGAGTTGCTGCACTGTACTAGAAGGAGAGGCAGGCAGGCTGCACAGGACTCAGGAGCTGCAGCACAAAACAACAAAATGGGAGCAAGTTAGCACCAAGAGGTAGCAATCATCAGCTCTTGTAGCTGGCTGGATAATCAGAGGTAACTCTTTATCTGGAAGAACTTAGTAAATATTTGATTTTGAAGCACTGTTGACTCCCTGAGCGTGGCGGTCTTGGGAAGTGTTGCATGTGCTTTTTGCCATGGGTTCTGGATTTGTAAACATCTGTAAATAACTGAAGGCACAAACCTGAGTCACCACTTAGCCACATTACAAATTTTAGATTTAACATTTTAATTTAGGAAACCCACAGGGTTATTGTGGATTTTATGCAGTGTAAATGCTTCTTTTACTATGTACTTGCCTGGGAACAGAAGTTGTCAACACAAAAAAGCTAGAAAGCCGTGTTTAATTTTTGTTCCTCCTATTCTTGTAATTCTCTTTTTTGTTTATAAAGTCTTCCACTAATGTATTTTATTTGGAAGCTTAATAACTGAGACAGCACAGTGGGAAAAAGTCTTTAACTAGAGGCTTCTGAGAGGCAGAACAAAGTAGCAGAAGGATGAATATCAGTCTTTCTCGACTGGAAGCAAATAAAACCCTGGTGACAGTCTCTGCCACTGCTCTGCCACTCGTGGAAGCAAGAATAGTCCTTAACAAAGTACATGTTTTTGTTGAAAATGTAAAAGGCAAAATACTGAGCATAGTGCATAATATGTCAGTGATTCACCTTCTTCTTTCATGTATGTATTCTTTTTTCCATACTGCTGCTCTTCTCACTTTCCCCCCACCCAATACTCCTTAGGCTTTGAACCCTCATTTACTCAAACTGACAAATTCCTACAAAGAAGAAGCCTTTATCCAGGACTATTTTACTAACCACAAGGAAAACTAAATCTAGGTACCTGAATTAAAACATAGCATTGATTTCTGTATAAAATGAAAAACTGGACTTTTCCTTTATGTTCTTGCTGCTGCAAATCACGGGTGCACCTGGAATACAGCCAGGTGAAATACAGGTTGCAAGGGACACCTGGAGGTGAGCTCATCCCAACACCTGCTCAGAACAGGTTCAGGTATGTCACATTGCTCAGTGCCTTGTTCCTGTCAAATTTGGAATGTCCCCAAGGATGAAAATCACACATCCTCTCTGGAGCCCTGTCCCAGAGCCCTTCTCCCTCATCGTTGGAGAAGTAATTTCTCCGGGTATCTAACCCTAACTCCTCTTGTTACAATTTGTGTCCTTGCATTTTGTCCTTCACCTGCTGCTCCTCCAGGATGACTCTGTGTCCATTTTCCCTCAGCTTTTCTCTGGTTAACTGTAGGCAGCAATGCCATCCCACCCTTTACTCTTTCCTCTCCAGGATGAAGATGCTTCTTTGCCTTCCTCATACACCACATGGCCCAGTCCCCCAGCAGCTTGGTGGCCCTGCACCTCCAAGGCTGGGTCCAGCCCTGTGGGTCCCCTACCAGCAAGGCCAGAAGTGGCCGTGGCAATCCACATGTAATAAATGTAATTGATTCATGCTAACTAAATTGTAACTACTTGAAAAGTTGTTATTATTAGAAGCAATCAAAAAAATCAGTGTTACAAGGCAGATGTAGCCCTTTACAGATGTTACATGTTAAAATTGAGGTACAGGATGTAGTTTGGAAGATAGGTGGTGTCTCAAGACTAAAACAGCCTTGAGATGGACAAAATTCGAACAACTTTAGGCATTGGGCCTAAAAACCAGTAAATATAAGACTAATTAGTAGACTTACATAACACAACACTTAGTACGCACACGCAAACCTGGAAGGTTATCCAGAGGACAACGAGGAAGAGGAGAAGCCTTAGCCAAAAGACCACCAAAAGAAGACTGGAGACCCCCTAACAACAAGTGAAGGGTGTGCCGTGAAGAATAGCGATGTAAAGTCAGAAAAATCGGAAATAGGAGGAAACTTACGGGAAACCTTAATGAATATGTATAAGCATACAGTATATAAGTTTAGCTTGAAGTGCTTTGTTTTGTACGTGAGGCAGGGTGGGGAACCCCCTCTGTACCCCAGTCTTTTTTGTATGTGAGGTGGGATGATAAGCCCCCTCTGTACCCCGGCTGGTTTTGCTTATGCTTTAATCATACTTAATTACTGGCAGATTATATATATAAATTGTAATTTTTTGCTAAATTATATTCTTTTACTAAACTGTATTCTTTTATACCAAATTACTATACCATTTATTAAGTTGTATTCATTTTTAATTAAACTGCCATTAACCCAAGGCACCTAGTTGTCAAAATTCTAATTTCATTTATAACACAGGTGTGGTCCCAGGAGCGCTGGAGAGAGGGAAGGATCCCCTCCCTCGGGCTGCAGCTGCCGCTGCAGGGCTCCGCACGGGCTGTATGAGGATGTTTTCCTAGGGACGCGGTGCTGCCGCAGCCCGAGGGTCGGAGGGCAGGCTCTGCAGGGCCGCTTTCCGTGCGTGTGGCACCCCGTCCGTGCTGGAGCACAGCGCTGGACTTTGCCGAGCTCAGGCAATAGGTGGCACTGATGGACGATGTCGTTTGCGCTGTCCCCGAGAAAACGTCACTGCGGAAGGGAAAGAGGCGGAGGAGAAGCCGGGATCGTGTCCTCACTCGCAGAGCGGCCGGGCGAGGACGAGCAGACAGACATGTGGCGGGAGATCCTTCCGAACGCACGGTGAGACCTCCTCGGCAAGGGGAGGAGGCGCTCCGGACTGGGCTCGGGGGGATGGCAGAAAGCCCCGGGAGGGTCCCAGGGTCATCGGAGAGAGAGGGAGCAGGCAGCTGAGTTCCCCTGAGCATGAGTGCGGAGGAGGTGTTGAAGGGCTACGCCTTGTTTTGTGTCGCTCAGAGAGCTGCTTGTGGTACAGCTTTGTGAGCAGCGCGGGGTTTGTGCCGCTGCCGTGATCCAGCTTTCACAGCTGTGCTCACCGACCTCCAGGATGTAAGTGCAGGGGAATGTTCCTACCTGTTGCATAAGCTGTTTGTTCTTAGGAGCCCTGTTCTTCCATGCCTGGAAGTCATTTAAGGAAATGAAATCACGCGTAGGCTGTCTCAGCAAGTGTTACCGAATTGCCTTGGAGGCTACTGGGATATCCCATTCAGGCTCCAGGTTCTGCACTTCAGACAGCAGAGGGAAACAATTCTAGGTGATAGCAAACACCCAGTGGACTTGGTTTTTCATGGATTAGCAAATTTTTTTCTTTTTTTCTGGCATTTGTATTGCTTTGTTTTCTCAAACTAATTGTTTGAGACAATTGTTGTACCCAAGAGCTCCCTCCTGTAGCTGCGTTCCACAAGGCAGAGTAACACGGCTTGCTTCTGTTGCCAGGTTTCAGATTGTGCTTTTGTGCCAGAAAAAGGTTTAAAGGGAACCGAGGAGGATACTATCTTTTTCTAGCAAGCAGGGGAGAACTAGGGGCTTGATATCCAGTCAGGAGTAGCTAGAAGTGTCAAAGGTACAGCAGCTCATTAAACTCTGAGCAGGGAAGGGTCCCACAAGCTTCTGCTGGTGCCAGCCCGGCAGCACCACCAGCACCATGTGGCAGGCAGCAGAGTAGCCCTGGAGTTCAGAATTGCCCTGCTGAGGCTGTGCACCTATTGCAACACAGCAGTCACAGTAAACGATTTTTTTGGCTGAAGTTACAGCCAAATAAA
This sequence comes from Pseudopodoces humilis, assembly GCF_049639895.1. NCBI lineage: Eukaryota > Metazoa > Chordata > Aves > Passeriformes > Paridae > Pseudopodoces > Pseudopodoces humilis. The sequence goes on along the minus strand of NC_142202.1, from coordinate 37,211,827 downwards.
GATTTTTTTTTTTCTTTTCTTTCTTTTTTTTTTTTTTTTGGCTGAAGCTGCTCACATGGTGAAACACTGCAAGGACACCTATGCAGTTGTTTACTGCCTTTTATCTAAATTGTGCTGAAGGAGGGAATATTATGGAAACAAATTGTCTAGCACAAAACACTGTCTCTTTGTACCGAGGCAGTGCTTTGTGAACCCTTCTCTGCCCATCCTATCCAAAGAGTAGGAAAAATAATGGCAGATGTTGCCAGGTGGCTAAACAGCTTGTGATCACATCCCTGGGCAATGAGTGGTGCTGGCAGGGCACATTCTTTGCACCATCCGCAAGGGTTGGAATGGAACAACACTAGCAGACTGTAAGGATCTTTCTGTTTTTTCCCCTTTTGTAGGGAGAGCATCTTGTCCCAGATCAGGTGAGTGGAAGAGCTGTTCTGTGCTGCGGTCTCCTCTTTTGGTTAGTGCCCTGATTCCCCGGTCATAGCATCATCCCTTCTGTACTCTGGATGACAACAGCAACAAAATCTCCTCTCGCAGGCCCCTTGCAACCCCCTGCAGGAGCCCCAGGCACCTCCTACTAATTCCTAAGGGAAGCTAGAGAGCTTGAAACACAAGTAAGAAGCATGGGAATGTACACTACATTTAGGGCTGCATGTCTGTCAACTCCAGTTCTGGTAACTTAGTTCCCACACCTCAAGTCTGGGACCTTGCTGTTTAGAACAGAAGCAGGGGCACGAGCAGACACTCCTTGCTTGACAGCTATGGGGGAGAGCCAGGATTGCCGTAAGAGATGATTGAATCTGTAGGGGAGCTAGGTACAAAGTACTGGCAAGAGGAGCATGTCCTGCACATCCAGCATGTCTGGCTCTCTTCAGCAGCTGAAGATTTTTGTCTCTCCTCCTGCTACTCATCCCACTCTGCCCATGCAGCTTTTATTCCTGGACAAGTCCAGCTGCTCCTGTCATATTCACTGCAGTACCTGCCTCAAAGTAGATTGACCCTTATCCCGTATGTTGAACTTTGTCCCCCTGGGCATCCTAGTTCACAAGGAAAGGGACAAGGAAGACTTATGATCAGCAAGTCCTGATCAGCAAGGACTTGAGACCACTAAGGAGCCTTGTTAGATAGAACTGTGCCCCAAATCTTACCTGTGATCTTCAAAACTAAAAGAAATGCCCAGTCCCTGGTGACTGCCTGTGATTTGTGGGCATTTGTCCCTGCTTTGTCCCAATGGATGTGCAAACAAGTCTCAGCATAAGTCCCTTTGACACTGCTCCTGTTGAACACAGGCAATTTTGTGCCTCCCCAGGTCTTTTGAATATTCTCAGAAGAATGCAGCCCTGGTCTCTGTGGCTGCCCTGGGGCTTGGAGGGATGCTGCTTTACTGGCTCAGATCTGGACGCAAGATCAAGACTATAGACATGGGTGATGGCTGGTGGGGCGCAGGCGAAAGGCCCCTCAAAGGGAAGGAAGATGCAAGCATCCGTCCCTTCAGGATTGAAACATCTGACAAAGAAATCGAGGTACTGCTGTCTGGGGGATAAGGAGGGGCAGAAAGCTGCAAGGGGGAGGCAGTCCATCACCCACCTCACTGCTTCGAGGTGATGCCTTGGAGGTGACAGCAGGGCACTTCCATGTGCCAGGGCAGTGACCCAGCTCCATTAGATGATGCTCTGACTCACCATTCTTTATGAAAGGGATTTGATCTCCGGTCCACTGCAATGTCCCTTAAAGACTTTCTGAGACAACAGCCCCTCCGTGCAAGCTGGGGCTTTTCATGCAGAAAGGCCATGCTTTGAGCTGCAGACTTTGACAGTGGGTCTGTGGATGCTGAAGCAGGGCAGGAGGGCATTGGGACATCAGTGGCACCAGTAGGGCAGGACTGAGGGGCTTCCAAAGAGGAAAGGGCTGTAAGGCTGAAGAGGGATGGCATCTTGACTGAGTCATAGCTCCTCCCTCCTTGCATGCCTGTCTCTATCTGACCAAGTAGCAACCAGCAGCTCAAGGTGAGATTCATATTCTCCCATCCAGCAGTGCTGCCAAGCTCCCAGCACAAAAACGCTGGAGTTAGCAGCAAGCCAGAAGTAGGAGCCAGTACTCTTGGATGCCCACGGGGAACTTGTAACCTGTAGATGATTGTATTTGCCATATAAACAATTCAGGCGGTCATGTAGAGTATGGCACTTCTTCAGGAGGGCTTGTGGTGTCCCAGACAGCAATACAAAAGGCAGCAGAGCCAGGAGAGCCTGTCTGTGCCTGCCAGGGAACATGCCAGCAGCTGGCCAGCCTGGCAAGAAGGGCTCCCTTCCACAGGATCTGCACCGGCGCCTGGATCAGTTCCGCTTCACACCGCACGTGGAAGGAGCCGCCTTCCACTACGGCTTCAACTCCAGCTACCTGCGGAAGGTGGTGGCCTACTGGAGGAATCAGTTTGACTGGCGCAAGCAAGTGGAAGAGCTGAACAAATACCCCCACTTCCACACCACCATTGAAGGTGAGAGGGCTTCTGTGGCTTGAACAGGTCTCAATCAGAAATGCGCAGCGAGAAGTGGGAGATGTAAGGAGTGACAATATTTGAGTGACAAGTCACTATGCATAACAGCTTAGTGAAATATAACTAGTGGATGCTCTATTATTAATAACCTTATAGGGACTAAGACCATTACACAGTGGCAATAAGATTAGGTCTGCTTCAGGATGGGCTTCATCTGGTTCTGAACCCATGCTAACTAATGATGAGGTGCTCTTCAGTGATTGCCTTGAAGCCACCATTGAAAACTGCGAAGTTTAGCCAGACTGAGGCTGGAATATCCAGCCAACAATATCCCAAACACCCAGTAGTTTAGCCAGGTGAGCTTAGCCAGACTTTGCATAAATGATCTCTACATTAGGTTAGCCAGACTTTACATAAGTGATCTCTAGGTTAGACTTATATCATGGTTCTATCTAACATTTTCACGTTTCTCTTTTAGCTACTGGTTTCTCTTTTAAACACTGTATTGTTTTTGCATGTATCTTACCCACATTATGCTATTCATTCAAGTGCAGCTTTACTTATGTACTCTGAGACCAGTTTCTCAGGAAATGGACACTAATCTCCAGTGACCCAAATATCTGGCTGGGGTCAATATCTCTCTCTGTATGTAAAAGATGAGACAACAGGTAACTATGCCAGGAATCCCCTTTCAGCCTTCTCACAGTGGGCTGGTTGTGGAAATTCTGCTCCAGATGCTAATTACAGTTTTGCTGCCCTCCTTCTACAGAATGCAGAACAGAAACTGTGATGGTCCCAGAGCTTTAATTTTTCTTTCTTGGATGTGTGGCAGGGATTGATATCCATTTTATCCATGTGAAGCCATCCTACGTTCCTCATGGTCGAGCTGTTCAACCTCTGCTGATGGTCCATGGCTGGCCCGGCTCCTTCTATGAGTTCTACAAGATCATCCCTCTGCTCACAGAGCCAGCCAAGCACAGCCTGAATGAGGGTGATGTAGTGTTTGAGGTCATCTGCCCCTCTATCCCAGGATATGGCTTTTCAGAGGCCCCTCACCAGAGAGGTAAGCAATGAAAAGGCTCTGTTGGAACTGCAGTTTTTGGAGTAAAACCTCAGCCATCCCTGGCAGCCCTGGGCACTGCAGTTTGTGAGTGCAGATGCCTGGCTCTTCACTAAGGCCCATATGGCTGAGGTTCTGTGGAGATTTGCAACACAATGGTAACTGGAATTCAGGTCTGAATTCACTTTCCACTGAATTTCTTTCATCTTGTGTTCACTTTCTTTCCAAGGAGTGAGGCAGAGCAGCACTGGACACTCTCCCTTCCCATAGCTCCACACACACATGCCTCAGTCAGGTCATAATTTTTGGCCAGGGAAGGAACACCAGGACAAACAGGTCTCCTGTGTTTCAATTTACCTACAGAGTTTGACTCCATAGCAACTGCTCGGATATTTCATAAGCTGATGAACAGATTGGGCTTCAAGGAATACTACCTACAGGGAGGAGACTGGGGATCTCGTATTACTACAAACATGGCCCAGATGCTGCCACAGTAAGTAGCAAGGGAAATCAGTGCAGAAAAGCTGCCTCCAATTCCTACCCTACTTTCTGGCTCCCTAATCCTACCTCCTGTTTGCCCAGCTTCTTATCCCCTTCTGCTTTGTTTCTTTCAGGGACAACCCCATCCTGCATATTCAATTGCATTCATATGCTTTGTATTGAATTTTTTATTTTTTAATCATGATGAACCTGAAGGGCTTTGTGTGTTTGATTCAGTCTAGTGTTTATCTCACAACTGCAGTCAGACTTGTTTTCTAGAAAACGTGGGGACAGAAAATTGCTTGATTTAACCCTCTGTTCCTCAACTTACTTTTAGATCTGTGAAAGGGCTTCATCTGAATCTTGTTTTCATCGCCAGACAAAGTTTGGGAAAGTTGATTAGTACAGTGCTTGGGGCTTACGTACCATGGCTTGTAGGCTTGAGTAAGGAAGATGCTCGACGTTTCTACCCTTTCATGCAGAAGAACGTATATGACGTCCTGCGAGAGTCTGGATACTTACACATCCAAGCCACCAAACCAGACACTGCAGGTAAAGTGCCTTCTCTGTATCCTTGTGAACATGGTAAGCACTTGTGGTACATTAAAACAAAGTCCAGCCAAATTTGAGAAGCAAGGAGTTCTGGTGAGCTCTGATGACTGAGTACAAGACCTGTGTGGGCAATGAGTTCATGGAGAGGAGAACGGTGTAAAATCAAGTTAAAAGGAATCACTCAAAAACAGATGGAGATTTCAAGTATAAATTTTCAAGGTCTTTTAAATAGCATGCCAGTCGTATTGGGAATGAACCCCTTTCCAAAGAGTCTCTCCAAAGTAAAACAGAGGGTCCTGAAATTGAAGCTTCAAGAAGTAAATGGGGCTGAAAACAAGAAAAATATCAAAAGTGAGGAGGTGCAATGTGAAAGCTGCAGAAAGGTAGACAAAGCTCAAACACCTGAAAAGGCAGAATGCTGATGTCCTGGTGCCAGTGGATAAGGACTATGAGGACAGATATGGCCATTTCACAATGCTTAAAGGAACTCTTTGCATCAGTCCCCACTAGAGAGGATTCTGGGATATTGCTTTATTGAAATTATCCCTCATCAGGAAAGGCAGCAGAGCTGTCTCAGACTGGTGTCAGATTTGGAGACCAGAGAAGAAACAGCCCCCCATCCCAGCAATTCACCAAAGGAGAAGAAGAAGCAGCTCAAACTGGAATGTCAGTGAATGCCTAGACTATTGCTTTAAGTGACCACAAACCCAAAGAAATAAAAGGAGACAAACAATATACCAGGTGGGAGGGAGTTATGGTGGTTGTGGTGTTTCTGGTTGCTTGGGTGTTTTTAATGGCCAAAAAGTGAAGGTATCCACAGAAAAAATGAAGATTAGTATGTCTAGTCTCTGATCAGGAATTGGACAGAATTGTTTAAACAAAGAGAACTGATTTACACAGGATAATATCACAGGGAAAATCATGCTTCAAGAATCAGAGCTCTGGCAGAATCAGCTGTAGATCCACAAATGTAACTTATATAATTTCCAAAAATATTTTGTTGAGACTCCTCCCCTAGTGCTCTTAAGAAATTGAACTGCCTTAAGAAAAGGACTAAAAATAGTTCACATGAGAATCCAAGCACAGGAGTAAATCAGCAAGTTCCAGGGGAGAGAGAGAATCACAAAAATCTGTGCTGACACCTATACCCTTCAACAGGATCCTAACTTCTCTAAAAATAAAAGTTAATAATTAGATGTAAAACTGACAGCTATCCAAGCTTTGGTTTATAAGTGACTGGTTGATAAAACTGGCCAATAAAAACTGATATCAACAAAGTTCAAAGCAGTTTAAGTGGAGGAAGAAAATCACAGTGGGTTCAAGTTTGGCTGCTGCTATATGAGGATCAATGAGTCAAGGGCAGTGCTCTCAAAAAATCATCTGGATGAAAGATTAAGACAATTTTTCAAACTCTAAAATAAAATTAAAAGAAAAAACACAGAATCCACGATATTCATGATATTCTGAATCTGTTGCATTCCTGTTAGCCCTGTTTCATAAATATATTTTAGAATCAGAAGAATACATCCCATCCTAAGCAGGACAGTGCTTCCAAATATTTTATCTGAAATTTCTTTTCAGAGTGTAATCTTTTTACATCTGAATTTTCTCCTTCTGCCACACATCACCAGGAAGCCAACATGACTTCCTTAGCTCTCAGCTTCTTTTATATAGGAATTATCTGAATCTGTAGTGCCCTCAGTTACAGCTGGAATTCCTTTGCAGGGAATTTGTCACAAAGTACTATAAGGGATAGATAAATACAGACTCTTTACTAAATTCTCTAGAAAATTCTGAATACTTAATGAAAGTCCAGTTTAACTTGCACTAAAGTCCTGTAATGCCAGGCAACTGCAACAGCTCTTCTTTTCTCCTCCACAATTAGGTTGTGGACTGAATGACTCTCCAGTAGGGCTTGCTGCATATATCTTGGAGAAATTCTCAACCTGGACAGACAAATCATTTCTGTATAAAGATGATGGAGGTTTGGAAAGGTAAGAAAACAGATGTTATCCCGTGAGAAGTCTCATTAAAAAAATGACTGGTGGGAACTAATACGAAAATACAGGTAAAATACTGGCCCATCAAAGCTGAAATTTAAGAATGAAAGGCTGACATGACAAGCAGTAATTTAAACTTAAAGCAGACTGCCTGCACACTACTGCTTCAGCACCAGGTGGTTTTGCTCTGGACACATAGGTGCCACTTAATTTGCTGCTTGAAAACAGGTGGAGATGATGAGGGACAGCAATTCTTCAGGGCATGAGCCCGGTACAGAGCACTGAGCAACAGTTTCCAGTTAAATTTCTTCCTCTCTCTCTCAACAGCAAATACTCTCTTGATGAGCTTTTGACCAATGTGATGATTTATTGGGTGACATCCTCCATTGTGTCCTCAATGCGATACTACAAGGAAAACTTTTCCAAGGACCCTGATCTAAGTGCTCATAACAGGTAATTATGCAGCAAGTTGCAAGGCAGATTTGCAAATGAGGTTGAAACATTTGCCTGCATCAACAGTCAGATAATTTACAACAGCAAATATAATTAGTTCTGAGAAAAATAAAAGTCCAGATTCTTACTTGCTTTGGATAAATATAGTTAAGGGTTACTTTTCTTTTGAACCTGTAATGCACACAAGATGGCTTGCAGTCAAGACAATGCAAAAGACTTATCAAAGCACCAAGCACAGACTGATGTTCAAAATACAAGTCTATAGACTTATTCACCAAACAAATGTGACTTATAGCTCAGTTCAGTAAAAAAAACTCAGAAGATCATGGGCACAGCTAAGAGAGAAGTTTAAACTGAATTAGGAAGGCTATTGCTTGCTGGAGGATAAGCTAAGAACTACAAGAGTTAAGCACAAACCTGGATCAGCAATTTAATAAGAGAGGAGTACTTGAAACCCAGCACCTCATGACAGCTGGTACATTAAGAAGATTCTAAGAGAGGCTGACCACAAAATGTTGCTGAGCAGACTTCTCCAAGTGATCATCTAAACAAATGGGGGAGTCTTTTTTTTTGTGGACTGAACCATTAGTCTGAGGATTACTCCTCAGAGAGTAATTTGTTATGCATTTGGTACCAAATTCTAAAGCAAACAGGAGCTAGCTCATTTCTTGAAGAGGTGTGGTATCTTGCCATGTGGCATAATACTTCAGCTTTTATAAGTTGAGGTCAAAGATGGGAAACATTTCAAGACCAACATGTATGCAAAGTTGGCTCTACTTTACACCTCTACAGGTATAATCTTAAACTCTAAATAGAAATGAAGCTCTTCTGCAGAGTGCAGACCAAGAGGTACACTGCACAAAGTGGGAAAACTTCTCTAGCTGAATGTGTTACCAGAGACAGACATTTTCATAGACTGCCCCAGCACTTGTTTCATCAATGCAATTAACTCATGTCTTCTAGGGTTGGAGTATATGTTCCCACAGGCATTGCAGCTTTCCCTCAGGAGATTGTACACATACCACGTGTCTGGGCAAAGGATGTCTACAAGAACATCATCAGTTACTCTTACATGCCACGTGGAGGGCATTTTGCTGCCTTTGAGGAACCAAGGCTCCTGGCACAAGACATCATGCAGTTTGTCCGAAAAGTGGAACAGCTGTGAGCCTCCAGTTGAAATTCATGCATAGAATGGAAGCAAGTTGTTCTACCAATGGCAGAACATTTACACCGGATTTGTTTAATCCCTCGAAATATCACATATAGAAACCAGCATTTTATTTTGATAATAATTACAATACTGATTTTTCTAAATCCAATTCTACATTTACATTAAAAAGAACCCCAAAAAAACATCTTGTGTTCTTTTGTTCCCAGCACCGTATCATTGCTGCATTCATAGTTCAAGTATAACAGAATATGTAAACAGTTTATTGCAGTAACAATTGCACTTATCTGAGGGAGAGACATGAAAGGAACTGGTCAAGGCTTTTGTTTAAAAGCTTCTTGAAACACTTGGGCACCCGCATTCTTAAATATGTGTTACAAGCAGCCTTGGTGGAAGCAAAAGGGTTTTGATCTCCTGAGCATAAACACTCCTGCATTCAAGTTGTATTTTCGTCAAGAGACCCGAGATTTCATATTCAAGTAGGCAGCTGCACATAAGGCAGCTTTCTTCACTCTAAGTTTTTCCCTAGAACAAGCTTAAGAGGCAGCTACTGCATATTGTAAACATATTAGTGGATACTACAGCAGAGAGAGCACTCTAGTGTTCAAGCTCAAAAACATCAAATTAAGTTCCTACTACTTCTATCATCATTCCATTCCAAAGGTCAAAAAATGCACCAAGTGTAGAGGGTTACTTCAACCTTTATCCTCTTCAGCAAAGGATTTTCACCATCCCACTGTGCATTTTTGACTAGTAACAGCAAGTAGTCTCATGACCAGTAGGCTCACATTTCTCTTCAAATGGGATAGTTATTTGAAGCTGCTGAAAGCTCATTACAGCATACATAACTGCCCAACTGAGGACAGCTCCAGCACATGTCTAGTTCTAACACAGTGCTCTCAGAGCTTCTCTCCCTGTCCTGAAGCAGACACCAGCCCAGAAAAACAGGCTCAAGTTCTGTTTCTAAGTGATACAATCTGACTAAGAACAGGAACTTGGAAAGTAAAGATAGTGCTAAACTTGATCACATTCCCCTGACTTCTACACATTTCAGAAACATTTAAGTCTAAGTTTCTTCCTCAAGTGGGAATAACCTTTCATTATTGGGGCAGCACTCTTTAACTTTCTCTGAAGAGGCTTAGCAAAGAAATTGCTTATAATCTACTTATACTTTTAATATATATAATTATACTTTTAATATAACTGCTTATAATATAGTTTTAATCTTATATCTAACCAATTGCCAGGGCTGTTAGGCAAAGATCAGTAAAAAAAAAAAAAAAAAGTTGCTTATCACTACCCTGCCTTCACAGTACCGGTCTCTTTCAATCTCCAGGACAGCACTAACTACAAGATTTTTCAGTTGATAGAAAATTTTTGGAAGTTTTGGAATGTTAAAGAACAGAAAGTGAGTTATGGGGAAGTGTAATTTTATCAAGTAGATGGGCAAGCACTTGGGTACTCAAGAGCGGCCCACACCACAACTGCTGAGGCCAGGTTGCTGGGTGGGGGGCCCCTGGAAGCAGCTCCACGGCAGCCGTGGCAGGCTCCAGCCCTTTGCCGAGAAGCTGCCTTCATCCTCCCATATTCTTTACTAGCTGGAAACAAATACCTCTTCTGCAACAATATTACTTCTGTGTCCCGCTTCAGTTATGCCCTTTGGTTTTCTTGTTATGGGGAGCTTTTTAAGGACTGCAGAAGGTTTTCTTCCCCGACTTATTTTGCGGGAAGCAACTTTACCTAAGATAGCCTATGGGTAACACAGCAAAAGCAGGGTCAGAAAATGGTCATATTAAAACTCAGGAGGAGATTGTATGCATCCAGCATTTACCAGTTCAGCAAGCACACAGCAAGGGAGTTTTATTCCCAACACATTAATTCATTCCATGCCACAGATCAGGTCCCTAAAGAATCTCTGGACCTGTGTGCAACTGTGCTTTAAAATGGATTTGCCTTCAACAACAACTAAGGAAATAAGGAGAATAGATGAGCACAGCAAGCTACAGGAAGGCAGCAGACACCATGAAGAAAAATACATTCAGACAGACATGGTTCAAAAAGACATGGTTACATTTGCTAAAATTAACACCTGAAAAAACCCAGTAATGAATATTCCAACTAAATTTCTACAGAAACAACTCATTCACTAAAGCCTTTGAGGGTCACTGGTGCTTGGAACCAGATATAGTCCTCCCAAGCAGATGCCATGTGCTGTTGAGGTGAGGCACTAACACGGAGGTCTCCATCACAGGACACCTTAACAGTCAGCTTCCTCCCTCGGGTCGGCACTCGGTAGTTGAGCTTGGGCCGGAACCACTCAACACCACAGTCACGGTGTCCCTGGACCAGGACAAGAGTGCCTGTGATAGGGAGAGCCTTAAGTTCACTGAAGACATCAGCAACAAACAGTCGGTGGAAGAGCTGGCGAACACAGGGCGCAGTCTGGAGGCTCTCTTCAGCCGCTCCCTCGCAGAACCCCTCCAAGTTCAGCTCATAAAGCTCCTTGGGGTTCATGACATTGCCTCCAAGTAGGAAAAGAACTCGAGGAACCAGCGTCAGACTAAATATGACTTCCAGGTGTTGGAACAATCCCTCCAGCTCCATCAGCAGCTGCTGGCACTTTCTGCTTGCCAGGCCCAGGGAGAGTGGTTTGTCAGTTCCATCTCCATCCTGGAAAACAAAAACTCAGATTAGTACATTTCATTATGAACATGTATTTGTTATAATATACTCTGCAGAAAGCATGGCCCATCCCGGAGAGTCAAGGAACAAGAGTTCATTTTGAGAGCTACAGGTACCCACCTCATACAGATACACATTTCTCTCCACATCAGGAGATGCAAGAGCAGTGCAAAAATAAAATCCATAGCTAGCCAGTTTGAATCTTAATCACACTACTGATGAATTCCAACAGGAATTAGAAGGCCTTCTTTCAAAGATCAGCATCACGCTGAAATCACATCATAGTATTTTTTTTTTTTTTTGCTTAGAGGTTTTCGTGTAACAAACGAAGCAGTGACACGCTTTGAGCAGAAAGTCGGAAACAATCAAGTAAGAGTAATTTGCCGACACCTTTACCCTGAACTTAATGATGCCTTTGCCTTATTTTTAAAAGAACAGGTAACACTTCGGGATACAGCCACAAGCGCTTTACTTTAAAAGCGGCGACACGTTGCAGCGCGAGTCACCAAACGAGAACGCGAGCTCGCAAGCAAAACTCAAACGCCACAGCCCCTCTAATCCCCCAGCCCAGGGGCCACCTCCGAGCACGGGGATGTCCCCGCGGCCGCCGCCACTCACCTGGGCCGCCCGCCGACAGAAGTAGGAGAGCTGCTCGTAGGGGAGCGGGAGCTGGTTCCGCTGGTGCAGGACGTGCTTCAGGAGCTCGCAGGCGAAGCGGTAGCCGCTGCCTCGGCACACAGCTCTCGAGAACGCCACGGCCACCGCGGGGCTGCCCAGCACCGACCTGTCTTCCTGTGGCTTCATCCTTCCACTGCCAAGATCCAGAGCCGCCAGCACCTGCGAAAAGGAAGCAGAAATGCGCTTCCCCAACGGCCGCCGCGGGTTTAAATGCCGCTGCCGCGGAGCCTCACGGGAGTGGCGCACGGGCCGCGCCGCACGCCCTCCGGCGGTGGAAGAACGCTGCGATTGGTGGGCGGGCGGGGAGGCGGAGTCTCAGTGTAGCCCCGCCCCTCTGCTCCATCTCCAGATCCCGACCCGAGGCCGCCCGGCTGATGCCGTGGCGGGAGCTGCGGCTGCTTCTTGCAGGGCTGTCCGCGGAGTGCCACAGGAAGCGGCTCCACTGTCCTCCGCCCCGCTGCCGGCAGCCTTGGCGGCTCCGGTGTCCTGCCGTGGGGAGGCGGAGGAGGCGGGGAGCGTGCAGGGAGTGCTGTGTTTGGAAACATTGTGCCCGCCACCCCATTGGGTGCCGCCTACAGCACACGGCGGGTGGAGGGCGGGACGGCAGGAGAAGCCGCTCCGAGGCAGCTTTACGGAAACCGCGGCCACCTGTCTTTTGTACACAAACACAAATGTACACTTTTGTACTCAAACACAAATGCCTCCCCCGGGCATGCCGAGGGGAAAGAGAAGGCGCAGTGGCCGTGGAACTGGAGACTAGGAATACATTTAGTGAGGGGATGCGGCTCATAGTTAGAGGATCTTTCGCTGTTCCGGCCGCCCCCCAGGCTGGATGGTAAATGTCTCCTTTGGGGTCGCTCTCTATCGGGCTGCTGCTTCTGCGTAGTCATGAGATACCTCCAATGCCAAAACAGCTTCGAAAGTGCCCCAGTTTCCCGAAGCCAGTCTGACTGATCGTTCGATGTCAATAACCAGGGAACACGGGGCTGTAAACTGCAAAGGGGTAACCCACGGGAGTCCGCAGATCCCGGGGAACGGCGGCATCTCGCGCGTCGTCGGCCGCGGCCGACAGGCGGCGCCCTCTCCATCGGACTCCAACTCCCATCAGCCTCCGCGGATGGAACCCGTACGGGAGCGAGGTGGTCGCGCCGCAGGGCACGCCGGGAGGTGTAGTTTCGAGCGGGAGGCGCGCGGTGCGTTCTCGGCGTTGTAGGCGGGCGGGACTCGCTTTCCCGGGGCGCCGCGCGGCGGTCGGTGACGCCGGGGCCGTAGCCGGGCCGGCGGGGCCGGGCAGGGGAGCGGAGTGGGCTCTGCAGCGGGGCGGCGGGGCCGCGGTGTCCGCCATGGACTCGCGGGTGTCGGAGTTGTTCGGGGGCTGCTGCCGGCCGGCGGGCGGCGGGGCAGGCGGAGCGCTGCGCGGGCGCGGGGGGGCCGCGCCTAGCGGTGGCGGTGGCTCGAAGACGAAGAAGAAGAACGGGCGGAGCCGCGGAGGGAAGGCCAACAATCCCCCGTACCTGCCGCCCGAGGTGAGCTGCGGCGGCCGCCGCGTCCTGTCAGCCTGGGAGGGAGTGGGGCCAGGCCCGGGGGCACGGGGCGCCGCCACTGAGGGGCGGGAGGGGCCGGAGGGTCGGTGCCCTCCCCAGAGCGGGTCGGTACCACGGTCGGATCCCGCAGGTTGGGTGGCGGGTCTGGCTGGAGGTGCTGGCACGGGGCGTTCTGGCGTCGGGCGGACAGCAGCCGTAGGAGCCCCGGGAGCCGTGTGCCCGCCTGCCCCGGGCTCGCCTCCGGGCCGTGCTCGCGCCCCTGGTGCCAGCGAGTTCCTTGCGGGGTTCACCGGCCCCTGTCCGTGAGTAGCATCGCGCTGCCTGGCGTCTGTCTGTGGGCACTTTGCCGCCTGCCTTCGAAATAGCTTCGAAAATAAAGCTTTGCTCGCCTCGTAATTCCAAACATCCCGTTTGCATCTCTCTCTGCCCGAGAGACGATCTGGTGGGTCTGAGCCCCTTTCCAGCTGCCAAACGGGATCTGGTGACTCCCTTCCCAGCTAATTTGACAGCTGTTTCCCTCCATGGGGCTGCAGATGGTATGGACAGAGGGTGAGGCACTTGTCTCCTGCAGCAGGAAGAAGTGGCATTGGTAGGTACGTGGGTGTGTGCTCAGCTGGGGCAGTTGTCATCGCTCTCATAGAACTGTCACTGTGGGCAGAATCACGTTGGCTTGGCCCCAGTCAGTGAGATTTCTGTAAAATATCTAGTAGCCTGTGCTGGGAGGGAGCAATTCCTCCACAAGGGACTCTTGGGAAGATGGGTAAACAGCGCTTTGCTACTGTTAGATCTTCTCCACGGGCAGGACAGTGCCCTGCAGCCGTAGTTTACTTCTTGCTCCTCTCAGCTGGAGGCTGGACAGTCCCCTGTGGTTTCAGCACAGCTTCCTGTTTCTGGCTACCCTGTGCAGTGTGTGCCCCTGCAAGTCCAGGCTTGTTGCTTTCATAGTCTCAAGTGCCTTGGAGAAGACCCACTCTCTTATTTAAACTACAGTGCAGTAGGTGAATGGGTTTTTCTTAGAACTGGAAAGCTGGTAGATGGCAAGAGAGGAAAACCTGCTACGAGTACCTTTTTCTCACGGCATAGCTCTGCTGCCAGAGAACTGAGCTGACAATTGAGAACTTCTGTTGGCCTTTTGCCACTGTAAGCACCGCTGTGGTTAGGAGCTGTGCTGGAAGGCAAGGAGAGGGCTGTTGCCTCTCCTGACATGCAAATAGGTATCCAGAGGAGAAGGAAGTGCTTACTGTTGCCAGCCCCATTTAATCTGACAGAGTATGTGGCTTCCTGCAGGCTCCAGCCCTTTCTTAGTGGTCCTTATACTTAATCAATGGGAAAAAGTACTTAAATATTGTATATCTAATTGTAAAATAAAATATTCTCTTTGGAAAGCTGGAGCCTGTTTTGGTTGAAGTGAGCTTGATGAGTACCCAGGCCTTTCTGTTACAGCCTCATCTGGCTTCTGCCTTTCCTGAGAAAGTACTTCTGAGCATATATTCCATACAGACAGTCCCAATCGGGTCTGGCTCTCCAGAACTCTCTGGCCAGTGACTAGCTGGCAAAGGAGTCATTACCTTGCTTCTTTATGCCTGTAGTCATTCCTTGTAGAGAGAAGATACATAAAGATGTAGAAGGGAGTCAATGAAAAACTAATTGAGTAAGGGAGAGTATCAATGAGCAGTAGAGGAAGCAGAAGCTTTTGTTCTCCAGCCTGTGTTTCTGTGAACATTGGATGGATGGAAGCTGCTGGATAGGGTGGGAATGGGATGCTGTGGGTGGCATTTTGTGGGTCGTGGATGGGTGAGGGGGGAGGCTTTAAATCATATGCTGGCCTGTGCCTTTTTGAAACTGGAACTCTCTCTGTGTGACTGTTAGGGTGGCCCTACTCTTTACTGTCCAGAAAAAAATCCCCCTCCCCCAGACGGTATAACTCTTGTGCCCCACTCTAGTTTTGTCCTCTGGTGTTCATGATGTGGGATGCCAACAGCACAAACAAACTATAAAAGAAGGAAGTTCTGTTGAGTATAGGAAAGAATGGCAGAAGGCTGGGACCTAACACACTCACTTTCTGCCACTTTCCCTATCTTTGAAATCCTCAGCACCAGCTTCAGAATATATGGGCAGCTGGTGCCTGTAGAAGTCCCTTTGGGCACAGCATCTAACTCTTCTGTCTTATTTCATTCTCTGACCAGGCAGAAGATGGGAACATCGAGTACAAGGTGAGTCTTCTGAGGTTGCAGAAGTTGGTCTTCCTCCCACAGGGTTATTTTGCAGTGAGTAACTTAACCAAAGACTGTATGGGTAACATGGCCAAAGAAAAGACAGAAAAGTGGACACTGCACTAAGGAACTACCATTCATCTTCTGCGTCTCTGTGCCAAGCTTTACCCAGTATGTTTAGCTGGAAAAGTTTGATCTCAGTAGTCATTTTTAGGAATCTCTTCTAGTATATGATGCCTACTGTATTTTTCTTGAGAGAAAGATGCAGATATCCCTGAAAATGATTTACCACTTTCTTGTGCCTGCTCTGTCATTTGCACTTACTGGCTCCTGGATCACAGATTGGTCCCAGAGTGCTGTCTTTAACCATGCAGCAGGCAGGGTACAGGTCCCTTTGTCACGAGGTGGGAAAGTTCCTCTATCATATGTTTGTACCTTTGTGAAACCCCTTCTCACCTGTCCCATGGCTTCTGTTCAGACAGTAATACAGACTGTGCTTTCTAGCAGTGGGTCAGAGTTGGGAGCATTGCTTCATGGAATTGGGCCATGGGATTGCCTCTGCCTCCAGGCTGTGACTAGAACTACCCCTCTGTTAAACAGCTAAAGCTGGTGAACCCCTCGCAATATCGCTTTGAACACCTGGTGACACAGATGAAGTGGCGACTACAGGAGGGCCGAGGTGAGGCTGTCTATCAGATCGGCGTGGAGGACAATGGGCTGCTGGTGGGCCTCTCGGAGGAGGAGATGCGAGCCTCACTCAAGACACTGCGCCGGATGGCAGAGAAGTACGTGCTCCCTTCTGTCTGCAGGGCCCATGAGCATGAGCAGCCTCTGGTAGAGAGGCTCTCTCCCTGGAGTCTCCTGAGCAGCTGCATCCTACAAAGCTCCTGTATGACTGACATTCCATTAGTCCTGAGGCTCTGGAAACATGAGGAAAGTTATAGGGCTTTTGTCTGGAAGCTTGAGGCTCCTTCCCTGCTATCCACAGCCTTCACCCCATTCACTCTGTCAGCTGTTTTCATAGAGGTGTAAGAGCTGCCAAGTACAAGTGTGTCTCACTCCTTCCTTTTGTCTTTGTGGCAGGGTTGGGGCTGACATTACGGTGCTGCGGGAGAGGGAGGTTGATTACGACAGCGATGTTCCAAGGAAGATAACGGAGGTGCTTGTCCGAAAGGTGCCTGACAACCAGCAGGTAGGGACCTGTGGTTTGGCTGTCTTCTCCTGCTAGAGACCTAGAGGCTTCATATGAGCAGCTTCTGTCTAAGATGTGATCGAGGCATGTCAGCATGGGAGATTGTCTGCATCAGAGGTGAAAAGTTATTTTGCTTCCATGGCAGTGGCTCTGATTCAGACCCATGTGCAAATAAGGAAGGATTTAGAGGTTTGCTGCAGCAAATGGCCTTTTTTATGATATCAAAGCCTGATATGTCACATCTCAACTCCAGAGAGCATATCACGACTGCTGGGCAATGGTTTGATTAATGTTTAATCTGAACAAGATTAAACTGCACAGTGTCCCTGATGTAGGGAAGCTCACAGAGCTGCATCTCCAGTGCCCAGTAGTCCTTCTGTGCTCAGCACAACAGTGGTTAAGTTTAATGATTTCTTTGTTCTTTTTCCTGTAGTTCTTAGACCTTCGAGTAGCTGTCCTAGGGAATGTGGACTCGGGGAAGTCAACACTGCTGGGTGTCCTAACACAAGGAGAGCTCGACAATGGGCGGGGCAGAGCACGCCTCAACCTCTTCCGGCATCTCCATGAAATCCAGTCAGGAAGAACATCAAGCATCAGCTTTGAGATCCTCGGCTTCAACAGCAAAGGAGAGGTGAGAGAGTGAGTTGCTGAACTCAGAAAGCTGGAGGAGAATAGGATTAACCTCCTGTTAGAACTGTGAGTGAGGGAAGAGAGGTGGCACAGTTCTGTGTCCCTTAAGCTGAACCTGAGTGTTGGCTGTTCATTTGCAATAGACACTGTTTCTTGCACCCACGGTGGATGATCTCTACTTAGTAATTCTGACATCAAAGTGGATAGATAAGAGCTGGGTTTTCTTTACTTGCCTGCTGGGCCTGCCTCTCTCACCAACTCCTTATCCCTTAGGTGGTAAATTACAGTGACTCCCGGACAGCAGAAGAGATCTGTGAGAGTTCTTCCAAAATGATCACTTTCATTGACCTGGCTGGTCACCACAAGTATCTGAAAACAACCATCTTTGGCCTCACCAGCTACTGCCCAGACTTTGCCATGCTGGTGGTTAGTGCCAACACTGGCATTGGTGAGTGTTTCCCTGCCTGCATGGATTGACTGCAACATGTGAAGAGGAATGGAGAGTGGGGGGAATGGATCCTTGTCAGCTGTGAATGGTTGTCAGAAAAGTTTATTAATTTGTAAGCTTCTACTGATATCTTGTAAGCCACTGCCTATGAGTGCCTGGGAGGGGAGTAAATCTGAGATCCTCTTACCAGCTGTAGACCCCATTAAACTGTACCCTGGACAAAGAGGCTTTATTTGGGATTTGGGGCTGTGTTTCTTGGAGAAGAAAACAGCTTTGACATGTTAGGGCTGCTGAATCCCAAAGTCTTGTAAAAAGGCATCTGGAGTTCTCCCACATCTATCTCTGACATCTTTGTGACTGTTCTCTGGCAAGTTTTGGTGAAAGAGTGAAAACTACTGCATCTTAATGAAGCAAACAGATCAGTCACAAAATTTCTTGGTGTTTTTTATTTTTCTGGACTGATGTTTGGTTTTGTTTAAAATAATAATTGTGCTTCTTCAATGCATGATGAACTAAGCAGTTACAGTGAAATCTCTAGACTGTGCCTGTGGGATAGCCAGGACACACAAGCTATCAGCATAAACAAGCTACAGTGGTGAACTGCTGCTGTACCTACACTCTCACTTGTCTCCCATAGCGGGCACAACACGAGAGCACTTGGGCTTGGCCATGGCCCTCAAGGTCCCCTTCTTCATTGTCATCAGCAAAGTCGACTTGTGTTCAAAAGCCACTGTGGAACGGACAGTGAAGCAGCTAGAGCGGATCCTGAAACAGCCAGGCTGCAACAAGCTCCCCCTGCTTGTGAATTCAGACGACGATGCTGTTACAGCAGCACAACAGTTTGCACAATCTCCCAAGTAAGGGACCATTCCTTTCTTCTGTTGGGAGCAGGCAATTCAGACTGGGCTGCCATGCAGAGCTGGGGAAGGGTGAACACAGGGGAGGTGATTACATCTTGAACATCTCTGCTCCTTGTCAAGTCTCCTACCTTTGCATTCTCCAAGAAGGCATTTTCCCCTCCCAAACTTTTTTCTGGGCTCTGGGAGCAAAGGTTGCATTAGAGTTACTTCTTTATGAGAAAAATGTGTGTTGACAAGGGATTGGTGCCTTGACCAAACATTGAAGCAGGGGTTACTGTGCTAGCCTTCCTGCTTTAGCCACTTACTGGACTGGTGTAGTGTAGTGTAGTATCCATCTTTCTGTGGGTCAGAATCCCAAAAACCTTCTGGAGCTGCACTGTGGCCTTCTGCTTATTTCTGTCTATTTGTGTCTTGACAGCATCACCCCAATCTTCACATTGTCCAGTGTTTCTGGGGAGAACCTGGATCTCTTGAAAGTCTTCCTCAACATCCTCCCTCCACTAACCAACAGTAAAGAGCAGGAAGAATTAATGCAGCAACTTACAGAATTTCAGGTGGGTACGGGTAGTTTGTTTCCAATTCTGATACTGGACTTGTTGCTGTGCCATGGGAGAGACTTTTGGGGAATATGGACACCACAGGTAGAGATGTGGTGAACTCCTGGACTGTTGAGAGACATTAAAAAGGTCCTTGAGAAAAGCCTGATAGGCTGGATGTCTGTCTCAGGGATAATATAATTTCTTTGGCTGCTATTTAAAAGACAGAGGTTTGTTCCTCTAATGGGAAGGTAGTGGGAGCTGGTGAAGCTCTGAAATGGTGTCTGATGAGCAGCAGAGAGATCACCTCCTTCCACACAAGGGGCAGGCTCTTTGTCCTCATTCTGGAGTGCTCTTTCATAGCTGTCTGTCTGAGCATCTCATCCTTGTTGCCTTGCTGCAGGTCGATGAAATTTATACAGTGCCAGAGGTGGGGACTGTTGTGGGAGGAACTTTGTCAAGGTAAGTGAGCCTAGGCAGATACGTGTGGATGTGAATGGTTGCTGGAGTTCCCTCTAGGTTAGAGTCACGTGCTGCAGAAGTGAGGCTCTGTCCTGACTTCTGCCAGATGACTGTGGCGAGTGAGAGTAGAACCCTACAGGGTGCTGGGAAATTACATGAGCAGACCATTGATCAGGTGGTGGCAAGCAGACAGTCTGCTCTAAAGTTGCTGGATTAGGAATGTGATCCTGAAGCATGCTAAAAGAAGACATGCTGGAATCTAGAGCTGGCAGAGGTTAGGCACGATCCCAAGGAGTTGCCTTCTTCCTTCCTCAAGCAGGGGGAGGAAATGGAAAAGGTAGATCCTCGGATTCCAGCAGGGGTTAACTGCACACTACCCCATGAAAAGGCAGACATCCTTCTGTGGTCGGGAGAGATCAGAGCAGTTCGGCCACCAGCACATCCACACTGAAAGAGTGTCATCTGAGGTGTCTCCACCAGAAACACAGTGGTGTGGCGGAGCACTTGGGGGGTGCAATGGCCCCTGTCTGTACCTGGGATTCTTAAGAGTGATAGTGTGGCTTTGACTCCTGCTGTAAGAAATCCCGGTTCTCAGTAGCTTTGTGTCCCTGTTAGTTGGTCCAGGGTAACAGTCCATAGATTTGGCTCTGGGGAATTCGTTCAGGTTGGAGGGTGAAATGTCTTTGTCTCCTGATTAACTGTGTCCTGGTCTTCTAACCTGGGCAGTGGGATCTGCCGAGAAGGGGAGAACTTGGTGGTTGGTCCCACTGATGATGGGAAGTTCCTCCGGCTGAAAGTGTGCAGTATCCAACGGAACCGCTCTGCCTGCCGCGTGCTGCGGGCTGGGCAGGCAGCCACCCTGGCCCTTGGACCCTTTGACCGCTCCCTGCTGCGCAAGGTTAGTCGTGCTGTTGCCAGGTTGCTCACTGGTTCAGTGAGCAGGGCCGGAGGCTTCTGTGGACAGCCCCCATTGGCAGGGTGGGAATGGAGTAGAAATGTTTGCAGGAAATTTGCTGGAAGGGGAGAAAATGGCCAGGTTACAAAGTACAATGTGTACAAGGCTAAGAATGGGATGCAAACCCAAGTCACAGAGTGGAGGTGTATTTGTGTTTTTGGGGACTGTTCAGAAGCACGAGGACTGGGCCTAACTGGTCTGAGCCTTGGCTTGTTCTGCAGGGCATGGTCATGGTGAGCCCAGAAATGAACCCAACCATCTGCTCAGTGTTTGAAGCCGAGATCGTGCTGTTATTCCATGCCACAACTTTCCGGAAAGGGTTCCAGGTGACGGTGCACGTGGGGAATGTGCGACAGACAGCTGTCGTAGAGAAGATCCATGGAAAGGTAGGCCATGGGAAGAGAGAGGAGGAAGATGGATCTCCCCGTGGGGTTTGTTGGGATTCCACCACGCCCTCTAGTAAAGCTGGGAGCTGCTGTTATTTTGAGTAGCTGTGTCCCTTCCTAGGAGCAGACTCCATCCCTTTATCCTGCCCACTTTGTTGCTTTTCTTCCAAACATGTTTGAGGGGTGAACTCTCCATTCTTCAGGAAGCTTGTGTCTTCCTGTCTCTTCTTAGGTATACAGTAATGAGAAGGGCTCATGCCATGCAGTCTGAAGAAGGCTGCTTATTTGCCTCATCGTATTACCATCCACATGTACCTCTTCCTGCACACATCAGCTTGGGAGATGGATCTAAGCTCTCCCATTTGTCTTTCCAGGACAAGCTGCGGACAGGAGAGAAGGCAGTTGTCTGTTTCAGGTTCATCAAGCATCCTGAATACTTGAAGATTGGAGCCAAACTACTTTTCCGTGAAGGAGTCACCAAAGGCATTGGGCATGTCACTGACCTCCAAGCCATCACCACCAAAGAAAACAGCCTGGAGGAGTCCCTGGGGCCTGGACAGCTGAGCTTCTGACTACCAGCAGGTCAGAGAAATCTCCACTCACCAGCACCTGGGGAGAAGGCTGGAAGCTCCTGTGGCTTTCTGAGCAATGCCTGGAGCTGCTGCTGTCCCATTCTAGTGTGGATGTCCCTCCTCTGCACTGTGAGATGGAGCATGGGAGAGTTTCTTGCATTCACTGCCGTACGTGGGACAAGTTAAGCATGTTCTCCACATCGCCTGCAGCTTTCATTACCCTGCCCTCCTTCGGAATAGATCAGAGGTACCTGCAGACCTGGGCAAGCAAGTTTTGGCTTTGTTTACTGTTTGAAAATTGCTGGTTGGGAGGCGCAGCGCCCTTGAAGACAAGCAGTGAAGGGATGTTTTTCCATCTGACACAAGGTCTGGTCCCATTTCTGCTCTCTGAACACTGGGTTGATAACAGTATTCTCTCAAGTCATCCTTCAGCACATCCTTCTGGGCAGGGGATGGAAGAGGCCATGCTACCCACAACAAGGGCTTGGCTGAACCTCTCAGAATGCATTCAGGACACTTTTTAACCGTTTGAATCTTGGTTGGCTTTAATCTGCTGTGTGTCCATTTGTGCATTGGTTTTGCGTTAACTCCAATCTGAGTGTCTTACTGTTGGACAGATGTCCTGTTCTCCACTCACATGTACACATTTCTTCAGCATCCCTCTTTCTGACTCCTGGGAAGCTGTGGCTGCTCTGAGTGGCACAGCCTCCTGACATAACATCATGAAGACAGAGTTTGTACTTGCATCTGTTCCTTGCAGCAGCTGGACAGGAGGCCATTGTGGAGCAGAGCAGGGCCCAGGCCTGTGCTGGTGTGAGTAGGTTGTTTATATG